>NW_024582473.1:1107862-1248783 GCF_018398535.1 Haplochromis burtoni
GACAGTGCAGCCTAGGCGGAGTAGTCGAACGCAGATTCACTGAGCGCTCAACACAGACAGCATCGTTAGAAGGAAAGTTGATAAAATAAATGACAAATTTTTTATTGTTCATACATATGCCTACCGAACCGAAAGCACTGTATCGAACGGTTCAATATCGATAGAGTATCTTTGCACCCCTAATTGTGGGATAATGTGAAAGCAAAATACTACATGAATATAACTAAGCCTGGAATGTCAAATCATTTTACTCCAATTTTGGACTCGAGTTTCCATCACTGTAAAGAAGTTAAACTACACATTCAGTCTCTGAGACACAGAAACACAATTTTGACATTATGTCTCAGTTTTTCTACGTGATAAAGAAACAGTGCAGTAGTAAATGAAAGAAATCTGTCAGCATGACTCTGGGCCTAATTTGTAAGAAGAAAATGTGTAAGATTACACAAATCTATAGTTTAATTACTCTGGTGTATTGTGAATGGCCATGACGAGATCGTTATCAATAGGAAACGCTGTTAAACTTGTAAAATTGTTATGAAAATACAGTTAAAAGTCCTAACTCATATTTTTCAAAGCCACCCTTCGGGCTGGATTGGAGTCTTTGATTCAGGAGCCTCATGTTTGACACCCCTCGTCTAAACAATAGATCCTGCATTAATAAATCTGTGCATTATATTTTGAAATGGAACTGATATAACTCTTGTTGTATCAGTTGTGTTCATGTCTTAAAAAAAGTTTTGGGTAACACCTGATAATAATCACTAATAAAAGCTTGACTCACTGAAGCTTATTTTACAGTATATACCAAGGAGGATAATAACCTTCACAGTTATCAAGAAACGCCAGCAAAATGGGTTTGTTTGAGATGATCTGCACGTTTCCTGAAAACTGCGCCTGTGTGCACAGAAAATAAAAAAAGTACTAGAGATGTTTTTTGTTTGTTTTTTTACATTTGCAAATATGAAAGCAATTTAAATGGCAAATGCCGAATCAGAAATGGTATTTAGCAACAGCAACTTTTTTAAACTGCTTTACCTTCAGTACCCATAAAATACCACTAGAGGGCGCTCTGTACCCACACATTTGCACAGCCGCCTCAGTCAGGCGGTCTGAACCAAGACTTGTCTAGAAAAAAAGTTTGATTCGCTGATCACGTGAATCCTTTTCATGCTTCCTGTTGAGGACGATGGTTGATGATGGGTTAACTAAAAATATTTTAGGTACTCAGCATGTGAAAATATATATATAAAACACAAAGCAGCACAAAGAGAAGCATGAAAACCAAAAGATGCATCTCAAATGCTTAACATTTTAAAGTCAAACGCTATCACTGCAGGTTTTCACTGCAGGTTACTCATCACCCTCTTTTAATATCAAATCAGTTAAATATTGTGAAATGAATCTAAAAATAATCTTTGGGGGAAACAGGGAGGCTATGAGGCCATAACAGTGGTGTGCTGTTGCATCATGTGATGTTTATCTCTGCTCAGCGCCTGTTGTGTTTACAAGCACCCAGACAGCCTGGTAAAAGAGAAAGCCCTGAACCCGTCTAATTATCTTAATGTAATTAATGGATTTGTGATTGAAAGACAAATAGCTATGACCTTTTTTTGGTAAAATATACACCCGCCCCTCATTTTGTTAGGTCAGCTGCACATCAACACAAATATCTAATCAGCCAATCACTAAATGCATTTAGGCATATAGACGTGATCAAGACGACCTGCTGAAGCACAAACTGAGCGTCAGAATGGGGAAGAGAGGTGATTCAAGTGAGTCTGAATGTGGCACAGCTGGTGATTCCAGACTGGCTGGTCTGAGTATTTCACAAACTGCTGACCTACTGGGATTTTCTGACATAATCATCTGTAGGGTTTACACAGGATAGTCTGAAAAATACAGAAAGAAAGTAAAAATCCAGCGAGTGGGAGTTCTCTCAGCTAAAATGATGTATTGATGATAGCTCAAATAACCACTTGTTACAACCAAGGCATGCAGAAGAGCACTTCTGAACACAAACTTTGAAGCAGATGGGCTGCAGCAGCAGAAGACCACCTGGTACCTCTCCTGTACCTAACTAAGAAAAGGAAACTGAGGCTATAATTAACACAAGCTCACCAAATCTAGACAATACAAGATTGTAATAAAAGAAAAACTTTCACTGGTCTGATGAGTATCGATTTCTGCTGCAACGTTTGGCTGTTTGCATCAGAATTTGGCATAAAAATGTGGAAACATTGATCCACCTGCAAACTGTATCAACAGTTCACGTTGGTGGTGGTGTAATAGTGCGAGGGACCCTTGGTACCAACTGAGTGTCGTTCAAACTCCACAGCCTACCCGAGCATTGCTGCTGACCGTGTCCATCCCTTTATGACCAAAGTGTGACCATCTTCTGATGAGGACGTCCAACAATAACATGTCAGAAGCTTAAATGAGCTCAAACTGGTTTCTTGAACATGACAAATCAAACTGGCATCAAACTGGCCTCGACAGCTGCCAGATCTCCATCCAATAGTAGTCTGGCTTCAGTCCTGACATCATTAAATAAACAACAAGCTTTGAGAAGTGATGATAAATCACAGAAAATATAAATTTCATAAAATTTTAGAGGCTAAAACCTGAAAATGTGACTGATCAGTTTTTACTTCTTGCTTCATGTGCATCGTTGAAAACCGTCAAACATTCAAACACACCTGCCACCTACATTCATCCTGAGTCATTTCATTTAATCAAAGTCTTTGAAACGGGGTGGAGCTTCTACTTTCTCAGAACTGGGAAGATGAGGTTCAGTTGGGAAAAAGCAACAGCAAAGCAACACCATGGTCTCACAGGTACTGGGTGTGGTTGGCGGTTAACCCGGCAGACATGCAAAGACAACTAACAGGTTTAGACAGAGAGCTGATGAAAAACAGAACAGATCAGAAAAAAATTACAAAATGTTTTCAATTAAAATAAAAAGTCATAACAGATCTGAATCCCAATTCAAAGGATTTAAAAAAAACACTGAGAAGCGAGACAGTGAGAGAGGTGAAGGTGGAACCACACACACACACACACACACACACACGAACACACACGCATGCACACACAGACACAGGTGGAACTACCTGTTTCTCAGGTGCTGTTGTCATGAGGGGCAGCCTGCCAAGGGACTCTGTCTCTGTGCAGTGCACAGTAGAGTCATTAAACATGGAAAGCTCGACTAAATGACTAGCATATACTGTATGTGATGAATGCACGTGTCTCTTCTCAGAGGACGCATTACATCAAGACTCGTGGATTTGATTCTGAAAACTGATATGTTGCACCCACATACTAGTTGTAATGCCAAAGGTCTAATGCTCTGTAACAGCAGCTCACAGGAAACCCTCAGAGCTCTACAGGGTATGAACTCAGTCAGAAACTGAAAGCCATTTCTGTATCATTTTTGGAACAGCTTGCACTCAGATATTTAGTTTTTACAGAGTATTTCTTGGAAAATATCATGACAAAAACAAAGGAGGGAATTCATGAAACAATATCATCTGTTACAAAGATTTAAAAAATAGTTCAGTTATCTCGGCCCTACAAGAAGACTGTTTGAAAAAAAGTAATACTGTGTTTGACAAATTCATGAAACAGATAACATATAAAGCTGAACAGTCTTTTGGGAATGTGTTCATCAGCCTGCTTTATACAAACTGTTGTTTCTCACATTGTAAGCCAGTGTTAAATGTCTTACTGCCATTCTAAATGCCAATGACACAGCTTTGCTGGGCCCATAACACCACCGGTGGATAAGCTCAACACTTGGAGTTGGCAAATACCATTCATTCATTCACTCATTTATTCACTCATTCCACTCCTGACCAGCGAGCAGCTCCACTGCAGCAGCTCAATATTTAATGCCTTGCTCAGGAACTCCTGAGCAGCACGGACAGACCGGCCACTGTCACTGTTCCTTATTTCTTAATTAACAAAGAAAAAACACATTAAAGACAAAAAAAGAGCAAAGCACCAACCAAAAGTTGTCAAAACATCTGGCAGATCCTCAACATCTGTCCTCTTTTGGTTCTGAAGGTCTGCAGAAAAATGCAACAAGATTTGTATCATACTTTCATGGGTAATTATTACCTTTATAGGTTTTACTTTTTAACTTTATGTCCTGAGTCTGATGACTCGGTGTTTTGTGTTTGTTTATATTAACTTTTGTTCTCGTTTATTCTGGTTATGTCTTTTGTTAAGATTTGCTGTTTGGTAGGTTTCGGTTCTGTACTCCCTCTGTTCCTGTTCTGAGTCTGTCTCTGCATATGTGTTGAGTTTCCTGTTTTACTTTGAAGGTCTGTGTTCCTCCTTCTCGTCTGTGTAATCAGTGTCAGCCCTGTCTCCCAGCTGTTTCCTCTCAGTCCTGTTCACTTCTTGTATTTAGTGTCTGCGTCTCTCCCTGCTCATTGTCGCGTCATTCCCCACTGTGCGTTTTGTCTGCCCGCCTGTTTGCTTGTTTAGTTTAGTTACTTTGCCAGTTTTCTGTTTTGCCTGCTGTCGAGCAGTAAAGCTGAGTAGTTTTAAGTTGATTTTTGCCTCCACAAGTTTGCTCTTGGGTCCACAATTCCTGCCTTCACACAGTCATGAAACTTCATTCCAGTTACATTTGGAACACCATAGTTAGAAAATAATGTCTCCAATTTGTAATTTTGATATTTGTATTTGGGGACATGGCTCTACTCTTGGCCTGAGACGTCAGAGAGCAGGGCAACAGGACTCGAGCACCGAACAGACGAGAAATATAACAACTGATAAAGTTTCATGTGTAATGAAAGGGTGTGAGATGGCACTGAGCTCATCAGCTGACCTGCCAGACTTGGATTTAATGAAAGGTAATTTTTAAGTGCAGCCATCATCAACTCAAGTGTGCAGGCATAAAAGAATATAAGGGAACGTGTGATATATATTGTTTTAAAAGTAAAGGTTTGTTTATTCTTGTTGGCCAGCATTTTTCAGAGGCTCATACTCACTAGGATACGGTAGATGAAGATAATTACACAACATTTAAAGTATTAAATTAAACAAAGCTCCACAAATTTTGTAAAGACAACAGATTATTGGGCCGGCTTACAATCATTACTATTTACTAATAGACTCATATTACTGAATGAAGAAAAAAATCATATTCACAGACAATAACTGTAACATGTTAGTCTGCACATGTAAGTGGAGTGGCCTCCAGTGGGACAGAGTTCATAACATCTTTTACTTTTACAGGGAAATAAGATGGGGCACTGAAATGGTCTGCGGGCCGGCTACATTTAACCCATCACTAATCCACTAAACCCATATCGCTAGACCTTTGGTATGTTAGTAGTTACTCAGTGGTGGGAAACACACGTGCAGTGGGGTACCTGTAATGCTGATGAATGTCAGTGTAGCCCTGAAACCCCTATGAGTGATGCTGCTGTCCGACGTAAACCGAAGCACCATGGTGCTGTGGTAGGAAAGGACAGGAGGAGGGATACTGCCGCCACACAGCAAGGCTAAACAAAGAAATGCAACAAGATACTGAGTGATACAGGTATAAAAAGATGAATTCTGATTTGATGTATCCATCCTACCAATCTCCTCTGTTCCTTCAACATCTCCCAGGACAGTGAGGGAATCATACAAGCATCTCTCCGACTCCTCCAGGTCAAAATCAGTAAACTCCAGCTGAAAATATAGAAATCAACCAGCTTCTAATCACACATGTCCTAATAATACCTTAAGAAGAATACCAGGTAGGTAAGTTGTGCAGCTCACCTTAACCACATGACCCAGAGGAGCATGGATTACCCAGTGGAGGACACAGTCATTACTGTAGGCTTGTGGGTGATTTGGACTGTGTATAGAAGCCTTATCGTCAACCAGAACAAGTGTTCCACATCCTGAGTGTGCGCGCACACACACACACACACACACACACACAAAGCACAACACACACACATCACACACACACACACACACAACACCCACACACACACCACACACACACACACACACACACACACACGACAGTTCAGTTTAAAACATTTAAAAACACTCATCTGCACACAAATGCACATCATTAGCTGCTGTTTTTAAACCTAGAGCTTGTGTGTATTTTTTAGAGTCCTCACTTAGCCTGTTGGTGTCTCAAGCAGCATCCACCTGCATAATTTGCTGTTTGTTACAAAAACCACAACCCACAGACACAGCAGAAGCTAAAATTGTGTATGAGCTGAGTACGCAGTGCGTGCATCACTCTGCCAGCTGTATAGTGTATAATCTGGATTGCATAATGCGCTCGTGTATGTTTGCAGTGTATGTTGTATTTCCCACCAGGATGAGAGTGTCCTTTGACCGCATGGTGCCTAATTACAAAGCCACTTCCTGCTCTGCTAACATCAGAGGAAAAGAGAAGTGTGGCATTGTGGGAATTATTTAGAAGAACTGGGCCGGGCAGCACACTTCCACAGAATATCCCTGAAACACAGAGGCACATGAAGACGTTTAGATATTTACACACACTTTTCTTTTTTTACTTGCAAATGTGTAAACCTGAGAGTCTCATGTTTGTGCTTTTAGAAATAAAAAAAGGGGTTTTAAATCAGTGATATGTATTCCATGAACAAGATTCTCTCGTTGTCAGTGTGTGCAGTCGGGGTGTCATTCAGTGTTTTGCAAAGACTAAACCTGTGCTTACCAGCAACATTTGGCTGCATGGTCATCAAAAAAAATCCTATAGAAAATCCTAATCCTACATTCATCAATTCATGTGAAAGAAAGAATTAGATACACCGTCAAAGCTGTGGGAAGCTTCATGTTTTCAGCCAAGCTGTTTACGATAAGATATATTATGTAGGCCAACCACATCCTGACCCCGGCACAGTTTTAACTCACAGCCAAGACACAGAAAAACTGCTACCTCTTACAGCCATTTGTAAATTATTTGAACTGGCAATAGGAACATACCCTGTATATAAAAGATGGGCATAGCCTCCACAATACCACTCACTGGGTTGTGGGCTCTGTTTGAAGCCTCATAGTGGTTTAGCAACCATATTCACTTCTTTTTAAGCCACAAGTGACCACATTTGAAGCGGAGAGGGTGGAGTGCTGAGTTATCAGCTCCTACTGGCAACGGGTGCAACATCCACATCTGCTACTTAGTATTTGTAACAGGCTAACTTACCAGAACAGACGCACAATGTTCTTAGGTCTGTGCTAAATAGCAGGTCATGTTATTTGGAAGATTTTTTTTTTTTAAAAATCCAATAAGTGACTTAGTGAAACTGAGGCCCAGCAGAGAGCCATGAGCTACAGCTGCATGTGTCATCACATGTCACTCAGTGTGGCTGCGCTTCTAATCTTAAGCCTCACCTGCATCCAAATGGACGAGGTGTAAAAACAGAGTTGTTACAAAAGGGGAGACCACATCATTTTGTTCACCAACATGTTTTCTAAAGGTATTTTAACATCGCGGTTTGAGGTTGCCATTGTGGGCACTTCTGCATGAAGCCCAGACATATCAGAAATATTACTTCTCATTTCAAAGAAGTGATATATAAGAATGTATTTTTAGAAATGTTTCACACGTCCTTTAACACAGCCATCCCCAGAGGTCCAGGCTGGCTCTGATGCATCTTTAGTACAGTATAAGCTGGTGTATTGGATTCCTTTCCCTTACAGTATCTGAATTCTTTCACCCATAAAGATGACATTTCACAACTCCTCCAATCGGGCTCCAAGTGGGAAAGAGTTAGGAGAGTCATTACTTCATGACCCCCATGGTTGCTCGTATTAAATGAATGAAGGTGAACTGAACAGAAGCTCAATAACTGGCTTTTTCTTTTTCAGTTGCACATATATTGATATTTTTCATTACATTACTACAATAGACTACATATAATGATAGTATTGTGAGACTCTGTGATTCCCACAACATACAAACTAGTTGTTATTGTTGAGGTTAGCCAGGAAATGATTGTGAGTCAGTGCACTGTAAGCTGAAATGAAGGTGTTTGAAACTCACCAACAGGCCGATGGCTTCCTACTGAAACAGTGAGTCGATCATACCGACAGTACGAGTCGTTCTCCAAGTCAAAAAGATCGAACTCCAGCAGAATACTATAACCTGGAGGAACGCTGATGCTCCACAAACACAACCTGTGGGAAGGCATGAACAGTTTAACCAGGGCACTGTATTTTCCTTCTTTACATCCATATAATCCTGAGCTAAAAGTCAAATGTTAGTTTTTTAGAGTTTCTCATCCTCACAGAATTATAGGAAATATTGATTGCCAGTTATCTTATTAAGCATGGCGTTAGCTCAGGCAGCTTCTGGCACATCGGCTGATCTCAGTGACTGCTCATATCAGCACATCTGATTCATTTGCTTTAGGCTGCACATCTGCAAGCCACTTCATAACCCACCTCCACCCCAGCTTGTCCATTCAGTCTGCATCGAAATCAATTGATATCGCATCTGTTGCATGGACTGGTTGTTGCTCTCTCTGCCATCATTTAAATTTATGCACGTAAATGGCCTCAAATATAAATCACTACAGATTGATTTACAGTGTTCTCTTGACTACACTGATTCTGACTGAGCAGGCAGTTAGCACCGCCGCTTAGTTCTTCTCTGAAGTGTCACTCACTGGTTGTTGTCATAGCGATCGCCATGGAGCCTGGGATTTTTGATTACCCCGTTAATGTCAGACACAGGCCCATCTCTCACACTGCAGAGTCCTGAGACACACGCAAACATCAAAGAAGCATGAGCACATTATGAAATATAGATGAACAAGAGTTGGTGTAATGAGTGGAAAGACAACTCACTTGATGAAACCGTTGTCTGCTGCTGGTGCTCAGCTGAAAGAAGTAGAAAGATGAAAGAGAGAACATAAATATAGATGGAAGAACTTCATCTGTCATCAGAATATTTGTTTCTGGAGGAACTGTGGACAAAAATCCACAGAGTTAAACCGCAGATTAACGTAATCTAAAATGTTCTAATTAGTTAATTCATATTTATTCAATACAAAATGTTTTTTCTCCTAATTTTCAGAATGACACTGCTGAGTTTAAACAATTCAAAAATGCCTACAGACTTGGTTTTTGTAACCTTTTCTTCTCATAAAAATAATAATAAAAATCTGTTCTAACCATGATGACAGCATCAGATTAAGTCCAGCATGCTTTGATAAAGCTCAGCCTCAAAAGTTGTCTTTGTTGGGATCCACAAAGTGACCCCATATGGAGAAGCAACAGCTTTAAATTGTATCACGTTAAATATTAATAACAGCAGCAGCTGCTAAATGAACTGCAGACAACAATCTGCTGCTCATGTTTGTGCGTCACACACTGTGTGAAAGCTAACGTCATCATACAGGGATGACACATACAAGAGGCTATGCGTCTACTGTACAAAAGTCCTGAGGAAACCCTCCTTTCTTCATATTCTGCTTGGAAAATAGGAATAATATGTTATTGTTTTCATAGATCCAACTACAGAAAGGCAAGAAATGAGACATTTTTGTGACAAACAGTAGTAACAAACTATCAGATACATCTTAACTTTTGTTTATTGTTTATTTGAGTTATCTGTTGTGTTTAGACAGTGTTAAGTGGTTTTCTTCAGAGGAAAGAAGCACTGCTCTGATAAGGGTCCGATACGAGGGCCGGAATGAAAATGAGTGACAAAGAAGTCACTGTATAAAAGGAAGACTTGGAAAGGCCTTCAGAGAGCCGGGACAGCTATTAAGACTGCTCTTTAAAAACAGTTACAAGTAAGTCGGGCTCCTTGGAAGCAAAGTATAAAGAAAGGAAAGGTGACTCACAACACTTAGAAAGCTGGGCGATTAGTTAAAGGAATGTCAAAAAGGCAAGTGTGTTTGTATATTACGTCATGAAGGTCTGTTTTTTAAGAACATATTTGAATCGATTGCTGATGAGGAAACAAAGAATCTTTACCTTCATCTCCTGATATTTCAACAAACAGACATTGTAACAGACATTCCTGTCTGTTACATCACATTTTGATGGTCAAGCAGCACTTTAAAGGTTAGGAAAACAGGTTTCTCACCACCTTAATATGTGGGTGGAGGCATATTTACTGCAATATGTTTCTACAAGCTTTAGCTACTTTTTAAGTTTGTCCCTGACTAAACTACAAAGTGACATTCAGATGTTATCAGATGGATCTCTGGGTGTAATAGCCACTTTGTAGCAGCACTGTACTACCTCCATATATGGTTATCATGTGACACACCATGCGTATCACACTCTTTAGAAGCAAATATGCTGTATATGCTGTATCAAAACCTACCCTCTCTCAATTTACGCTTGATCCAAGGCAGCAGCAGCCTGACGTCAGTGAAAATCCCCGGAGAACCTCGTTTGGAAGGGGGCCGGCTGCTGTTGTTTCCCCAGCTCCTACCACATCCTTTACCCCAGGAAGTCACACCCAGCGCCACCCAGCGATGACCTTCTGACCCTGCTGGACACACCAAAGGACCTCCTGAGTCTCCCTGGACAGAGGATGAAGTCGTGGGTCAAGGGATGAGTCAATTATTTAAAGCTCAGTGGGATAGAATGACTGATTTACGGCACTGAATTGTGCTGTAAATAGAGCATCTGTGAGGATGGAGAAAAAATCTGAAGTTATAAATAATGAAAAGATTTTTAATACCTGACAGGCATCGCTCCCTCCTGTCTCTGGGCCGGCACACAGAACTGTCATGCTCGGCTGAGGCCGGACGAGTCTCTGGTTCATCATAGAACCTTTAAGAGTTTGGAGGACATATTTACATTTGGCTCGGTCAACCAAATCCAAATGCACCTCTCTCAGAACCATAGGAAGACGACCCCCTAAGAAACAGTTACATAGATTGGAATAGATTAAAAAGCTCCAGTCTAATTTAACAATATTTAAAAGTCAGAAAAACGACATACGTTCCTTTATCCTCCCCCATCCAGCCGTCATGCAAGCAGTCTGAGGAAGGATATTGTCATAAGGTAAAGGCAGACATATCGGCTGGACACGAGCTCCTGTTGAAAAAGTCACATCAGGTCAAATTAAAAACCATGGTGGCCCGAAAGTACAAAACACAACAGAAACACAACATTCCTTGTTTCTGTTTTCACATCATTGCATCATGCTTGAATGTTATTCTCAGCAGTGTCCTTGTGTGACTTTTGTCATTGTTGAACCTGAAAAAGAATCTGTAAGTTGTACTTGCTTGCATGTGAGCTATGTGTGTCCTGTGACGAGCTATGATGCTTCAAGCAAGCATGCAGACTGCATACACATCACTGTGCTCTGAGGATCTGAAGGAACATCTTAGAGCCATTACATATTGAAACTGCACTGACCTTCAGTCTGCTGCTCCCTTCTTTGCAAAGGGTCACCGCAGCAAATCTGCATATCTGATTGGTCGGACGATCTTCCTCACAACTCTTGAGGAATTTGTCTCAAACGACGAGTGGTCACATGTTAAGTGAATGTGTTAACCATGCACTATGTAGCCACACCATCCCAGCATTTCAAGCTTAAAAATTCAGTGCAGTCAGAAAACTTCTAATGTAACAGAGACCTCCCACCTAGATTCAGATACCCGGTTCTTGTGAAATAATCCAGAAGAAATTGTTGTTGTTTTTTAAAATTTGATAGAAAGAGTTGATACAAAAGATATAATTCTATTTTTATAGTTGATTTGATCCATTTGTAGCCACATAGCTTTCTGTAATAACATTTTCTCCTTTACCATATTGATGTCTTGAAACCAGATGTGACAGATGAGGTGTGGATCTGAGAAAACATGCTGATCGACTCAATTGCAAATCATCGGCAAATGAGCGGAACTGGACTGAAATTTACACAGTAGACTTGATTTTTTACTCAATATGACCCAAAATGCACTTGTTTGAGTCTCTGAGTCGAACACAGTGATCAGTATGACACGTTATTTGATTTTGAACCAATGCGAACAGAAAACTTGCCCATCTGGATGCGTTGGTTCAGCTCTATGAGAGCTATGTCATAGTTCATCGGCAGAGCAGGGTTGTACTTTTCATGGACTGAGACAGACTTGACCAGAAAGACTTGCTCCTCCTCATCGTGTACTCTCTGGTCAAACTCTCCAACAAGGACTCTCACACCACTGAGAAACTCTCTAGAGAGAACATTCAAAGCTTATCATTTATTCCGGTTACATAAAATGTTAATTCAATTCTGCTCAATTATAAGTCGTGTCAGCGACATAACGCTTTATACTTTGACAAAGATGTGAAGCAGTGTGCAGCAGTCATTATCCAGCAGTCACTCAAGATGGATCCTCCACAGAAATGAGAGCCCCTGTTCTGGAGGGAAACCTGAGGACAGACGATCCATAAGAAGATTAAGCAGAGCCAACAGCACGAGTCAGTTTGTCACTAAAAGAAAAGGCTGGTTTACCCTTTTCTTTGTGTTTGCTATGCCAGCCTTAAAAATGACACTTTTTTCATGCAGACCCATGAATGCAAGATTCATGTAAATTGCAGCAGATGTGTGAAGTTTAAATGTTTAAAATGATGAGCAAACAAAGTTGCAGTCTCTCATATTGCAGGACTGCGGTGCTGAATAAGGTGTTTTTTTTTTTATAGCAACCCTTTAAAGCCTGAAACATTAAATAATAACCAGAGAAATATATATATATTTTTGAAAGCATTTTGAAGCATTTATTGAACCTTTTGACAATTAAAAAAAAGAAACAAGTTTCAATGCGTATTTTGTTTGCTACATACTTTATATTTTAGTGTGTGTAATTTATTTACATTTTTCTAGGGGAAAAACACACGGATGATTTAGAAGTTTTAAAAAAAACTTTCAAAAGTTTGTATGTGTCAAATATGATATACTAGGCATTAAAGGGGTTAAACCGAGCAATTGAGCAACGAAGCAATTTATCCATAAAATTCCACGGAGCTGTCCTTTTTGGTTCATAGTGTAAAAGGTTACTCCCATCTCTTTGTCATTGAGTGATCCTCAGGAAATACCAGCATGAGCAACCATGTCATGTTTGTGGAGGACAGAATACGTGGTGAGCCTGCATGGCCGCTGATAACCATCAGGGGTGAACAAGAAAGGAAAGTTCAACAATAACTTTAACCACTGATATGCATCTTTAAAGATAAGCAAAATAGCAGTCAGATCAGACAGCTAAGCTAAAGAAAAGAAAGAAAGAGAGAAACGTGAAAGAAGAACTAAATAACTTACCAACCACGGGTGTGATCCGTACATGGCTTCAGTTCCTCCTACCACCCTCAGAGAGGAAACCGTCGGGTTCCACACTTGAGAAATTCCACATTTCGAACCTAACAGAAAGCATCAACACTTTTGAGATCACTCTGTGTCATTTTAAGACATGAAAGGTTGTGTGTTCCTTTTTTCAGTACCCATCCTATTACTCACCTGTTTGAGCAGCATGGATGTCAGTGTTTACCCAAAAATACAGAGAGAGCAGAGCGGCGGTGGTCCTCATCACTAACCCAAGCATGGAGAAAAGGTCTCATACTGGGCAGACAAAAAGGTTTATAAGGACTAGCGTGATGTGAGGGTATACTCACAAACAAACCAGTAAAGGCTGGCCGTGATGGTGATTGGTGAGTTCAAATGTCGCAGTAAAAATTAGTTGGAGAAAAGTGGTGAAAGTGTTTATCATCTCAAGGTCAGCTGTGGTGAGGTGTGCAGAGTGTTATTGGTGCCTCAAAAACAGGGCAGCAGCTGTAAAGCCTTCAAGGGGGAGAAACAGTCATAAAACACGCACAAAAGGACAGAGAGCACACTTACTGCCGCACAGCCTGTGTGAAAAGAAGTGCTGACGTAAAAGCAGCCAGAGGGGGAGGAAAACGGGGAAAGCAGAGAAATAAAACGACAAAATCTTCCAAGTGTCAAAGCTGCAGCCTCTGTGAAGGAGTCCTCTGAATCATCTGACATTCAGAAAAATATTTACATTTTTAAAATTTCACACAAAAATCTCATTTTCAGAGATGTTTGCTTTATTGGATATTAGATTAACACCACTTACTGTATTGCTTGGTCAAAAAACGTGTTGTAAAAGCTTAAAAATAACAAGTCCTGATCGCATTTGTCACTTTGTGATAATAAAAAACGACAACAGGCAGCTGAAAAGTTATTTTACTTACCAGAAAGCAGCACTGTGAGAACGTTTCTCTTTTTCTTAACCTGTGCTACAAAAAAAATACCTCAACATGAGAGTTTCCTCTCCCAGTTACATTTGCAAATGACTGAGAAGTGCGGAGGAGTATTCTGCTCTGAGAGGTGGGAATTAGATACACACCGAGTGTGGCATATCAGCAAAGTAGCAGTATCAGTAGAGTATTCCCAAAAGGAAAGTGTACTGTAGATATTTTAAGAAATACATTGTTCCAACTAAAACCAGTGGGTTACAGGTAAAAACAGATTTTCATCCAAAGCTGCTCATATTGTTTCATTAACAGCCAGGAAGACATGAGTGTGCAGGTATGAGCATAATAATCTATTAGGTTAATATATTTATATATCCTCTCTTCTGGCTCTGCTTTGGGCTCCACCAACTACCAGCTTCATGCTAACTTTGTAACCAGATTTGCTGACCATATAAAGCACAGACGGCATAAAAGATCCACTTAATTCTCAGATCCTAAAGTGAAGCCTAAGTGCCTTAAACCTGCATCTCTTTTAACTCCACCAGAGGTTGATGTCTGTGGTTGCAAAAAGAATTGTGGTTTCTACAGAGTGAGTTTATTGATGTAGTAAATTACTTATACTGAATAAAACATTGAATTCATTTTGCAAGTTTTGATCATTCTAAAGGCCGTTACACATCGTATGTGTGATGAAAAAAATGATACAACATGCCGAATCTTCCATATCTGACCTCGTTGTGCACTGTAAAAATAAAATTATGTCAACATCAAGCAACATCCTGTTTTGTTGTGTCTGAGGTTACTATTTCCATCTCGCTGTGTAATCTCTACCGCTGTGCGATTTGAGGTACGAGCTCGCTTGTTGCCAAATTTAGTGATCCGATTAGTTAGATCTGTTGTATCTGAAAAATCAGAAGAATCGAGCTTGGTTCTGAGTATGCTTTTGGTGTGAGCGGCTGCATTATGAATAGTCCGAAAAACATTTTTAATGCATGAAAGATTCACATGGATTTTACGTGTCCTGAAGGCCTTGAGACTCAAAAAAGGTGGATTGTGCAGGATATCACCATCAGAATTGACCCTCACTCATCACACCAAGATGGCAACTGGGAACACACTCATCTCAGGGTTTTTAAACAGGAGTTCACAAACCAGTGGGTAGCTACGTCCATCTTTTGCACGGTCCATGGCCTAAATCATAAAAAGTAGCATTGCAGGCCACGGAACCACGACGACGAGCTGAAAGACGTTAAAAAGCTCCACAGATTTGAGGTGAACTGCAGATTACAAATTTCTCATATTATTACATGACAACTCAATAAATTACATGACAACTATGACAGGCACAACCACAAGTATCCCTGCTATCAACTTTCCACATTCTCATTTCCCGGCTTTACTCAGCAATCCCACGGAGGGTTTTCCAAGTAACTCACATGAAAACACTTCCAAAAGCTTTCATAAAGTACTTATAGATTGAATCGCCATTTTGTTAACAAGTACACAAATGAGCAGCTATTGACCACGAGTGTTTAAAAGCCTGCACATGAGCATTCCCTGAATTAAAAAATGGAATAGACGTTTAGTGTGTATTTATGTGAGTGTTTTCTGCCTCGGGGCTCCCACTCTAAGCCTTATAAGCCCCCTGCTTCCTGTTTATGCAGCCCAGTGGCCCAGACCCCACAGGGTGTACATGGCTGGATGTGACTCAGTGCTTGGCATAGTTGCTTGGCCACAGTTGCCGGGGCTGCTGTTGCCAGGTGTTGCAGAGAGACGCGTAAAATACCGTGCTGTCGGTAACAATTGGCATAAACAATAAATGGAAGCGTGAAACGAGGTCAGCCTTCAACGGATCATTGTCTTCATTTCTCTTGTTTGTGTAAAGCTGGACAAGAGGAGCGATGAAAGGTTCCCCCCTCACACATAAATCCAGATCGATGTCTGAGCAATATGTAGTAGCTGTACACAATAGCATCCGATTGGTAGGAAGCAATTCAGTCTTTATAAATTCTTTATGTAAAAGAGGAAGCATTAACATGCGGGCACAGAAGGCTTAGCACTTCAGTAAACAAACTTTAACCTCAATCAGACTAATATTGTTTCCAACCTGAAATGTTGTGCTTAAAGAAGCCTGATTATACAGGTAAAGTTTACAGGTCTTGAGTACAATAAAAATTAATGTTGTGTTCCAAATATTAAGCCAATTCTTCACACAAGGACCCCAGATTGTACATCTACTTTCAAACCAAACTATGTTGCATGTTTACATCTGCTTTTTCCCCGAACTCACTGTGTACGTTTATCCCAGCCTTGTTAGTGGGATTCTGGATCCAGTTTCTAAGAGCATTTACTAACTAAAAAAAAAGAACTAACTTAGCAAAATATCAGAATACAAAAAGAACAAAGTACCTGCAAATAACCAAAACTAATGTGAGCAAATGTGCAGTGTTAAAAACTCCAATCAAATTAAAAACCATGCTGGTTCTTCCACATAATGGTATGCATGTAATATTTGTTTTATTACTCTCCCAGTCAGATACTTGAAATTAAGGGTAAGACTCCCTAATTAAGGCCATGTTTGACACAGTCTACTTGAACTCACCTCCACAAATTCAAGAACCAAACCCCTCGAACACTTTGAGCGTTTGTAACTGATTTATCTGGCAAAAACATAGGAGCTGCGATGCTGTACAACCCATCCAAGAAGTTTTTTGCTACACTTTTGGTGAGAAAACTTCTAGTATTTTATAATTCTCTTGCTTAGCAGTATTTATCTTGCAAATCAAACTTTGCAGAATTAGCTGATAACTCCATCCTCTTGCTCAGAGATCACTATTGGCTCCAAAACACCAACATTGAGGTTGGTAAAGCTGATATAACGATGGCAACACACATCTTTAAAATACAGTTTATGGTCACAGTAGCTTGCTAATGTCATGAATGACATTTCAATCTTTGATTGAAGTGCAGACTTTCAGTTTTAATTCAAGTGATTTAACAAAGTACACCATTAAATGTTTAGGAATTACAGCCATTTTTATACACAATGGCCCATTTTCAGAGGCTCAAACACTAATTTGACAACTATATGACAAACAGCACCTTTTCCTTTTTTATTCAAGGACAGACAAAACAGAAAAGATCTGGGATTGATCCAAGTGAATTTGGGAGCAGTTTACGGAAACTCAATATAAGGTCCAAAGAGAAGTTGATGCAAGCGAAGGAAGCCATTGTGTCATTGTCCCAACACTTATGGATTTAGGCCAGTCCACAGATTTACAGTGCTCTGATTTTATCAATACAAAGAGTGTGACGGAACTGTGTGAACATCTGAGATCATAAATCTGAGTCAGAAAATTAGACAACTACTTATCCAAATAACTGCACTTACTCAGATCTCCAGCAATACGCCACCAGGTCTGAAATAGTGTTGATGAAAGGACATTAGTGAAGTATACACACACCAACTGTGGCGCAACAAACTGCATGTTGATAAAACCTGGTAAGATGGAATCTCTCATGACCGCAGTCTTGTTGGAATGCAGACTCCAGCATCCACAACCTTTCTTCTGGAGGTGCTTTTTACTTACATTAATCATGTTACCCACTCCTGTCCGGGCTCACACAGTGTGACTGAGCTTTCAGAACTGTGGCAAGACTGGTTTTAGACTTAAAAGTGTGCAAAATAAAGGTTAACACAGTGCAGCGTCAATGATCGGCTTCTGAGCCTTTATTAGAAATGCAGCCCTTCCAGTCGTGGTTTCTAGAAAATGAAAACAGCCATCAAAAATGATGACAGGCCAATCCTCTCATCCCTGAAGTATAATCCTGATCATATTGAATCTTAATGGAGCCGTCTAATAGCTTCCACTTTAATCTGGCTTCCAGATACAGCGCGTGAGGTGGAGTGCTGATCTGTAATGCACTACAGGAAACAGGAAAACAGGTCAGCTGGACAGATTGAGACTAATGGTTCAGTCATGTGATTTACAGCTGTGTGCCAGAATGACTCAACTACAAAAGAAAAACAACTTCTGAACTAGAAGATTAAACATTGTTTATTCCTTCTTTTTGGTTTACAAACAAAAGGCACCCATTGATATATTTTGAGGAGTGTCACATTAAAATGAATGACAAGAATCCCTTTCCCAACTTCTGAGAGTAGAGTGGGACCGATATTCATCACTGCACTCAAAGTAGGAGCGATTAAACAGGCCTCCCCTCAAGAACCTCACATTTTAAAAATCAAACACTGAAACTAAATCATTTTAAATGCATTCACAACCACTGATGAAAGCTTTATTCTGCACCTTAAACGTGCCCTGCGATCAACTGATCATTTAAAAAGGCCAAATAAAACTACCGCTCCTCCTTTGATGCAGGGGATAAATACTCAGGACATCGAGTCTTTTTAAAACCCCTGAAAACACATTTTAATCTTTTTGTCCCTCCCCTCTATGAAAAGTAGGGTTCTGCTTGATTGCATTTTTTTTTCCTGCCAGGTTACGAGAGCTAAAGTTGTTTCACGTAAGAGATTTTGATCTCAAGTCTGTTGGAAATCGATTGCTATGAAAATGAAACCACAGTAGAAATGGTAATAATTGCAGTTCCTCGAATGGCCACTTGAGGCCGGCTCAACGCAATATCCAAACTTGGCATCTTATGAAGAAAATACTTTTTAAAACTGCAATCATGTTTAAAGATATGCACTTAAGTGGCCGTTCCTTTGTGTTCAGTTTTCTGCCAAGTTATTTTAAGCTAGCCAAACATTAGCATAACATTTGACCTTTGGCACTTTACCAAGTTATCTAGCCATTAGTAACAGTAGCATCACTTTTCCCGCTCAACCTTTTATCCAAATATGGTCACATCCTGTTTCAAAGAAGTCAGTGGATGTTGGCACTGTGGGTACATCTTTTATCTACAGTCTATGGATACCTCTCAAGTCCCAAAATGTAATTTAGCTTAAAGGAAACTGGCATCACCTACTCTATCAAAATGTACAAACGTCTGTTATGCATTGTATTACATTATTTCTTTGCCAAATTTCTGCTGCAATCCGGTTTGGCCCTGCAGAAACTACTCTGGTGGCTGGATTTCGTTTTGGACAGAGGCACACCAAACATTTTTCCCTAAGCTGCTTGTATGACATTAAATTCCTCTAACATGTACCAAAAAATAAAAAAAAATAAAATTCTTGCAAGCAAGCTTATATCACAAAAATGTAAATGTGCCAAAGAAAAACTTTGGTTGTTGCAAAATAATGCTATAATGCAATGCAATTCCTAAACTGTTCAAAGCTGTGATTTCAGAGGTTTACAATCATTTCAATGCTTGTGTGCAATGCCCCGTTTTAACAATCCACTGGTAGGATTCAGTAGTTCCTGACATCAGAAGTGAGAAAACCCTGAATTAGACATGGCGGCGCTTTATTTCCCCTCCCTCCCCCCACCACACTACACAAGAACAGTCATAATCACACCAGAGACTTCACACCCTCGCAAGGAAACAGAGTTAAGCAAGAATTCGTCACATGGTCCCTCAGCTTTTCCCATATTAAAAATCACAGGCAATTACAGAATTTTTCAGAGCTCAGTCAGGGAGAATCTGGCTGAGCAATGAAGTCAGGCTGTTGAATGTCTACTACATTCAGTGATGGAAAAAGTTAAAATGTGCATGTATATACAAAGTCATATGACGAGCAACTTGTAACAGCCAAATTCAGTATTTAAATCTACTGCATTTACATTTTTATAACAGGTTAAATTCTTTTTTTCTTTTTCTTTTTAAATATACAGCAGCTGAAGTTGGTTCAGTTAGCTCTTTATCAGTAAACTAGTCACAATGTTATCAGCATAAAAATACATCTGTTGTGTTATATGTCGTCTACCTAAATAGAGTTATACAGAAAATAACTAGAAAACAGATTTGATTGCTTTCTTTTCACATTATCTTGACAAAAGTTCAGGCACAATTCAGGTTTGAGTCTTGGACTTTCATACGATCTATGCAAAATGACTCATGCTGTGAGATTTGGGAGAAGGGGAGAAAAAAAAAAAAGAAAAAAAAAGAAAATCACACTCCTCAGTGACTCTGGCACGACAAACATGTAGGTGCTTGAAATCTCTATGGCCTAAGATGCAAGCAAACAGCACGCAGTCACACCCTGCTTCATTAAAGCTCGGGGAAAAGACAAACATAACATAGTGCGCAGATTAGCTCAGTTCCAACAATTTAAGACTTAACATGGCAACGAATGGTCCAAGAGGTTATAAACAGCAGCAATAGAATACAGTATGTCCCGCGAAGTTACTCTAACACATGCACACACAAGCACTTGCAAAGAAAAACGACTTAAACCCTTCACAATGTTGGCGAGCTACAATTAGTGCTACCTGAAAAGTAGTGTACTAAAAGAACAGTGTGGAACTCAAGATTTGTACCGGTACAAGAGCGTTTAATTTCCAAGCATTCGAGAAGAAAGAAATAACCATCTCACCCCCACCGTTTTACAGAGGTATGAGCATGTTAGCCAAAATGCAAAAGTGTAGCTTAATAACTTTCAGACGTGATTTAAAACAAAAAAGGAAACTGAAGAAGAAGCTGGATATCTGCTGATGCAAGAACCATTGGTTTGTAGGCACTGGGTAAAGCCACTACAGTACAATCTACATTGTGCTTTGCTGTAATTAGACAGTCTGCCACCGTAGTCCACTGGGGGAACATGCAGAGGTGCATCACTGCTGACAGTTTCTTTCTCACAAGCAGCGAGAGGGGCTAAAGGCCATTCTTTTTGTGGGACATAAAAATCAGCATAAGCAAGCCCCTCCCGTGTTTATACTTCAGTTTCCACAAGCCATCGCTGCAAATGTCACATGTTAGCTAAAATGGCTTCGCTCTTGGTGTTAGGTCATGACAGAGTTAAACAGTGATCCCTAGGTCAGCCGGTCCCTGAATGAGCCTCTTAAAATGTCAAATCAACCAACTGTTTAAGCATCTAGCCAACGCTGCTGTCAGGTGAAAAAACAAAAAAACAAAAAACAACAAAAAAAAACAAAAACAACCCTGATTCTTACAGACTGCTTTAAAAAAAAAAACGTTCCATACCATAAAAATGACACGAACCACAGACAAGCCAGAAGAAAAACAGCAAAACCAGTTATCTTTTCAGATGACAGATATACAACTTACACTTGCAACTTAAAACATATCTGACGCGACTGAAGCCTGGACCGATTCAAAACCAGCTGGGGATTTTTGCAGCAGCATCATCCAATGCATAGCTTCGTTTTGCAGGAAGACAGCCAGGCGAGCACAAAGATGCGAGATGAGCAGGTTTAGAGAAGGTTGCTCTTGAGCAAAGCTGGCGCCGAGGAGGAGGACCGGACATGCTGGGAATAAACAGAACGAGGCTTGTTCCAACTAGTCCAAGTGCTATGAATCAGAGCTGTATGGTGCAATAAATCCATGCACTGAGTTTCTATGAAATGCCAGAGATCCAGATAGCCAACAGACCCCTGTGAACTCCAGGCTTGTCAGGTAGTTCCATCTGTATTTGAGTTGTTAAATGGTTTGGTGGTGTCAATGAAAAAGAGACCAGAGACTGATGTTTTTATTGTTTTTTTTCTTCTTTTCCAAGCACTTTGAACACAAGCACCTTTCACCATCCACAGCCAGTCTTTTCTTAATTTCTTTTGTCGCTCCGCCTCGCAACCCGCCACCACGTCCCTCGGTCACTATCTCATGGTCGAAGAAGCTCGGAAGTAGGACAGGAATTTGAAGCAGAGGCTCACCACAAAGTACCAGATGTTTCTGGCCATCTGGGATCGGGCAATGAATATGCGCCAAATAAACACCACCAGGATGGTGTTGAAGGTGTAACGAATGTTCCTCAGCCTGGAAATAAAACAGATTGTGAGACATGCGATACACCACCCTAGACTGTTTCATATTGACAATGTGTCATTTCCAATGAATGCTCTCTAATAATAACCTAATTAATAAGACTCACAGGCGTTAAGACATGCTTGTAAACTGTGTATAAGCGACCAACCAAACGGTAATACCATATACATCACACTGTCCTGCAATGGTCGAGTGCAGCATGTACCAAAGTCCTGTACACTGTACACGAACTAGGACACTGGTGCATATACCCTGTGTACTCTTGTATCAGTATAATAAGAGTGAGTTGGATGTGCCAAAGTAATACTAGACAAATATTGTGTAGCCAAGTTAGAACTAGTTGGCTATCTACCCCAGTGTGGGTCTTGCATAAACACCCCCTCCCCAAAGAGAAAAACAAAAAAAACAACACAAACCACCCTGCATTTTTACTTTAATCAGCCAATATAGTATTTGGATTTGTGAGCAACAATTCTGCATCTTTTGTGCAAATATTTAAAAATTGAATATTAAAAAAATATTTAAAAAAAAAAAAAGTAAATATTGTCAATAAAACGTTTTCAAATCCACTAACGAAAAGTTGCATACAGCACATTTAACTGGCGATGCAGAAAAGCATCTTTTGTGTGGTGAACTTTAAAGAGCCTGCCAGAGCCCATCACTTTGAATGCTACTACTTCCTGTGTCTCTGTGTTGGAGAAAAGGATGACAGATTTAATTTCATAGACTTCTTACTTGTTGAGGTGTTTGCGTGCAGCAGGCAGCCCCGACAGCTCTTCGTTGAGGACGTATTTTTTGGTGCCCATACAGTAATTTTCCATGTACTCTGCCCAGTGCAGCTGACGCACGTCAAAGTTAAATATCTGCAGCAAGAGAAACAAGAAACACCCTCAGTATGCCTCAGCAGCAACATTTGTTTATGAGAGACGTACTCATGACAAACCTTTATAGATTCTGAATTGACAAACATTTAAATCAACTCTCAACAGGGGACGCTTTCATGGTAAGAAGGCTGCATTGTGGATCTGACAGTGTTCCAGCTTACTGTGGCAGTTCCCCCCCCCCCAGTGGTGCCTTCTAGGAAATAATACAAGCGAGGCACTGTGTGGTCAAATGTTGGGGGACGTGGGAACAGAGTCTCTGCTTCAGTAAGGAAATTCAAGCCCTTGAATCCTCCGTCTAAGGAGCCTGTATCCTCGTTAGGCGAGACAAATGCACTAAAAAAAAAAAAAAAAATAAAAAATACATTCTGTGAAATTAAAAGTTTAACTTTGCTAATATAATGTAAAGCAGAGGTGTCAAACATAAGGCCCGGGGGCCAGAATCAAACCACTGGACAGCTTGGAACAAGCCCAGTATTTTTAAGTTAACTGTATTTTCATAACCGTTACAGCTTCTCCTACATAAAAACATCTCGGATGGCCATTCATGCTACACCTAAATAACTGAGTAACCCACCCACTATAGAAATTTCATAATTAGTCTGGGCAGTGAGCTACCAGAACTTTCTGTGAACTTGCACATTTATTTCTTATTACTTTAAGCCCAAAGAGGCGTCCCAGGAGATTTCCTTCTTTGCTACAGCAACATTAGAAAAACTGTTGAATTTGCCCTTCTTTCTTAAATTACTAAGACATCAGGGATTAAATGTGTAGCTAAAGTTCTGAGATGAAAGTATGCTGTATGTGGCCAGTGTAACATGAATTTGACGCCCCGGATTGAAAGCATCTGATTATTTTCTCGAAAAGACTTCACAAGACGTCAGTGTCGTAATGTTGAGTCCAGATTCCTCCAGACAGTTGCAACGCAGAACAATGATCCCGTTCACAACAAACTGACGTCAGCAGTGAATGAATCACGCTCTGCCTTACCAGCCGACTACTAGACATCATCACTCTGGCACTCCACTCTGCCACAGCGTGTAAACGACTGCAGCGTGGGCGGGGCAGGCACAGGTAACTGAGGCACGGAGTGTGAATGAAGCTGTGTGCGGAGCGATGATTAAACATTGTTTATTCATAGCGACCCTCCCTACCTTTTTATCCTCAGGGCTCATCTGGGCCAACAGCATGGCCATGTTGTCAGTGTTCCACACCCAGGAGTGACTGGTGAAATACTCCAGTACCATCATGGCTTTGTGGAGGCGAGTGATCGTCTTCATCATCCTATGGCAAACGGCATGTAGCGGAGGGGCAGTGTGAGGAAAAGACAGCAGTGTTGTGGATAAATAGTGTTTGCAGAGTAGGACCAGAAGGAAGATGAGGAAGAGGACAGGACAGATAAAGAGTGGTGGGATAAATAGGCAGGATGAGAAGGAAAGGAGAAGAGTATGCCAAAGTGTTTGGGAGCAGGGGCAGAGGTTAGACAGTCTAGAGAAATATTAGGCTATAAAAGACAGGTACCAGAGAGAGCAATGTATATATGTATGTATATAAAAATTAACCGTTTGCAGTCAAATTTGTTATTCCTGTATATCTCAGATCGATTTGACCTCTCCGATTACGCTATGGGCATGACTTCACTGATTTGCACATTTGATTAAGCTGATCTTGATTTTAAAAAGTGATCATTTGAGCTGTACAGTGCTATGAGATTGCATACGGTAGCCATCAGCCACAGCGTTAACACAAATGACAGAAGAAGTGAACACTCAGTGTTACAAACCACATTCTCGAATTAGTAATACCAAAGTCCTGGTGCCAGAAACCAAAGGTACATCTCAGCTGATGTTTGCCCATGACCAGATTGGTTAGAAAACTCAAATGAAGCAATCTGAAACTATTAGGTAGGTGGAGTTAATGCTGTGGCTGATTTATTGATCTAAACTTTGAACTTTTATTGTTCCCATCCTGTCAAAATCTTAAAAAGTGCCAAGAAAAAGTTTTATTAAGCTTTGTGGAAAACAGATTTGTCAGCTACTCCACATAGTTTTCTTTTGCCAGCACTTTTTAAAACTTTTTCTTACTCCTGGAGAGAACAAAGGAAGCATGTTGTAGTTTTTCCAGACAATTAAAATTCAATCGTGTAATAATTTTATTAAACCCCAGATTAGGACATTTGGAGGTCATACTTTTTTCACAGTTTTTGGTAAGTTTATAGCTTGCCTGAAAGATTGGCGTATTTTCCAAACTTTTTCATAGCACTGCAAGTCAAGGTGGCAATTTCTCCCCTGCGGCAAAGTGAGTCACACAAATCAGCAAACAAATCAACTGGATTTAATCTGTTTATAGGCCAGGAGGACAGACAGTTCACTCTCAAATGAACCCATGACCCAGTCTAGGTCAATATTTTACCCAAAATAATTAAAAGCTCAACACAAAAATGAACTAAATCAGCTTAAGTTCCTCAGAAAATAAACTTACAGTGGAGGTGATATTGTCCTCCTGGTAACACAGATGAATCCAGTTAGGATACTTAATTTTTGTGTTAGTTCAGATGGAGATAATCAAATTTTTAGTAGGAATGATTCAAGGTGATGTTGTGATCAGTGTGCAAAGAAGCAGCCAATATTGTTAGCAGGATAAAAGGGATCCGAGTCTTCAAATGCCACCTTTTTTGTCATCCAGTAAATTGTAAATGTCAACCACTTTTGGATCAAATTACTTCAGACGTTTCAATTTGTCATGAACAGAAATGGCAGGCTGCAACGCGAGGCCTGTAATGCTGTCCTTTTAAACTGTTACACTAATGAAGGCAGATTGATATGACTCAGATTCCTTCTGCGAACACGAATGATTCAAAGATGTGACAAACATGCATGGTTGATCAGCATACAGAAGCAGGGATAATCATTTCTTGTAGCTGGTGACAAAGCCAGTTAGGTTCAATACAAATTACCCATTCAGCCATCCATGAGTATTTCAGACAGTTAAGCACAGCAAGTTTTGTCCAATTCATTTTTCATTTATTTTTATTATTTATTTATTTATTTTGAATCAGAAACAGCACTGCTGATTTTAAAACTATAAAGGTGTCACTTTTACCGTCTGAAATATTTGTGGCTTTAGAATTTAGACTAAGAATGAATTACCAATCAGTTTGCATGCAGTAGTGTTGTTTTCAGTGAGACACAAGATGCCCAACTGAGCACAACTTTCTCGATTGGTCAAGAAGTCTCGTGGTGCCTCAGCATTTTCCATGATTGGGTGAAGACCGGCGGATAATGGATGTCATGTTCACAGCATGGCTTGTTCACGAAAAAAAAAAAAAGGCACGTGGCATCTTCTTTGAATTGAAAACACATGCTCGGATACTGCCTACATTAACAGCTGACGTCAAGAAAAGACACTGCAAACATTGTTCCTTCTGCCCTTGTTTCCACCTTCCCAGGAAAAAAAAAAAAAAAAAGACACATTCAGGGAGGAGTGGAGTGTGGGGAAATTGGGAGAGGCAGGGGGCAGACTGGCAGACAGGAGAGGGTTGAGGGCAGTTGCAACCTTACCGGGGCTTCCGGCCCATCAGCGTGAGATAGCCATCATAGAGCAGGGCTGGCAGCGTGTGGCTGACAGTGGTCCAGTACTGATTAGTAAAGGGGTTGGAGCGTAGATTGACATTGGGCCTTCTGAAAGCCTGCTCTAAGGGATTGGTCTTGAAGGACATGTTTATACAGTACTCTGTAGGAGAGAGAATCACATATGACGGAACAGGAAGGACACAGAGGACGAGAAGAAAAGGAATGCACGTTCATTTTCTCCTCCTTTTGATACAAGGAAAGACGCAGGCCCACTGTAATCGTCTAATTAGCAGCACAACAGAACACTGGATCTAGTCTTTGGAAACAAAACAAGACAGTGTGAGTCCACTTCAGTCCATTTATGAGCTGGACTGAAGTGAACTTGGTGCCGAGGTTTTGGAAATCTAACTGAAAATACAAACATTAGAAAGACGCAAAGAGTGCAGAATCCAGCATGTTCAGGAGAACAGCTGGGTTATACATTCTTCACCTGCAAAACTGCACACAAGCATCTTTAACACAGCAGCACTGCAGCTATGACGTTAGGCTACTTCGATAAAGGAAGGGTGACAGTGTAAGCCGGCGGAAATGCGAGTGTGTGTGTGTTTGGGGTAGGGGGTTCTGTTAGAACAGCAGCGGCACGGCACATCCGAAACGGCAATGACGAGGTTACCTGGGTTCTCGTCCAATCAGCCTGAGGTACAGATCATAGAGGAAGGCCGGAGCTTTGTGGCTCACGGCGATCCAGTACTGATTGATTAGGTGATTGGATGTGAGATTAACATTGGGCCGACGGAAGGCCTGCTCAAGGGGGTTCCTCTTGAATGTGGATATTACATGGTACTCTAAGAAACAGAAGGTTGTTCAACACAAGTCATCAATGAGCAGCTTTAAGATTGCCGTTACATTGTTTTGCCTTTATGACTGGCTAGAAGGTTGAGCCATGTGGGAAAACTATACTATATGTTCTGCAGATATACAAAGCCACAAGGTTTGTACCGGAACTAGAAAAAGTTAGATTTCCTAGTTTTCAACTGCCTTAGCTGTTAGGAAACTAGCTAGACAAAAGGGTGCTAATACAATAACAAATAATGTAAGGTGAATAACATCAGGCATCTAAAAATGGCAGCATTACAGGGGATGAGGTGTGTCATAACAGCAACTGATGCAACCAAATGTGCACCTCCACCACCTGTGTGGCGATCAGCCTGCAACTGCTGCGATTGGCCTGTTCAGTCCTGTTGACTCCTCCTATACATTTGAGCTACTAGTTACCGCTGTTGAATGGCTCAGTGTGAGAATAATCACACTTCACTTCAATATGAGAACTCAGCAACCTGTCCAAACTATCAAAATGGATGTGAATGCATGCTCCATGTGGAGAAAAAATTTGAAATTTCTTTAAGTAGTCCTCAGGAACTGTTCTCCAGGGTTCTTTAAGGGCATTTAAAGCTCTTCTTTGAATTTTGGGTGCCCTTTGTTCCATTCTCTGTCGAGATGATCCTACACTTTTCCATCCAGGTTTACTGTGTGTTCAGGATCATCGTCATGCTGAAAAATGAAACTGTTGCCAAGCAGATGGTACTGCATAGTGGATCAGTCTACAGAGGCACGTTTGTGTTCACAGTTCCAATTTTGACAAGATATCCAACAACACTGGGTGAAATGTAGCCACAAACCATGAGAGAGCCTCCACCCTGCTCTATAGATGGGTGTAGACACTCACTGTGAACCTTTGATCAGCTTTGTACATACTAATGATTTGAACAATAATTTCACATTTGGATGAATCGCTCCATCAGACCTGTTGCCGCTGGTTTTTGCTCCAGCTCTTGTGTAGTGTCCCCGTCTCACTTCTTTTATAAGTGAAAAAAGCAGCTAAGAAAAAAAAAAACTTTAAAGGACCTTTAGAAAGCCTGGAGAACTGTTATTTACGACCACCAATAATAATACTAAAGAAATCTGGCAACTTGGAAGCAAACTAATTAAATGAGGGGTGGCTCAAGACTTTTGCACAGCACTGTATGCAGCAGGAGTTGTCAAGATCTGCAAACTGAGAAATTGTGTAATATCATTTAAACTCTGAGGCGAGCCTCTACATGATCTGGATAAAGTCATTTCCCTTCTCAGTTCCTATTTGAAACTGTGTCGTGCTGTTATCTGTCACCTTTTTAATGCACAGTGCAACTTTAAACAAAGGGGAGTGACTCTCAAGCTCGTTCTGTCACGGTCGCTGCCACCCTAATTTTATATATGCAAGCCCTGCACCTGGCTCAGTAATTTAACTGCCAGCACACCAGAATTCAAGTTTTAGGACATAGCGGTTTTACATTTAAAAGCTTAAAACACTGCACTTAGAGCAGGAGCTACAGTTTAAACCATGAAATTTAAATGCAAAGCATTAAGAGAATTCAGCACAAATACAGGACATGATGAGATTATGAACAGTTTTCCAAAATGTGCAACTTCTATACTGGGGAAAGATGCGCTTGGGATACTTTACTGCCCCAAATCAATATCCATAAGGGACAGGTAAACAAAAGCTTCTGCTTTGGGTGTGGCAGGTCGGGAATCAAGTTACAGTGAGGGTATATCATTAGACGCCACGTTAAAGCGCATAAGCTTCCACTGTCAGGGGCTTCCCCCTCATAGGCTGCGTTTAGGCAAGAAATTGTCTTACCGACTTCTCCCCAGCGAAACGGGTTAATCCCACCAGTTGTACAATTGTACACGGGTATGCTTTTAGGCCTGCCGTAAAAAGGGAAAGATGTCAGAGGAACTAAGATGAATTAAAAAAACAAATATTGACTAAAGTTGTGTTAATGTGTGGGTCTCTCACCTGTTAAGCACCTGTGATCCTGAGTACCAGCCTGCAGCCAGCGTAGTGTTGATGACCACATCTACAGGAACCAGGTCAGCCACAGCATTATTAGATGCTCTCATTGTTCGGAGGATCCCTTTACCAGCCTAAGAGGGGGTGGCGTAGAGGAAGTATTAATGCAACTGATTTGTGGAAAACACACCACAATCACAAATCACACCACAGACTTTATAACAATTAATAAACCACAACTAGCTCTTCAAAGCAAACATACGGCACAGTTGTTTATGTAACCAATCATCATGAATAACAGTAAATTACCACCAGAATCTTAAATACTTCAATACCACTCAAAGCTCTCTGATTGTGCTGTAAATACGAGCAATCATAAAACAGTTTAGGCTTCTAGACCCCACCTACAGTTATTTTTCCTGTGTACTTACTGCAATGAAAATCCCACTGGGTCCATTGAAGTTATCAATCCAGCCCTGAAAGATGTTGAAACAATGCGCTTACTCACCAAAGCTGAATGACAACGTTTAACAAAAGCAATGAAAATATTAAAGCTGAAATATAACTTTCAGGCAGATGTTCAACTGACTTAATAAAAAATAAATCAATCACACTGCTGCTTAAACTTTAGGAGAATTCCCACAATTGTGCTTGGCAAAAAGGAGAGGTGAAGAAGACCAAATTTGGGGGGGGGGAACAAATCCAAATTATATATAAAAGACACGATTATGCATTGTTCTTTACCAATGTAAGGTTCTACAGTAATAATGAAAAGGCAGCGTAACACCAGCATCTGGAATTACTCACTGGGAAGGGCTCTTTCCAGCTGGCTCCAACTATGGAGGGTCTGACAATGCCTACGTTGAGGTCTCCAGCCTCCTGCTGCACCATATATTCGGCCAGAGATTTGGTGAAGGTGTAAGTGTTGGGATGTTCTCCAATTAGCTTGGGAGTCAGTGTAGATACCAGATCGTCATCCATCCAGCTGGACCGAGAGAGACAGAGAGAGATTAGCCCTGTATTTGCTTCATTTAATTTTATGACCTGCAGGGCTTTCCAGTCTGAAGTAAACAGAAATATTGCTCATTCTCCAGTACTAATCACTGTGTGGGTGACTGCCCCAACAATATTTAAACCCAGATAATATCCAAAAGGCAATGACACATTCCCCTCAACACTTTGCAATACCTACGTATTGTAGGTTGTCACATCTGTCACTAGCACTACTGCTGCTGTTCAGAAAAACTCTCTTCAAGCGTTAGGAAGCCACACCTCCAGGGGAGCCTTACTCACACAAAAATCAAACCAGTTGTAATTACAGGACAAAAGTATAACAGCCAAAACAATATTCATGTCCTTCTTTTCACTTTATTTTCCTTTAGACTTAGAATTCACCAACTGCTTAAACCAGTTTGTGTAAAATGTCATCGTCTCTCCCACGCTGCACCACGCTCTCATTACACACAACATTTCACTAACAAACACACCAGGGGAAAGGGCAAACAAGTAGTAATGAGCTACATTAAGCTCAAATTAAAGCCAAACCAACAGTGTTCACTCATCAAAGATTACTCTAAAACTACAATGAACAAAGAAGGGATTTTGGGACGGCCGTCAACACCAAAAACATCCAAGAATCTCTACAATGTGGAATTCAGAAAGTTGTAGGCATCTCAAAATGGCAACTTCCATATTTTTGCTTTTTTTTAATAAAAATAAATAAATAAACGGACATGTATACACATCCATTTTTTTATATACAGTCTATAGATAATGCGTGTAAAGAGAATAACTGCTGTTTGATGCACAAGTTCATTAAATGGACCAAAATACCTCATTTCATTACCAGTGCCCACAGTTTTATTAATTTATTCAGTCTGCAGAAAGTCTGCTAAGCAATACGATTTGCTCTTTTGGACTGTTCTCAAGCGTGAGAGAAAAAGAAAAGGAAAAAAAGTCTCCAACAGACCAGGTGGGAAAAGAGTTTAACCCTCTCTTCCATGCAAACCACATGTGATTACACTCCTAAAAATGTGCTCAGAACAAAGAAATGCAAACACGAACAACACAGTTGTCATGATTACATAACTGGAACAAGGTAAAAAGAGAAACCTGAAGAGCGAATTACGTGTGCCAACAATGCCCATCTGCTCCACCTTCCATAGAAAAGCCAGAGTTGGGCAAAAGGAAAAATGATATTCCAGCTCATTAGGTCGTTTCACTCATCACTATTCAACCGCTACACAACAGCCTCGAGCAACTCTGCCCATCCAGAAGATCAGTGTGTACTGTACACAACAAACTCTGCATGCTGTCTCTTTGCACACGCACTCAAACGTTCACTGAACAGCTCTGTACATAAAATCCCCAGAATCATAGCACTAATCTCTACTCCACAGACTTTACTAATCTATCTTGAGCCATTTACTGTAAAGCCAGAGTTAAGCTGAAGTGCTTCGTTTTATTTCACTGGCATTAATCTTGAAATGCACTTCCTACTTGCTTTTAAATCCATCAAAGTCTGGAAAAAAAAAAAAAACTATTAAACTTAATGCTGCCGTTTAGCAATGACTGCTACGTCCTCATATCTGCACACGTGAAGCAGACGTTTGGTGTCAGTGCTGTTTGATCACATTCCAGATCAGCTTACTCCAGAGTATCGATGAGTTTTCGGTAGTCTACGGAGGGAGAGTAGACAACTTCCTCGATGAGCTCTCGGTTACAGTTGGCATAGGCTGTGGAGATGTGAATAAAAACCTCCAGGTGCTTCATCCTGTGAGCCAGGGCCAGCATCATCTGAGTGGCCAGGACATTCAGCTGCACTGCATCCCTGAGTGAAAGAGGGTAAAAGACAGGATAGTACATGTCAGGAAAGCAAGACGTGATTGCAGCTCCACCTAAAAATGCTTACTTCCGTTTTGATTACATAAGGTTCACATATCTGTCGTCGCAAAACACAGAAGTATCATTTAAGCTTCCACAAACAAAAGTTCCTTATCAAATGTTTACCTGACTCCTAGTCTGACTCAAAATCTACACTACACTGATGTGCACAATTTCCTGCTTGCACACTGCCCGAAAACTTTGAACAAGAACACAAATGTCCACAATACTAATTATAAACAACATCCAATTCCACCCATTTAGCACAAATAATTTCCTCCAAGCATAATGTACCATCTCCAAAAGGCTGCAAGAGTTAAATCTCAAAGCAGCTCCAGGCGTGCCCTTTGCATGCCGGGTCAGGTGTCATCAGTCTGTGTGGTTCAAAACAACAGTGGGCAGTCCGTCAACATTGCTGTTTTTTTCTTGTGCCGCACCAAGCAAACACTGACTCCATCACCATTCATTTGAATAAATAACAGCTATTTTTAAAAAAGGCAGTAGATCGCACACACTAAGGTGCTGCCCTTTACCAGGCTCACAGAATTTAATAAGAAGAAACTAAGCTTTTAGGAGAAGCTAAAAGCAGCAAGTTTTAGGCAAAGAACGAAGGAAGGTGCAAGGTCAGAATATAAATGAGCAAAGCTACAATCAGGAGCCCCAAACATAAGACCATACAGCTTAAAACTAATATAGAAATTTAACCCTTTAAGACCTACCATAGAACCAAGTCCGCCAGAGCTTATATTATATTTTTACATGCTGTAGTGCCATTTTTTGGGAGCATTTCAAGTTGCTATACATCAATACAACCATTATAGCCCAAATTTTAATAATATGGATGCATTAAGTGCATAGCAATTACATAAATTGCAAAAAAGTGCAATAAACTACAAAAAAAAAATTGAAAATCGTTTGTAATTATTATATATATTTCTAGTTAGAGAAATTTAAGAGGTTTATCCCTCAAAACTGTAACTACAAAAAAGTTAAAAAAAATAGTTTCCCACCACAGGAAATTTATTTTGAGTGTCTTCACAGTTTTATTTTTGAAATACACCAATTTTTATATACTGCAGGAAAAACGAAAATAAATATTATAGTGCAAATATGCAAAAAAAGCAGCATATGCATCAAAATAAACTATTTCCAGCAGTGCAATATGAGTCCTAAGCATCCCAGAAACTATTCAGAAAAGCATAAAGTCAAACATAACTTTTAAAAACACCAGTACAGGCTCATGAGGCCCTGATGGTAAAAAACTACATTTCCGCGAAAAATACGTCACTTCTGGTTTCGGGCAGGTCATGGCGGACATGCGAAAGTTCGCTCTGATGTCTATTCCAAGTAGGAAGTGTTATGAACAGCTGATCAGATCGGCAAAGCGCGTTTCTGGAATATTATGTTTTTGTTGCTGCAAGCGCTTTTTATGCAGTTTTTGCAAAGCTTTATGTGGAAGGAAACCGTGACCTAGGACAAGCTGATGGCATAAGATGTAAGTACAACTTCTCCGGTTTCATATGCAAAAAAAATTATTGCGCTAGCTTACGTGGTTGCAGTGGTACCGGGATTTAAAAATAGTTACGCAAAACAGAGCGTGCCCGCTCCGACCAGTTTTAAAGGGTTAAAAAGAGGAAAAAAATAACTCACTTGAGTGGCTCACTAAAACGGACAGTGGCAGCACAGTGGAAGACGATGTCAATGTTTTCAGCAAGGATGCTCTGGTCCGCTTTACTCAGATTCAGCTCCGGTTGTGTGAGGTCAGAGTTCACTGCAATGATCTTCTCTGCAAAGTCCGGCTGATCTTGTTGCAATTTTTCAAACAGCTAAAATAGTGAAAAAAGTAAAGTCAGCACGACATGGAAATTACAGAAGACCATAACCAAATACAGATGACTGTCATGCTGTAGAAGACCCCTTTCTTTTTTTGACCTAGTCACAATTTAGGATGAAGAGTCGTCACTTCTCAGACCAGCCTGTTTTTCCTTGTTTTTAAACATTGCATTTGGCATCAAACTGGAAAACTGTTCCCAAAGAATGTGGCAGTATCACGGTGTGGGGGGTTTCTGCACAATCTTTATCAGAAGCTGCTTCACCAACATGTTGCTGCTTGTCACTCTGCAAAATTGGCTGAAACTAAAATAATGACACTGCGATCCCAGAGCCTGATCTGAACCCCACTGAGACTCTGAAGATGACAGGACAAATTTTGGCACACGCAAGCCACTACAGTCTCCAAACTGTGGAAGTGATGAAGTAAGAGGGGAGAAAAAGACCAAACTAGAGCAAAATGAGAAACTGCTGGACTTTGCAAAAGTGCAAAGGCAGTCCATCCAGAGGGTGTTTGTTGTCGATGTGGCAAAAATATGCAGTATAACATTTCTGTGCGCCATTTTTGTTCCATCTGCCAGCTACAGAAGAGCCTCAAAACCATTCATCACATCACACCATCCTCTCTTTTCCCATTACTCACCTTGCTGTTGACGATTTCGGAGATGCGGGCTTTAGGGCTTTGACCAGCTTTCGATCTGACCAGCACATAGACTGATCTGACTTCTGGACAGGACCTCAGCAGCTTCTCCAGCAGCACCTTCAATAACAAGCAAGCAAAATGACTCAGTTTGGACTGAGATTGTTACAACTGGTCAGTCCTGCTAAATCTTCACAAAAGACAAACTCTGATACAGAAGAAAAGTTTTTTTGGCTCCTCTCGTTTCAAAGAGGTTGCATATTTTATTAGGCAAAGATTTTGCACAAGAGTCGTCCTTTTACAACTCCCACTTATGTGCGCTTGGTACTGGCACAAGGAGTACACTAGCTTGTGAACACAGTAAGGCTGACTTCGTGTCCCATCCCCATCTCAAACTGGGGTCTGTCACATGCAAGTTGGATGTGTTAACCAATACATGGTGGTTGACTAAGAGGCCTTCCGACTCTCCTCTAACAGCTTAAGTAAAGTGGAAGTAAGAAATTCAGGACATGACTCTTTGTCTCTTTGTTTCTGTATATCATTCCAAACATATCAACTACTAATGTGCAACATTTTTATTAACCATATAAAAACACAGTGATAATGAAAAAGATCACATTCGAAAACGCTGAAAGATGTTTGAAGTTGGAACTTGAGATTTGCAATGCATCATGGGTTGAGTAATCATTTCTCTTGCCCAAAATTTGTTCTGTACACATTCTTGCACTTTTGCTTTCTTCCGGTTCCCTTTATTTTGAGGACCCAAATCAAATATTTTTGACTCACAGCTGCTCGGCTTGGTTTGACGCTTAAGTCTTTTATATGGAGGAAATGAATGAGAAACTCACTTCTGGAACCAGAGCCTTTTAAAATGAGTGGTCACTGCTGAGCTCTATATTGCAAAATAATAGCTGACAATAGAATTCGATGTGTTTGAATCATCACGAAACTGCAACACTGCAGTTCACTGGATGGCTGCAGTTGTGCAGAGACGTTCCAGCTGATTGAGAGTCTTCGTGTGTGCCACTTCACTTTAACATACAACTTAAGTCAAGTGTGTGTAACATGCTTCAGACTGAAAACTCTCCAGATAGCCACTTTAAAGATTACCAAAGTTCATATTGCTGGGCTCAGCCCTGCTGCTAGATGATGAAAACCACAACTGTACCTTGCCCATGAAGCCGGTCGCTCCGGAGATCAGCACGTTTTTTCCTGCATAGTATTCTGGGATGTTCACCATGATGTCTGCAGTCTCTCAATAATACCACACGACCTGCACAGACAAGATAAGAAAAAGATGAGTAAAATAAAATAAAGCTGTGTTACAAGGACAGTGAAGTCCTACACAGACTCACATTTGAGGAACTTCAAGGTTGCCAAACCTGTTTTGTGCAAAATTTTAAATCAGCCTGTAACATCTGCTTCATTCTGAAAACACACCACACCAGGAAATGCTGCAAACATGCATGTCATTCTGCACTTTAAAATCTAACTTTAAAGTCTCCAACATAGCAATGTGTAAAGTTTTTAAACATGCCTGTGCTTTTCTAAACTGGTTTGAAGTAGGTTTAGCTGGAGAACGGCAGCTGTAACTGAACCAGTCTGTATCCACAGCTTGACTGGGAGGGTTTCCCAGTTATTTTAGTATGTTTTGCTTATTTAATGCTAAAAATAAGAACATGGGTTTCATCAGTTATACAGCTCTTTAAAGTAGAGACCAATTAAATGGTTTGCTTACTATAAATCAAAAGGAAGTAGTTGGACCTGGACAATTTTATATATTAGGAAAACAAAAGTCCAAAGCGCACAACTTTGCTGTCCTTGAAAGACCTCCAAATATGCAAATATAACTTTAACAAGCTGAATAATTTCCATGAAGTACAGGAACAGTATTGTTTATTTTTAGAATAGTGCTGTAATACCACTAACAAGGATTTCCCCAAGAACATAATGGTTCACAGTGAGTTTCTGACATAATAATGAATTGATAACTGCATGTTATTTTATGTATTTACTCATTTTTTAAACGCACCAAATTATTAAATGATAATCCAAATATGAAACAAGTGTTCTGTGGCCTGGCTTATAAAACACAAACGCACACAAAATCAAATCAGCTGTCGATTGCAGCTCTAAACCCAAGTCTGCAAACACTGCAGTAGACAAAGCACTTTGATGTGTGTCAACTTTATCAGTCGCATTATTGGCTTTTATGAAGAATGACACCATCCAGCTGATAACTGGCCACTAGGATAGATATTTCACATAATCATTAACGCAGGTGGTTTTCTCCCGTCGGCTGATTGGAGCCGATTATTGTACGGCACCGTTACAGAAATCCAAATGGGGTGGGTGCAGTTTTCTCTGTGGTGGGGTTGGGTGGACTGTCCCGGGTTCTGTGGGGCCGGGGGGCGCTGCTGCACTGGGCCCCGGTCTGGATGGGCCTGGGCCCCCTTTCCCTGGTGGGTCGCGGAGTATGGGGGTGCCTACTGGGGTCAGCGGGGGAGCTGGCCCCAGGGAGGGGTCACCTGCCCCTCCCTTCCTTCCCTCCCCATCTCCAGCTGCCTCCCTCTTCCCGCTCCACCACAACCACCCACACATGCAGGGCCTTGGAGTAGGGGTATGTCACCAGGGTGCAGAGGAGGCTACCCCCCCCTGTCCCCTTCTGGCTGCCTCTGCCTCAATTTTATCCCACAACTTAGACATTCACATTACTCACACTCTCATTACACATACATATAGGATCTTGGGGGTGGGCACGATACACGGAGTCCAAATTACCATCAGGGTGTACACCTCACCCCTGGCGTCGTTGCCCACCTCTCAATTTTAAATACACGTAGACATTGAGGGCTAGCAGGAGGGACATGCGCTTACCTGCTGCTCTCTGGCAGGTAGCTCCATGCCCTCCTGGGTTTTAAATTGCACCTTAGAACACACATGCATCAACACTACAATGAGCGGGTGGAGGGAGGTTTGGAGTCTTCTCTCACCCCCATTCTCTGCGGCCTGCTGGAGCGGGGGGGCTAGGAGGAGGAGTTGGCCGTCCGACTGCGGTCTGGAGTGTGGGGCCTCCCTGCTGCTGCGGAGTCGGGGCGGTCTGCCTCTCCCCACCGCAGGGAAAAGGGTAACACCACCTGGGTCTGGGTGCAGTTCCCCCCTCCAGGGGCAAGGGTACCTAGACCCGGTTCGTAGAGTACGCTTGGGGAGTGTGATCGTGTGTACAGCGTCTCTTTATGTCTGTCTCCACGTTGGTTGAGTGTGGAGTAAGTGCATATGAGAGCATGAGGGTGGGAATGGATGTTTGTGTCTGTGTGTGCCTGTATGTCTGTGTCTATATGTCAGGTTGGGTATCAGACGCCACCTCTCTGGGGACATCTCAGGCCCTCCAAGGTTTGGAGGCCTATCTCCCCCTACCACCACTTCCCCTGCCAGTGGCGGACTCCCTCAGACATCGGTGCGTTGGTGGTTCTTTGTGTCCGGGGATGGGCGTCCAGGTACACACCGGCTCACTCCTTGGCGGCCGCTTATCGGGGCCTGGAGCCTGGGGCTCGCTCGGGCCACTTCGGAGGTGGGGTGCCCCCGGCCTCTCGGCCTGGGGCTCGGTCACTCAGGCACAGCTGGCTGCCGGCGGAGCTCACGGGCGCGTCACTGCAACTCCCCCTGGCTTCTGCTCCGCGGCTGCTGAGTGAGCCCTCATCTGGGACTCTCCTCAGCTCTTACTGGGACAGTGGCGCGGCTGCCCCTCTGTTGGTCTTCCTTGGTCTCTTGTGTTCTGGGGGCCTCTGGATGTCTGGAGTTTTGATCTCCTCCATACCTGCTTCATACCCTGGTGGACGGGGCTGTGGCTCCCCACACTCCCTAGCAGATCGTTACATGGAGAAACCTTTGGAATGCAAGCATGCTGATCCACACAGGTATGCACACAGGTGTACACACGGGTATTCACAGACGCGGACTACAGCTTTCTTGGCTGCTGCCTCAAAGCACATTGTGCGCTGTCTATCTTGCGTGCTGCACAATATCGTTTATTATTTAGTATCTACTGATATCTACTGCTAGCTAGTTTATTGTGATGGTGCTGTTTTTTTTATTATGTTGCTCTTTGTTGTTTGCTTTCTCTTCTGTTTTTTTTCTCCATACAGGTGACCCAGGTGTTTTGTTTGTTTTTTTCTTTCTTCCCCCCCTTCTCACCGTCTCTTCTCCCCTTTGGTTTTCTTTCTCTCCCTCTCTTTCTTTCATTCTTTCTCCCTGTCCTATCCCCCAGTCATGTCTGTCCCGTTTGTAGCAACTGAAAATAAAATAAATTCATAATTATAATAAAGGTCAATCAAATGGACCAATATGGCAAGGCCATGATGATCCACTTGGTAAAATAAATCCGCTTGGCATCTTTCTTGGCCTTAAGACAACAATTCTGATGGCTAAAGATCCAAACGGGACACAAAAAAAAAAAAAGTTTTACTATTAAGGTGTTGTACTGCTAGAACTTTATACTGTGCAGCGTGTCTGAAAGTGGCTTTCAGAACAAACTTTCAGAAGCATTTTTATTTGTGTGCATCAGTCTGCCTGTGTGATAACACACAGTAGCTGGCTTTAAATGAGATCAGAAGGTCAACACCGCAAGCTTCCCAAATTTCCACTGGGAAAATGATATATTTAGAGTGATGATAGGTACTTTCAACCAATAAACACACAAAATATAAGAAACTAATGTTTGGAAAGCTATTACGATTTTCTATTAGATTTATGTATACTCTAAGCCATTCATCCATTCTTAATACAGGAACAACAACCATGCAAATCGTTATCATGGTCTGCTCGTACTGACTTTATCTTTTATCCTTTCCTCTGAGCAGTTTCCGCCAGATCCAGAGTTATTTCTTTGCATTAAATGGCTTTCTAAAATTATTACAAAATCCACATAATCTGAAACCTGCAGTTTATATTTGCAGCTATCTCCGGTTGTTTAACCACTGTAGATTAAAGTGTATAAAGTTTTAAAAGGGGGTAAACTAAGATTCCATGTTAGCTATCCAGCTCTTTTGTTCACATTGACAGTGCTAAAGGGCGATTCCGTGGTCATTCATGTTTGCATTTTGGCGCTATCGCCACTAGGGATGGGTATCGTTTAGGTTTTATCCGATACCGTGCCAAACCGGTACTTTTGAAACGGTGCCGGTGCTTAAACGGTGCTCAAACCGGTGCTTAAAGAATGGAGAACACAAAATTGGTCCAAAAACCTCTCATGTTCAGCTGTTTTTTTGTAAAAAGATAACAATGTTAGCCTTTTCTGCAGCTATAGGGCATATATGGTATCACTCTTGGCTGGAAGCAGTGCTTAAACAATGGAAAAAACACAAACTTTGTCCAAAAACCTCTCATGTTTAGCTGTTTTCCACTTTTTCTTTGGTCATTTTAGCCTTTTTGGCCAGGGTGAAGGGAGTATCTGCCATCAAACAAGAAGACAGCCGCATGTAGCTATGACTGTGTTTGCTAGTTCACCTTTTGTGCATTACTGTAATAACGTGGTTAGCCTACTCAACGTAAATTACACACGAACAACATTAAGCTACTTGCCCAGAGAAGAACGGCTGCTGCTGCCATCATCATCCGTCATCATTTCTGCTACACTGGCAGGGCTAGGGGCCAGGTCTCTCCTCTTTGGGTTCTTGGGGGATGTTGCTAACTCTGGGTCCGATAACAGGCACCACACCCGCAGTAGATGTGCTCGGTGTGAGGTCTCGCAGCAAGCTATCAAATACAGCGCATTTCTGGGCTTTTAACAAAATGCTATACGTCGCCATATGTTTAATCAGATTCGAGGTGTTACCTCCTTTGACAGTATCAGCTTAAAGCACTTGTTGCAGGCTGCTGAGTTTGCATCTTTTGCTGTGAAGTACAGCCAGACTTTTGACTGCTTCGCCTTGGGCATTTTTAATCTGTAGCTCTGCTCTAAAAGAACGTACGTACCTGGGCCCGCCTACTACGCTCGCAAAGGTAAAATGATTGGCTGGAATCCAAAGTGTATGACATCTAAGGGAAATTTTTTTTTTAAAAAGCACCGAAATGTGCGCTGCTTTTCGGTCTGGTTACTACCGTTTACCCATCCCTAATCGCCACACACGTAGTTACAGTTAAACTGGTTATTCAGGTTTGCACTGTCAGACTAGGACGGGGGTGGGCAACATCCTCCTCTATCTCGGTGTTGCCCGAGGAGAAATTGTAGCTCTACACTCTCCTATCTTAGTTTCCTTTCAGTTGTTATATAAAAGGTCTAAATTATACTCCAAGCATCTGGTAAACATTACAGATCGCTTTACATGAGTCTCATTTCTAAACCAGATGGCTGGTTGCTTGAGAAAACAGCACATCACGACATGCAGCATAAACTGATTTAGTACTTGAAAACTAGACACCAAGTCAAGGGCTACATTGACACCTTATTTTCATTGTCAGCTGGTGGAAAAATCCTGGTGGGCACAACGCTCACTGAATGCAAAAAGCCACTGCCACCAGCCTGAGGACTTAAACTGTCAGTGAATTCTGCTGTGATGCAGAGCAATAGCTCATACACAGCAGATGATTAAAAATATCAAACAAACATTAACTCTGGACACTGATTGCATAACTTTTGCTAACACGGTACTGCAGCTGCTGGGCTCTGGAGCTCATATGGACTGATGTGAGGAACAACTCCCCAGGTCCCACTGCTGTAGACGCTCTGTGGATCCCTGGCCAGTGCTGCAGATGCACAGTTTGCTGCATCACATCTTGTGCCAAGTGCCAAGCTCCAGCTGTACATCTGTCTGATCCCTGCTGCAACTAGGACCAAGTTTCACTGTGTGAGCACAGAACAGCACTCACACCACAGAGAGAATATAAAAGATCTTTATTATAAATATCTATATTATAAAAACATATTTTAGTCTGATATAGCTTGTGGGTTATACTGGGCCTGAGACTGACCTTATTAAAAACATCACACAATGCCCATAATGTGACTGGCCTCCAAACTCAACGGAAAGGGGAGGGAAAGACTAGCTTAGACTAAACGCTGACAGGAAGCATGGTTCAAAAACTAGTTCTGTCAGGACCAATTTGGTCAAAAGTATTGTTACTGCGTCTGCAATCATTTCTATAGCATGGTATTGCTCTGACCCCAAGTGATAAGTGGAAAGCTGAAAGGGGCATTCACACCATGTAACGTCCATGAAATTCAGCAGCTTGAAGCAATAACAGGGAAAATACGTTTTAATAACAGTAAAATACAAAAACCAAACTAGGATATAAACATGCAAGAATAAGAAATTTATTCCTTACTAATACGTTATTAGTAAGGAAAACTGTACAGAATATTAAAAATGCCACATTGAAAGGCTCACTAATGGGAGTAAATGACAACACTATTTGACATGAACCGAGCTTGATTATCTATTGTAGTGACCAACTATCAGGGTAAGGCAAGCGGGAGCACATTAAGTCAGAAATAGCATGAAATGGAGAAGCTGGGGAAATTTGCCAACGGGATACACAAAAGGGTCTCAGCTGAGCCATCAGCTGATGTCACAATCAGCCTATCAGGACTGCGTGAACTCCATGAACTTTCAGAACCAAGGTTAAATTAAATTTTCGGTTTCAATATGGAAAATTGAAGCCGCTTGTCTCTTATCTTCTATTCAGCAAACCCAAACATCAGGTGTAGTATATTAAACCTTTAGTCTGCACTCTGGACTATTATTGTCCCACCGTCTCAAACTCTACGTAAGATTTTATTGATAAGGTTGTCCGATCATTCCCACGATGAATCTTACGATACTGAAAACACAAGCAGAAGAGGCACCGTCGCTTTGTGTGCATTTCTGTCATTTATCTACTTTTAGGATCCGTCTTCTTTCTGAGCTGATCCACAAGGTTCCAAATATGCAAGTGTGCTGTGTTTCTCAAAGGGTTCCCACTCTTGCTGAGCAGTTTAACAATTTGCACAAACTTCAGTTTACACATTAATATTAAGAAAAAAAAATTAGATTGAACATGTTTCAAGGAAGAAAACCAAAACAAAAAAAAAAAAAAAAAAAAAAAAAAAAAAAACACACCCACAAAAGCTGTCAATGCATGAGGTCATTTGGGGAGGAAGTTGGGCTCGAGAGGCTGGAGCGTGTGCACGATGTCCGTGACACACCTAAACCCACTGGCAGTAAAAGTGGATGACACAAATGTGAAGCTATTTGACCGGCCAGCTACTGTTGTCATCTTTCACTTGTTGCTGACAGTAGTTGGCTTACCCCACAAAGCTAAGTCTGCCTTTTGAAGAAAACGAGCACCAGAATGTCAAGTTATTTAAAATGGTCACAGAACAGCCAACTGCTGGCTTCCTACGCCAGATTTATTTTTTCTGTTTTGGAGAGGGTCAAAGTATCAAGTATCTGCATCAAGTTAAGAACACACATATCTGTGAGAGGATTATTTTGGATCAAAAGAGCAGAGGTAATGGGGACAACATAACTGCAGGTGTCCAGCAGAACAAACTCTTCAAACTCACACTGCAGAGCAACTTCAAAAACAGCAGTGTCACAGCTAAACTAAGGAGGACGTACATATGCTTAAACTGGATTATCATATGAATTAAAAGTGTGTGGAAAATGTATTACATAACACTAAGATGGGTCAAACCAGTGGCCAGAAAAACAAAGTACCAGCTAAAGAACAGGAGCCAACAGGATCAGTGTTCAATCATGCAAAGGTTATACAGGCCACAGAGTTTAGAAAGTCAGGAGGTGTGTCAGCCTACTCATCCTGGCATTTAAACCGCAAACATGCAAGACAATCATTCACATCACGCTGCTGTGTTATGGTGCTTTAATAACCAAGACTAGAACAACAAGCCAGCTGTATTAAACCCCCAGGTGCCTTCTGCAAGCATTTATTAATTCTGCTGTAGCTGTAGATTTGCCCCCTGTTTGTGTCTGTGTATGCGAATAACCATCCTTCTAGTTTTTCTTGCTTTGTGTTTAGGGCCCTTGAAGGATCTGCAACATAAAAACTAAAGAGTGTTTAAGTGCCTGAGTAAAACCAAGTGATTTTACAAACCAGTAAATGTGGAATAGCCCACATTTAACTGTAAATGGTCAATGCAAAGCACCTCCTGAAAGATGAACACAAATGACCATGCTGATCATTGAATCGATCACTCATGTAGTGCAATCTGCAGCTAGTTACTGCACTCACTGATTCACTACATGCCTAAATTATCATTCGAATTTAGCAGTATATCCAGCAGCCAGTTTTTGTATACATTTTGCATGGTAGCCGACAGTTTGTAGGAGGAGGGGGATTAAAAAATTTTTATGTCGAAGTCTGACCTTCAAAGCACCTTCAAACTCTAAAGTCAACCAGCACAGACTAACCACTCAAAGCAGCAGTTGGCAAAGAAGTCGATTGTTGAGTGTGGTGGAGTGTAGCTTCACTTCCTCGTGAAACATAACCTGACAGCCGGTAAAACAGGTCATTGTTGTGTGGAGTTCTCTCACCAATGCTGGTGACGCCAACACTTTGAAGAGTTTCAGATTACAAAGTCAGGTGACTGTTGTTTTGGTGCTATACAAATAAAACTACATAGAACATGTTCTATATGCCACATAAATATAAAACAATGATTCTTGTAAGTGGCTTAAGTCCTTGCTGCTACTAATAGGTCCTGTCTGCTTGGGGGCATGCCTGCTACCGTCCACTGCAAGTAAAGGGCAAACCACACGGGCCTAGGCACTGCTCAGTGACCACCTGCCAGTGGTTGTCTCATATTCTGGTTTGCTTTGCACTTTTGTAAGTGTTTTCAGAAGAGTCAGAATCAACAATCACAAGGTTTATGGTGCTCTTTGTGAGCGATTCCACCTAGCATTAGACACCAACCTCCAGCAACCACTCCCCAAGTGGTTGAGGAGTAATTGAGGTGTAATTTTACAGTCACTTTTTGGCATCCAACCTGTTGGTTTCTCAAAAATAAAGACGCAAATCCCCATCCACTATACTAAAACTGTCATTTATTTATTTTTTTAGTTCACCCAGCTCTATTGAAAAAACATTATCAACGTGGCAGTATAGAATGATAGACCAAAATATAGACAAATACCAGCATGTGACCACTTATAAATGGTATTTATAAGAATAAAAACCCCACCAGAGCCTACCTGGAAGCACTGCATGCCTCTTTTGGCCAATATATCCAGGGTTGGAGGAGGACAAACTTTTTTGGCTAATAGCAAGAATTGCTGTGAAGCTGCTTCACAGGCAGGAATCTAGTAATGCTCATGTTTCCTTGTGGTGCCTGGTCTATGATTATAGAGATGAGATAATTGAGAAAAACAAACAAGATGTGATTGTGAAGAAAAACGGGAGTGCAGGGGAGAGAGGGGAGGCATGTCTCTTAGCCTGACCAAAAAACAAACAAAAAAGGATCATGCATGCATTAACCCCTTTAAAGCTGCAGAGAAAGTGTGCACATCACAGGGGGGAAAAAAAAAAAAGACCCTGGAACAAAAGACTGTAAAAGCTTTCTCTCCCCGAACATATCTAGCATCCCACATACAGCTGCCCTTGAAAACTCATCAGCCTACACTGAAATACTCCCTCAAATCGTGTGTCTTCATGTGAATGAACAGAAAGCTCTGTCCCTGGATGTAGCCTTGCAGGGCCTGCTAAGGCGTTTGATCAAGTGTTTGTGAAAGAGCTACTGAAGCCTACAGGCAGGCAGGCAGACAGCAAGTTGATCCCTGATGCTTCACTCTAAATAATTGATCAAATGCATTATAATGCCCCAACTGGGCACCTGTGGCTGAGGTTTAATTGTTTACAGACAGAGGAAGTCTAAGCTTTTGACAAATGCTCTCAGAGGAACAATCCACACCTGACTGATGTGAAACCCCACCTAATACCAAACAAGTGGGAGAGCGATAGATCTTTGAATTAAATGATAAAGCGTTACAGACACTAAAATGTATATATTCACAACACTAATCTAACCAAACTCAAAGATATTAGAGATGATAATAATAAAAATGTCATGATATGAAATGGTAATTCACTTTATTCATGCTTGAATCCTTAAAGATCCTTGCTTTAAATTTAATGAGAAAATCCTTTAGCGTTGCGATGGGTAGCCAACAAACGCTCTAGTTTAATACATGTTTCACACGTTTGATCGTGCTTTTATTGAAAGTGTGTTGACTGTATTATCTTTGGGTTTGTAACAGCCTCTGAGGCACAGAAAAAGGCAATTAAAAAGATGGTAACAATAGCTGGTAGGTTGTTGGGAATTGGATTACCAAGCTTAAAAAGCATTTATAAAGCAGCAAGGCAAATAATATTGTGATTGATGGGAGGCTTAATCCTCAGGCCATCAAATTTCTTAACAAATGAAACACGTAATTTGTCCAATTGGTTCTGGTTAAAATTATCCATGCGATGCAATGATAGTCAAAGTATTTGTATATTGTGTGCTTTCTGTCTTATGTTGATGTGATGCAATCAAATATCCAGACGAGGACAGCTCTACCTACATTACACTGGGCTTAAGTTATTGAGTTTTGCTTTAGGATGCTGTAATGCAAGTCTGTGGCAACTACAAAACTTAACTGGTACAAAGAGAAGACAACACTTCGCTCCCGTTTAAGCTCAGCTGCACTGGTAAAGTTAAAAATTGCGTTTTCAACGCTCTCTGTGCATCAGACTATATAGCACTTATATTACAAGTCTGTTAACTTTATATTATGACTAAAGGTCACTGAGGTAATCACCCAAAGAGTCCTTTGTGTGTCTTTTCTCTCTTATTCTCCATTTGTGGAATTTTTCATATATTTGTTCTCCTTTTGTAATGTTAACATTTTCTTTGTAATTTATTCATTTAATTCTGATTAGAGATTCTCTTTTTCCATTTCAGTTGCACTTGATTTCCCTGTAACTGTTCTATTTACCACATTTTATGTAGATTTTGCAGTTCAATTTTGTTTCACACGCTTAAACGTTAATACATTTGTTTCAAACGGAAAGTACTTTCAGTTAGCTCTCATTTTTGAATGTGCTAAATAAAATTTAGAGTAATACATTTAAATTAATTCAATTGAATTCATTTATATAACACCAAATAACAGCAAGAGTTGCCTCAAGGCACTTTATATTGTAAGGTAGTTCCAACAATAATACAGAGAAAACCCCAACCATCACAGGATCACCTATGAGCACGCACTTGGCAACAGGGGGAAGGAAGAATTCCCCTTTAACAGGAAGAAACCTCCAGCAGAACCAGGCTCAGGGGGTGGGGTGGGGCATCTATCCGGTTGTTCAGTGATGACGCGACGAATCCTACTTCCGGGTCTAAAGTAGTCTGCGTTTAATATGGCTTTTGTGTTGTTAACATATTTAATGTTATGCATTTTCTTCTATTTGATCTCAAAAAGCTCCTAAAACAGTCAGTGATCCCTGTTGACCTCCCTCGGCTTTTATTACCGCTAATCATTTATTTAAGCTCAGTTTTTAAAACCTTAGGATGTAACTACAGCCCAGCCCATGCAGCAGTATATGAATGACTAACCTCGTATTGTGGATGGATTATCTCAGTTGTTCTCCTGGCTGAAGTTTGGTCCTTTTACAGCATCCTGCCATGCGATTACATTTGTTCCTGACCACCGAGAACACTCACGTTAACTTTTATCGAGTGGAAAAAAAGTTAGCTTGTTTATATTATGCTAACATAGCTGTGTCGCTAGCGGTCACCTAGCACATCGTTATATACCAGCTAGCCCAACTTCAGTAACCCTACAAATGTCACTGCTGTTTAGTTTTCTGTCTTCATTTATGCTGGAAGTGATAGCAGAGCTGTACGTTTTAATTTGTTTCCAAAACCCCGCAGTCAGGACATGCTATATTGTATTTAGATAGAAGCTAGCGAGCTAACTCCCTGGTAACTTCCAACTCCGTTAAATTCCGTTTTCATGGATGCCTGGATGTTAAACTCAATTGTTACACCTGGTAGAGCAGAACGCTGATTATTTTATTAAAGATGAAAGACTTTAGACAGTTTTTCAACTCTCAGTAATGCCACAGTGATATATGGCCCTGCAGCGGAGTTTAGACCCAGACACGGCTAGTGACGTCAGACTGAACAACCGGATAGTGACTGGTTAGTGGTGAGGGGAGGAAGACAGAACAAAAGTCACACTGTAGAAGAGAGCCAGAGAATAATAACTAATGATTAAATGCAGTGTGGTGTATAAACACTGTGAGCAAAAAGATGCAAATTAAAGAAAAGAAAGTGCATCATGGGAAGCCCCCAGAGGCCTAAGCCTTCTGCAACTTATCTAAGGGACGGTCATCTGATCCAGCCCTATGATCTTTATCAAAAAAGGAAAGTTAAAAAGCTAATCTTAAAAACAGAGGGTTTCTGAATGGCCTGAAAGCTGATGCTCCCTCTTCTTGAAAGTAGTAATGAGTGAAGACTTAAGATTTAAGTAGGATACTTCCCCACACTAAAGACAGAATCATAAACTGATGCAAAAAGTAACAAAACAAACACATATCTCATGTGCAAAACATCTTCGGTGAGGACCCCCCCCGAGTCTCCAGGCTTAAGCGAAACCTGGACACATGCAATTCATAGCCTGGTGTTTGCAGAAGACAACTTGTGAAATCTCAAAAACAATATCTCTGGCCAGTGTGACGACAACAACTTTAATCCTGTGCGTACATTTTTAAAGCCCTTTACAACATCTTGAAAGCACAAGTTTAATGCAGGTCCAGTCTTCCGATTAGTTAACTGGTTTATGTGTTTGCATTTCTGACTGCATGTTTTTACACTTGAAGATGGACAACTGGGGTTAACATCGTTTTATTACACGGACAACATTTCTGGTGCTCCTTGGCAGTGCATTTTTCCTTAGCTAGGCAACAAATGAGCAACCACAAACAAAAAAAAAAAAAAAAGAGGATAGCTGGCTTTCCCATTTGAAAAAGAGAAGTAAAACAAAGGCAAGTAAAGATTTAGCAGAAGTTTGTTTGCTAACAAACATACTTGATTTTATGATGTTGCACAAGTTATCTTGCAAGAGGATGAGACTGCAGAGATGCTGAATGAAGCTTAACTGATAGAAACCCATTTTGTTTTTTTCCATCTGACTTTTTGATTATGTAGTAGCATCAATATCTCCAACTGACACCATCCTGGTCCAGTTTTTAAATGAAGATTCTACTAAATGTGCTTAATTGCAACTTGCAGTGATTTATACTGAACACAGATGTTGCGATAAAGAGGTTTGCCTTGCCGTTTTGTTGCTGCTAGGCAGGTTTTTTAAGAATGTGCTCGTAGAGGTAGTGCAACTACGGGGGGGGGGATCATGAATCACTTGCTCGCTCTCTGGGGAGGCCAACAAGCATGCGTTGACTTCAAGTCCTGCAGGTGCAAATGCCAACAACGTGCTTAGTCCAGTCAAAATCAACTTCCTGCCTGTAATTGTTGACAAAGCACGGCCATCTATGTACTAGCATTGCAGGTTAACTTAGTTTCAAACTAAGTATGCCAACCAAGTGGGAACAGAGCCAAATCCTAGAGCACTTAATAAACTTTTTACACATGTGTGTGTTAATCATTGAGAGACAAACCTCTTCTGAAAGTTTATATTTGTAGGAGACCTCAGAAATATCTCTAAGGGGAAAAAATTCAAAAAACCCTCTGATGATTGCAACAATTCCATTTTCTTTCAGTCAGCATGTCACCATAATCATCGTGATGAAGTAATTCTTTGAGATTTTACCTAAGCCAGTGTGTGTAATTAGAAAAAGCGTGAAAGAGGAGGGGGGAATAAAAAAAAAGGCAGACTCCATTAGGTAGAGTGAGCAGTGAAGCCCGTGATTCTCATTACACACAGCTGCCTCAAATCATTATCACGGTCACCACTCACTCTCCATTTGCACAGTAGGCGACGATTAAACCGACCACGCAGACTAATGTTTGGCTGTGACTGCCTTTAATGTGATTAGTAGCAGAATCTGCGAGGAAATTAGAAGGTGTGCGCCTCAGCTAGAGCCTCGCCACAAATTAAGAGTCTCCTGTGCTGCTGAAGTAGTTCCCCCTTCCTCGTTTAGGTAGTAAAAACGAGGAAGAGTGGCCACCCCACAAGAAATGCTGCACGAGTTTCGCGGTGGCTGGCTGCCACGTTTGTGCGCGATGTGCGAGAAATGCCAGCAGAGTCGCAGCTGGTCCTCATATCTGCGTAATTTGTTGGAGTTGCGCTACAGAAGCCTCGAGCCACCCCTCCCTTCTCTGTGTCGCATCTCTGCCTACACGTTGACAGCCTGTCGCACGGGCACTTGAAGCTCTGAAACCCCGCTTACAGTTACAGGAGCACGAGCACACACAGACATACACGGACAGAGACGCACACAGGGGCGCGCGCGTGTCTCCACAAGGCGATTTGAAGCGTGTACGTACCAGAAATGTCGGCGCTTTTCCTCCCGGCGTGAAAACTTAGGAGAGAGTGTTGAAGTGAGGCGGGAAGCGAAAAGTAGCGAGTACCGCTACGAAAGACTGAGTGGAGCCCCAGCAGGAAGCCAGCGGAATAAATGAACCCCGTGACGTCAGGGACAGCGGTCTCGCGCACAGATAGGAAGAAGATGAGGTCTCACTCCTACCTGTTTCAACTACTCGGCCTACGGAGACACGAAAAGACTTTCGACTGAGACTTTTCTCCTAATTATGACTTACTATCGTTTAATTATGAGACAGAGGTCATTATTACCTGAGGCAAAACCTGCAAGGCTTTCTAAGCCTTAAATCATCAATTTATTAGGACATCACGTTCACAGTAACACTTTCGTAGAAACTGGAAGTATCCTCGTGGTACGTTAGATGAAGAAAAATGGCAGTAGCTAGGACTAAATAAGGTTTCTGTGCAAAACCTTTTGTTGTTTCAGCACCGTAGGTGTGAAACCACTTCATCAAATTTGCATCTTTAACTTAGCAAAAGTGGGCGGAGTAAGCATCAAACAGTTCACCCTGAAAAGCATGGGCTGAGGAAAAGGAGACACAATCAGGTCATAACATTTTTGTAACTAGCGCATTTCTCAGGCGTGGGCAGTTAATTTCCCCAAGGGGCCTCGTGAGAAACTGGGACTGTTGTGGAGGGCTGCATCAAAACACAGAGCCCAGTTCAGCTCATATTAATGTTATCCTCCTTACTGTATGAGCTCATTGCTGAGGCCCTCCACAGCAGTCCTATTTCTCATCTGGCCCCTTGGGAAAATTAGTTCCTTGATAGAAACTGAAATATGATGTACTGCTGCAACAAAAACGGCAAAAGTGTGCAATCATATTTCTATTTTTGGAAATGGGTTTAATTGGTCCCATTCACTGAACCAGTGATGAGGTGGATAGGATGGTTTTAAAAGGATTAGATAATTTAAAAAAAAAAAGTGGCATGTAGATGGGTGGTTCCCAGACTGCATACACTATACTAGCTACATGTAGTTACATGTCTCCACTCTGGGTCACATGGCACACCTAACAAAGGCAGGTACTTTGAAATTCCTCACCTTGCCCAGTGAGGAAGGAAGCAGAGCCATTAAAAAGCCATGGAAGCTGTTCTAAAAGTGAGGAAAAGTAACATTATGCTGTCGTGGGCTGTCGATTTCATCGAGCCTCTTATTCCTACCGTAATGTAAATGCAAAACTTACACCAGTGTATAAGTACACTGCTCAGAAAATTAAAAGAATCCTCTGAAAACACATCAGATCGCAACTGGATAAAGAAAAAAAAAATATTCCGCATATCTATACTGATATGTACTGGGTAATGTGATATGAATGAAAGGATACCACATCGTTTGATGGAAAAGAAAATGATCAGCCTATAAAGGGCTGAAATCAAAGAAAAAAAATGATGTGGCAGGCTAATCCATTTTGCCAAAATTTCATAGTAGCAGCTAAAAATGGTACTCAATAGATTGTATGTCCCCCAGGTGTTTGTATGCATGTGTGACAATGTCAGGGCATGCTTCTAATGAGACGATAGATGATGTCCTGGGGATCCTCTCCCAGATCTGGACCAGCATCACTGAACTCTTGGACAGTCTGAGGTGCGACCTGGTGAGGTTGGATACTACGAAACATATTGTTCCAGAGTGTTCTGTTGGATTTAGGACAGGCGTCTGAGGGCCACTCAGTGGTAGTAATTCCTTCATCCTCCAGGACTTGTGTGTATACTCTGGACTGGACGGTGGTCTGTCTGATGTGCAGTGCAGGAGTCTGTACTGTCTCCATTCCTGTTCACCCTGTAAACCTCAGACTTTCAGTACAACGCCTGGTCATGCCAACTAACGAGATAATATGACAAAGTGTTGGAGTGCTTGGAAGTATTAGTGATGAGCATAAGAAAGAATACAGAGCATTAGTAGGTAATTTGTGGAGTGGCCTGAAAGGAATCATCTGGTTATGTGTGTGAATAAGAACAGAAACGATGACTGACTTCAACAGGAAGAGGACAGCTCTATGACCCGTGTCTATCCTGAGACAGGATGCTGATGCATGGACATACATCTTGAGAAAGTTGAGGGTAAACAGGAATGTTTCCTCTGGATGAGTCTGACTCTACCAAAGGAAAAGGGGAAAGATGCAGAGAAGACAGCGCGAATGGTTTGAGTACAAGCACTGGGGCCTCCACATTAACAACTGACTGAACTGCAACACCAACACAGATACTGTGTATTTCCTATGAAGCTGAGAGTCTTGTGTGTGTGCAGTAAAATTGAGATTTTCTATTAGTCATGTATGCAGAGTGCAGTGTGCTGGAGCTGGTGACACTGTGGACTCTCATCTCTCTCCCTCTTCTCTCCTCTTAAAGCAGACAGTGTTCTGAAACTTTTAAAGCTCTGCAGAAAGACTTGAGAACTGTTGCGCAGCACCACTTAAAAAAATTACTCCTTGGAAGCACAATATGAAAAAAAGAGGGATGTCTTGAGACATTTGGACACTAACCTCTGTCATATGTGGTCATTGTTAAATAATACACCAATCATCAGATAGCTATATATTTCTAAATATAAAAATTTGGTGAATCTGATCAAACAGATTTTAAGTAAAAGAGAAATGCAAACAAGTTTTGCAACTTTTCCCTAAACAAAATGTACAAAAATGGGCTGATATCAGACAGAGTAGCCATCTGAATACACTTTGACTTTGATACTTCGACCAAGGAAACAAGAAAGGAGAACGAAACAGTAAAATATGCCACTGTGTTACCTGATTTTTGTGTTTATCTTTTACATAAATAAATGTGCACTGTAAATGATTGCAGAGAAGGCACAAATCAGTGCACAAGGAAAACAAAAATCATCAGAATTCAGGAAATGAAGTGTTTGAAGGTCAAAGTTTCCTGGGGGACGTCCAAAAGCTACGCTCATTCTTCCCTATTCTGCCTGCACGCTGCAGAGAAAACAGGTTAGCTTAGTTGTATCTACTGAAACCCAGAGCTAAACTAGCACTCTTACGCTGAAATAATACAAAATGGCCCCATGTTAAGTTAACAAGGACATAATAGTAGATCATCAGAAGCAAGAGACTGTGCTTTTGTTTAGCTGGGTGGACAAACTAGTTTAACAGAGACTTGTTTCATTCTGGATGAATACTGAAAGAGTAGTGTTCCAGCTCCAATATTACTCATAGACTACATTATTAAAGATATACCTTGTATACTTATAGTACAAAAATTAGAAGCTAAATGTACAGAATCACAGGCAACAGGCTCCAGATGCAAGAGCAAGGCATGAGCAGTCCTAACGAAAGAGAAGGATCTGAAATTTTTTTCCATACTTTACACAATATAAGCCAAGAGTTTACAGAAAGGCTTACATCTGCAATATCCATATTCATGAAAGAATCAAAATCTAAGTAGAACATATGGGAGTCTGGTGTGTGTGTGTGTGGAGAGGTTTGGAGATATCACATTTATTTGTGGAAAAACACGGGCTCTTAATGTGGAAATCAAAGAAAGAAAAAAAATCAGCATCAGTCCACGGTATGATCATGTGGGGATCAGCCTCTTCCTTAGCATTTTCCCAGTGTGGGTGGTTTGGTGGGTGCATGTGTGTGAAAGAGTGTTATGTGCTGCCAAACACAAAGCAGGCAACATTTCGCCCTCTAGTGTTCACGGCTGTGTTTGGACTTGATTCCGACGCGCAAATAACTGAGTGCTGCTCAATGAAAAGTACATAGATAGATGAGAAAAGCTCACAAAGTATTAAGGTACTTGGGATTTTTTGGGATTTTTTAAACTTAAATATTTGGATTCTTTTTGTATTACATAGTGTTATAGTGTAAAAATATACAAAACATATTGCATAAATGCATGCATGTGCAATAAAACTAACAGACCTAAAACCCCTGATTATTTTAACAAACATATAACCATTTACTTGTTTGATATCACTAAACAATATCTATACGTCACGCTTATTTACATATCTGAACGTGTATATCAAACACACTGTTGTTGTATTCACATTTTGGCATGGAGATGCTGCTAATCCATTTTTATACCACTGTCATTGCACAAAACAGGTGTTTCTCTGTTCTTTTGTGTTACACTGGTATCTCTCCTTTGAATACAATTACACAGTGCTTTATATTAGAATTTGCAACCCATGTAGATGAGCTAAAGTTAGAGGGCGGGACAACAATTGGATCAAAGCAGGTATATCTTTAGTATCATATGTAGCAGTTTTTACTCTCTCTCTCTGTTATGACAAAAATCTGTAACCATAGAGCCAGTTTCATGTATGAGGGGACAGGGTTCAAGATGTGCTTGAAAATCATGTTCAGATCTTTTTAAATTACTGACTTCATACACTTAATTACTTTTGGATCAAATGGTGATTCCCCCTTGGAACTGTAGCTAATAAATCTTCAACAACAGTTACTTTTACTGGAAGTTAAGAAGTAGGATGAAGCGATGACTTCAGAATTGAGCTATACGTGGCGCCGACTCTTAGCTCAATTACTTTAGAGTCATAGAGATATTATCTTATCGTTAACTGTATTACTGTGCCAACACAGTATATTGCTGCCAAACAGACCTATCAGATCTGCTGAGGTACGTGTCCCTGTAGCATGAAGCTACATTTCTGAGAAAGTGTATGCTAGGCTGAGGCTTCCATGCGTGGGCAATTCATTCTCCAAAGGGGCCACATGAGACACTAGGACTGTTGTGGAGGGCTGCACCAATACGCTGAACTTAGTTCTCCTCATTATTGCTTAGGCTATGCTGTAGTGTATAGAGTTAAGATGAAGCTTTCTATTTCTACGCAGTGTTACTGAGCCATGACTTCATGTTGTAGCTATGAACTGTCACCAGGGGACAGTATCAGACAATATTTCCAGCCACCTGTTTCTGTTTTTATTGGCTCTAGCTTAGCTCTTGCCCCAGAGAAAACAGAAGTCGTAGCATACAAAGAACTTTATGAAAGAGTGAAGCTTGCAGTAAACTTTAAAATACTTGACTATAGTTTTTACATACAAAAAACTTACAGTGTTCACACGTGATGTATGCCGTACCCCTCTGGATACACAGTATGTCCATCCATTCTCTTCCACTTCTCCAATTCAGGGTAGTTGGGGGGCTGGAGCCTATACTGGCTGTCGGAGAGCAAGAGGCAGGATACACCCTGGATAGGTTGCCAGTCTGTCGCAGGGCTAACACATAGAAACAGACCACACAGCATATGTCTGTACTATATTCAAACTTGTTTCATATTTCTGCAAGTAAGATTGGAGTCACTGTAGCCGCAGCTGTTGTTATGCTACCTACCGGTAACCATGTGAAACTCACAAACAGTACTCCTTCCAACAGAACGTGTTTGGTCTTTATTGGTGAACGGCTGTGGAATCAAAGCACTTTGAAATCGGATGATGCTTTTTTAATACACCCTGTACAATCAGACAGTCACATTATTGTACTGACATATGTGCACAATGTACTGAGGTTCACAGTTGTTTCAGGACGTGTAAAGTTGTGAAACCTCATGTGTAATGTGCAAAAGAATAATCTGACCAGGAAGTTGTTCTTTTAAATCTCATTTTGGGGGCATTTTGGGTATAGGAGAACAGCGAGGGATATTTTAAGAAAAGGTAAGCATTTCTTAAAATACACAGTCCAACAGGTAAAATCTAAAACCCACAAACAAGAGACTTAGACATGCAGGAGTAACACAAGACTATATACACAAACAGGACTGATTAGACAACAGGACACGGGAGGGATCACCTGACAGCAGACAATAACGGTCAAGGAAACATAGGAAGAAAGAGACCGGAAGTAAAACTAACCTTCAACATAAAACAGGAAATAACCAAAACATAATAAAAGACATAAAAAGTTACAGACAAAAGAACACAAAGGGACTAAAACCAGACGGAGGACTGGCACTGGAGAGCCGACCTCTACTACTACTACTCTATTATATTATTATACTACTATAATAATGTAATATAAAATTATACTACTATTATATTATTAATACTACTACTACTACTACTACAACTACTATTACTACTACTACTACTAATAATAATAATAAAGACATTAACCCAAAATTATAATACTAAAACTCATCATCAGGGTAATAAGATCAAACCAGAAACAACACTCTGAAATGAACGAAAAACCTCAAATTAAGCCTCATAAACTGAGGAGACTAAGTATCCAAGCTACACAGTATCAGTAATGAAACATCGAGTTGCTCTTCATCACATAAATATAACTAAAATCAAATCTTTTTTCTGTAGGATTGTGCAAAAGAGTCCAAACTTTGTTTAGATTTTCAAAAGAACGGGCAGACCTTCAGTAAAGCTGTCTGACATGATGTGTATTTCTTGCTGTCAGCTCCACTGAAGTGACCGGTGATTAAGCGCAGGCCTACGTGGGAACTTGCCTCTGCAGATCACATCTGGCATTCGTCTGTCAGCCTTTACTTCTGTTTGTTTTACAGTCCGGTTCACATTTATGTCTTTATAAAGGCCACTCGCCTGTGTTTGACGTTTAAATCACGAAATGCAGCGTGAACTTTTTCCACCCCATTAAACCTGATCCTGCTAATACCCCCCCCCCTCCCCACCTTCCTCCCCTCCTCCGCCTCCCCCTCACCACCGCTGCTGCTGCGCTCCTCATACTTTCCAAATAAAACGGATCCAGCTGTGTCCAGCTGTGTGCCCTGCGTGCGTCACACCCGTGTGCTGCTCGGTAGACAGACTAGGTGGAAGAGAAGGAAAGATGTCCGGCATCGCGCAGCTGTCGGTGTTCCGGGGTTTGTGCTTTCTGTGGGCAGCCGTCGGCACGGCGAGGAGCGGGACCTTGTTCCCGCGGGAGAGCCTGGAGCGGGGGCCGGTCAGCTTGACCGATATGTTCCGAGAGGTAGAGGAGTTGATGGAGGACACTCAGCATATACTGGAGGAGGCAGTGGACCAGGTTGGCGTCATATTTTATCCATTCATATAAAGCCAGTGCTGACTGGCAGAGAAATCCAATGTGTCCATATTAAAGTAAATACGCGACAGTTTTATTAGAAAGCAGGGGGATAAAAAAGTGTTTCAAATTATTTTAATGCTCAGTTCCTTTTAGCAGACACATAGTTTCCGTGTCTGCTTTAAATCTGACCCACGCCATGCTGAGTACCACCGTCACTCATCATGATAGTATTTGCTTAAAATAGAGATTTCCCGGCCAGACACTCAGTTCAATAAAAGAAAAGGCAATACGGAAGAGCTCCTGCAAGAAGGTCATACAAACAGCTTTTTCTAGACAGCCTTCAGTACCTTGTGTTTGTTATTTTCCTTCCCAAGAATTGAATTTCAGCAGGTCCGATACATTTCCTGATGTCAGTGAGCGTCTGGTTTTAATCATTTCTGGGCTACTGGGAGGTTTCCCTTTTGCATCAAGCAGAGAATGCAAACTATCCATTCTTATAGCCCCCTTAAGGATCCATATTTTCCAAAATATGAACAACAGATGTACAGTATAACATATGCTGCTCTTTACTTAAGATTTACCCTAATTTTCCTTCCAACAGATCACTACAGAGAGTGCAAAATCCTCTTCAGGCTCACTGGAGCTGGGTCCTAACTACCACAATGAGACTACGATGGTGATAAAGAACGGAGACAAAGCAGTTAAGGTGCTAGACAGAACTGACAAGGTAGGGATTCACTCATTACCGTGTAACTTTCACACACAAGCCATTCACTTCAGTCTGTCTGAGTGGGTTTAGGATTAATTGGTAAGAAAAGAAAAGTTGTTTTTCTACCCCAGGTCTGATACAGTATTTCACCCCCTTACTGTTTTTATAGGACACTAACAACAACACTGGGGAGACTCATTTGTCCCATGTTCATATGGAGATCTCCAGTCAGTGGAACAACATGAATCATGTGAGTCTTTTACCTCTTGTCCTTGATCCAGACCTAAACCTAAACCAAGTTTTAAACAAGGTTTTGTCTTTTTCTTCTGTGTCCACATTTTCCCGATGCTGCCATGAAGCTGCTATTTTTATGTGAGTCAGTATTTTGTACTGAGATTAATAGTTTAACATTTTGGCTTGTATCAAGTTGGGATTCTGGAAATATTTTGGAGAAACACAAAATCCAACTCACTTAGTTTCAGACCTCTTTTCAAAGCGATGGAAAGTTTACAGGCTGCCTTTTGGAAACAGATAAAAGCTCAAGCCTCTTTTTTATTACATTCCAATGAGAATCTGTCAGTATTATTTTAAATATTTATCAGCTTTTAGAGTGCTTGATTTCAGATGCATTTTCCTTCAGTTTGGGAAATATTCCACATTTGTAAGACGAGACAGAGAGAAAGAGAGGTTTTTGAAACCATGGGACCATTGTATTAATACGTTTTTTCAACAACAAAAAAAAGAATGATCTCATCCAGCAAAGAAACCTACCATATACTTTTCATAGTTTTCACCAAGCGGAGGCCAGCTTGGATTGAGGTTGCTGCTGCTGCTTGCTGCCTGCTCTTTACTTTACGGTGGTGGTTTTGATCTTTTTCTTTCCTGGCAGCTGTACAGATGGTGGTTATGTTAATAGAGGAAAAAATGCCAAGGAAGCAAGGAAGATTGTAAGCCAAAAAGCTGTACTTTTGTAAAGAAAATACTAAAACAAATAAATTAAACAACTAACGACATATGTCTTTAACCTTATTTGTTAAGTCACAGTAGAGTCAGTTAATCGCATGGCACTGTTGCTGCTTCAAAAAAAAAAATTAGTCAGCGAATGGGGAGTTGAAGAAAAGCACATGTAAGCTAAAATGTGGAAACATTTGGTTAAAATGTGGATGCTTTTTGGATGAGTGGAGGCAGTCTGTGAGTAATGTGATTTAAGTGAATAGAGGGTCTAGATAATTTCCTACAGCACTGCTGTCCATAACAATTGTCAGTCAAATGCCTTATTGTTGCTACAAAGTGTTGCAGACAACTGTGGCTACTACATTTCAGCTGTTGCGTTAAATGTCCCGTATTTTGCTCCTTTGTGGTTTCATAACTCTGGTCTGTGCTCTTTTTACCCTGATTCTGCATACCTCCATTTCAGCTGCTGAATTTTCTGATGGGTTACCTAGCCCAGCTAAGACACTGCGTTGGCATGAGTTCTCTACCTAACTCGTTAAGTAGCAGTGCAGCATTCTTAGAAAATGTCAGTTGCCAATAAAACAGCAAGGCATGCGCTCCCTCTTTGTTCACTCTTTGCTTGTGAGTGTGCTGAAAGAGCTATTAGGCAGAAACCGTGCCTTTGTGTCAACTTGTAAGATAGATAAGTAATGAGAAGACAAATTGTATTAAGCTGTGTGAGAGAATAACTGAGCTTCTGCCAGGAGCACTTCAGACAAACCTAGGATTGTTTCTCCATTTTCAGACATTTATATTTGGTGGCATTTCTGGGACCTCCCCGCCATTTGAAAATCATACGTAGAAAGCCTAAGAGGAGGGGGAACAGCAGCAAGATCCTCCTACTGTTATGATTTAACCGAAGCAGGACGGGACACAAGAAAAGCAGTTGACAAGGTTTATTCACCAATTCATAATGTGCAGTGGAATTTTCAGAGGCAAAGCCAGAGAGGAGAGACATTGTAGGAGAGTGGTGAAAACAAACAAGCAGACTAGAGAGCAAAACAATAAAATACTGTGTGGAATTCCTTTCACACAAGGAGGAAATCTGGAGCACAGCACAATTCTAAGGTGTTAACTTGAAAACACAAAAAAATTAACACTGAATTATATTATAAACAATCTGTAGAGTGTAGGCGGAAGAGCTGGCGCCATGGTGGATGGGACAAGTGCACAATCCAGGGAACCAGTGATAACAGTTGTGTAGCCATGGCTCTGGGAAACACACAAATGTACACAAATGCAGGGAGAGAAAGGTCAACACTGCAGGCAAGCAAGGATTGCCCACAGAACAAAGCAGACAACCGACATGGTTCAAGTCAAAAATAGCGCAAACAGGCTGAACAATATGGGGTGGTGGTGGTGGGTGACAAAGCAGCTTGCAGCAAAATAGCACGCTCCTATAAGACTTGCTAATAGGATGAGCAGAATAGAATCTGCTAAGCCGCCAGCTGATGAGAGCTGGCATCTGAAATCTGCTGAACTTGACTCCCCGACCTGCAAAAAATAACAGTTGATTTCCAAGCTTTGCAACTTTGTCATGTTACATTTCCTCAGAAAAATATAAAGAAGAAACCCCCAAAAAAGGATGATAGAGGAACTTTAAGTCATCCATTCCTCACAAATAAAACCAGGACTCTGTAATGTGTGATTAATATCTAACCTTTTAGCTTCATTTGACCTGTTTTCCTGTATTGATGAGGTAGAAACGCAGACAGTAATAACGCTTTCGGGCAAGAAAACTGAAATCTAAATTTACAGTGGGAAAGGAGGTCTGGTTTAAAGATGTTCTTTGTTTGCTTCCTGTGTTAAACTTTCACAGGCCACACTTTCAAAGATAAATCAGAGAAATCCACCCATGTGGCTGGGATGGTTTTTGGCATGCACTGTTTCCTCTCACCACTGGAAACAAGTCAAACTAAATCTCAAATATCTCATTAGCATAAAGACTTGTTGACTTCCTCTGCTGGAAAATCCACCCTTAAAAGCGCATTTTTCAGCATGCACAATATTTGTCTCTTTGTTGCATGGTGTACACGGTGTTCCTGCAACAAACTCACAGTTAGCATCATTTAACAACAAGTTTATAATATTTCCAGCTTGGTCTTAAAAGCCCAGATTGTTTCAGGCATTAAAAAAAATTGTGTTTTCTTTTAAGCACCGTTTCTTTCTGTGAGTCATCCTAGAAAGGGCACATATTTGAAGATAATTTCTTTTCCCTTCAACATGCTGGAGTGCAAATCAAGTGTAGAGGACAGAAGGAGGGGATACTCTAGAGACCCAGCCCTTCTGTTGCATTTGGATGCCACTGATGTTGTCCTTAATGCAGTTTGCATGGAGATGGACCCAGCAGATACCGGGAAGTCATTATGTGGGGGTGCAGTGGAATAACGTACAACTGTTATTGTGATACAGGCAAATAGCACTCAGCTACACTGAATTCTGTTTGGCTGAGTGCTTCTTGATAATGATATCCATTGTGAGATGAGATTATTTTCAAGATGCATGTATTTCTTATCTAAAACTATATAAATACTTCTGTTAGGTTCTTCATCACTTCATATATTTGTAATTCATTTTTCTCATCCCACAGGAATGCATGGTGGACGAGGACTGTGGCAACCTGAAATACTGCCTGTATGAGATTGAGAACTCCAAATGCCTCCCCTGTATCCCAACAGACATGGTGGGGAGACAGTTAGTGTTGTCTTTTGTGGTTGCGATGAGCTACTATAATCAGTGTCTTTGCTTCAAGTACAGCATCACTAGTCACGATGAACCCACAGACGATTCACACTTCCCCTCTAATCGTTGTATTGCCTTTCAGCTTTCGAGGGAACAACCTTCCAGCTACAGTACAGTGTGACTGGCTGCATGTAAAAGTAATCACCATAACTTAACCTGGTGGTTTCTGGACTGTCAGTCCCATCGGTCTGAAAGCTCAGCTTTAGCCTCCATGTTGTTTTTGTTGAGTTACAAAGGAATTTGGGCAAAAAGAGTGGAGTACAAGTTTATCAGTTATGCTTGAAAGTTTGAGTAGTGGATGCATCCATGAATGGTTTGGATGATAAGTGCTAACAGACTAATAAAATACTGGAATTTCACTCACTGATAGGAGCTCTGCCGTTGAGAGGTTCAGTTCAGTCACTCAGATTAGCAGTGCTTGGCTAAAACCTGTCAGTCACAGAGACAACATGGCTAACTTTGTCTCAACAAAATACATACAGGGAAAAAAATTAAAATTGAAAAATCACAAACAAACAGTTGTTATCTAGGAGAAACGTCCACAGAAGATAGTTCTGTTCTAAGATGTAAACATCCTTTATAATGCTGATAAGTTGGACAGCATTGTTACTGTGCCTCCCTTGTGTCCATTGTGCTACGTCTTGATAATCCTTGACTCTACGTTTGTGTATTTCCTGTTTTACTTTGACAGTCTGTGTCCTGTGTCAGTGTATTCTGTTTTCCTTCCTCCCTGTCTGGTCTTGTCTGATTAGTCACAGCTGTGTTCCTCACCTGTTTGCCATTTCCTCCTTTCCCTCTGTGTGTATATATGTTTCCGGCTGTTCCTCGTTGGATCATCTGCTTGTTCTTCATGTTCTTTTTTTTAGCTTCTCCCAGTTTAGGTTGTGTTAGTGTTTTCAGTTCCCCTTCCGTTAAATGCTTTACAGTGTTTTTTACAGCCACCAATGAAAGGCTCACTTTCAGTTTAAACCTCCACCTGTTCCTCTACTTGTCTGCACTTGTGTCTGCACCTCTCATCTCCACACAGTCTGCCCTTGCAAACCGTGACAATATGGGGACTTATATATTGGAAGCCTCACGTGGCCAATAGAGGAACTGCAATTTCTGCAGTTTTTTTTATTAGAAATATACAGCATAGAAAATATTGGACATAGTTTTAATGTTATGTGCAGTAGACAAAAAGTAGCACTGAACTTGAGTTTAAAGATAATTTGTGTTGAATGTTTGTTTTGAATAAAACATTTTCTATTGTAAAGTGGCAGAAATAAGTATTTAGATCGTTTACATAATACAATCCATAATCTTGGTTAATTAATGGTACCAACGTTTCTGAAATAAATGATATATACTACAATGTGCAATATTTGCTCCTAAAATATAGTAGATTAGAAGCGGAATGTAGCATAACATAGAAATACCACCCCATGCCCCCCTCTGCACACACCCCTGGACTTGAAAATGTTCAAAAGTAACATAAGTGACATAAAAATGCATTAAGCAAAAAAAAAAAGTGCCCTTTATGCCGTGATGTAATGCTATTTACATGAATCCAAAAGGATGCACTTGACATACTTTTTTTTTAACATATCTGATTGTGTGTCCTCACATAGCCCTGCATCAAGGATGAGGAGTGCTGCTCTGATCAGATGTGTGTTTGGGGCCAGTGCACAGTGAACGCCACCAGTGGAACAGAGGGAACCATCTGTCAGAGTCAGAGTGACTGCAGGCCACACCTCTGCTGTGCTTTCCAGCCAGGTAAGTTTCTTCTGGGTTGGAACACCAGAGAGACTACCTTAAAGTGCCTAATTGGATCTGTTTGCTATTTTCAAGCAATCTGTAATATGTTATTATCTCAACCTGTAACCAGTTCTAAATGCTTGGTGACAGAATTTAGGAATCAAACATAGTCCAAGACTAACAAAGTCAGAACGGGGATAGTCTAAGTGAGACATTGTGATTTGGACTGACCAGTCAATGACTTAGAAGATTCAATAAAGGCAATTTTAAACTCCATGTATTTTTTTCACTGCTGCTTCCATCAGAGCTTTTGTTTCCAGTATGTAACCCCAAACCGGGCAAGGGGGAGTCCTGTCTAAGCCACCCCAACCTGCTGATGGACATGCTAGCCTGGGACCAGGAGGGTCCCCGTGACCACTGCCCCTGTGCCGATGACCTTCAGTGCCAGCCTCATGGGTGAGACCAAACACAGCAGCACACGTTTACAGTGAAAAAAGAGCAAGTGTAATTTGTTTTTGCTTGAAATTCACATTTTTCTCTTTTCTTGCAGCCGTGGGTCTGTGTGTGGATAACAGTACTAGACTTACAGTGCAGCAGAGTTAGATGAAATGACCTTAACGATCCAAAGACGGACGCCTCTGCTGATCAACAGCTGCTGAAAGTACAGGCTGTTGCTTCAGGACTGAACTTGCACTCACTGTATTATTTATGCCTTACTGCCAGTGTATATTATATATATATTAAAAACAACAACAACAACAAATGACTTGTTTTCAGCTTTGAGAACCAAGGAAAGCACGTTCTGTTATTTACTGGTGATCTTATTTTTGGTTTGTCAGCAGTGAACACTAGAGGGCGAACTTTTACACATTTAAAAACTTGGTGGGTATCTCTTTTTGTAATGACCTTTCATTGACATTACTGGAAACTATTAAATGTCAAGAAAATGTGTGAAGGAGAATTAATAAGGAGGAGAATCAGTGAATCAGACTGCATGTGCACTCGGCTCCTTAACCTTGTGATATCTGCTGGACTACAAAATACACATCGTACTTCAGCCTGACTTTCTGACTCATATTATTTCATGCAGGTCATATAAAAAAGAACCAGAGGTGAAAAATATCACTTACAAATTCAAAAAGTTGGATCCATCTATCCACTTATCTTTTTCAGGGTCCTGGGGGGCGCTGGAGCCTATCCCAGCTGTCTTAGGGCGAGAGGCAGGGTACACCCTGGTCAGGTCACCAGTCTGTCGCAGGCGACCAATCATACTCACATTCACTCCTGCATTCAATCCTATGGGCAATTTTATGTTTTCCAGTTAACCTGTCCCCACTAACTGCATGTCTTTGGACTGTGGGAGGAAGCCGGGGGAGAGCCATGCAAACAAATAAAATAGATCCTGGTTTGTTTGTTTTTTTGTTTGTTTTTGTGTTTTTTGCTGGGAAGGGGATCCAGTATAACTCCTTTCTGTGACTGAAGAAAAATTTCTTCCACTCATCTCTTATCGAGTTCAGGCTGGAGGCTGTCTCATATTACCCAAAGTAAAAAATTAAAAATGATGACTATCCTAAATGCTGGCAAAACAAACAAATGTGCATAAAAATGCAAATTAAACTATAGTTAACTTTAAACAGTTATATAGCTCATAATCTGGATATAAATCTATGTTCTTCATGCAACACAATACCTGGATATGAAGCAGATGTTATTACAGCCGCATAATCAACAGGCTGTTGATCAGGTTATGACATAAAATATTAAATGTAATTTTAATCAACATTTACATGATTTGTCAGTCCTTTTGATAGTTTGTTTTCATTAAAGGGCTGATGGTGTGTTGCTATAAATTATGGATTTAGAAAATTCCAACTGTTGCAATGAATTTGTATGAACAAGATATAATAGTGTAATAAATTGTCAATGTGACAAGATATAATACAGCAGAGGGGGCAAAAGCGCAGACAGTCACGTACGTAGCAGAAAAGATGTGTTAAAAATACTCTGGCAAAACTGGGAGTACTAATTCAACTTCTTCAAGGGAAAAAGTGTATTTTAAATTAATAAAATATTCAACTTAAACATCTGTTATATAAAACTCGACCAAAGAAAATAAAGGGAATTTTAAAAAGATATATCTATATTTTCTGTTGCCTACATTGTAGAGCGGTGACTCTGCATACACACTTAAAAACATAGGTTGTAACGGTGCAACATGGGCAAAACAATTACAAAGAAAGATGTCACGCTTTCCATTTGTGAGCACTTCATCTGTAAGTAGAGCAATATCACCACCTGCTGGTGCTCACAGTCAGACACACACTTTTCCTCTGACCTCATTACAGAAACACTAGAACAGCGATCCCCAACCCTTTTCCCGCCACGGACCTGTTTATGTCCGACAGTTTTTTCACTGACCGGCGTTTAAGGTGTCGCGGATAAATATAACAAAATAAAACCGGTACCAAAACCAAAGAATGTTTATTCATATCACACGGGAAAATCATAAATTTCACACCCGAGCTTAAGTTAGCGCAGGCCGGTGTTCTGGGAATCCATCCTACCTGGAAAAACATTCTACCCAATGTTTCTGCGCAGACGCGGCGCATGCGCACAACACCAACGCCAAATAACAGCGGTACCAAACGACTCACGGACCGTTTTTTGTTTTTTTAATCTTCGTCCTGTATTTAATAAATTCAAAATGAAGTAAAATCGCTAAATAAGGCAATATTTCAATTAGGAAAAAAGTGCATTTATGTCAGTCATCCGGAAATATAGTCTTTTAATTCACCCGTTTCCTTACATTATATTGTTAAACTGTTTTAAAATCCAATAACTTGAATCCCAAAAGACTTACTGGTGAAAACTTCTTTGATTGCCCATGCCAAATCATAATATTACAAAAAGGGAAAAATAACACTGTTTGTTATTTAAGGATCACCAAGATTACAAACGTGCTAAAAAATAAAGCTAAGCAGTGCTACATGATCAAAAATACAACTACAAATCTAATCGTGAAGAAGAGAAGAGTTGATTAATAAAAAAAAAAAAGTCATTTTGACTCAAACCTGAGCCCACCTCTGTTTGCAGCTATTTATCTTTAGCTCATATTGATTTTAGTCTAAACTCTAGCTCATACGCACAACAGTTACATTTACATCTGCAACACAAGAATTTCACTTCTACTTGAGCATTGCTTTTTTAAATCCAGAAGAATATTGAAATCATCCTCCAGAATTTTTAAATATAGTTAGTAGTGTCAGACCAGTTTTGATGTTTTGGTCTCCCTGTTTTTCGTTGATTTTTTTTTTTCCATCAGGATTTGGCAGTCACTGAACCAAGCAGAGGAGATAGCACAAACTGCATGGCAGCAGAAGCAGTAGCTGCATAGCTGGCCCCTGGTTTGTTCCCTGTTTTGGCTGTTAAAAAAAGAAAATGAAGATATCCAGTAATATCTGAAAATAGCCTTGTTTATTCCTTTAAAAAAAAAACAAGTTAGAATGTGTCACAGCTTTTCACCTTAAATTGATTTCATACCACTGTCAGTACTATATATCACTTTAATTTCCCCTTTAAGTTTATATCCTGTTTCTAATGTTTGTAGTGTGAAAGCCTCTGTCATCTGCTGTTGATGAACTGTATGAAGGTGTTTGACGGATTGGATGGCATAAACAGGCATTTGAGATCATGTCTGAGGGGTCTCCAGGAGTGGAAGAATTCATGAAAGTTAATGTTTCTCATTCCATTCAAACTGTTTTTGGTAGAAAATATAAACATAGTTTTGCAACAGTAATTTATTACTAACATGCATTATTGTCTAAATTGGTGCATGTGTCTGCTGTCACTAATACCCCAGAGCATACAGTTCATTCTATACAGGAAAAATAAGTAGACAATAAATAAATCATCCATGCCATCAACACACAGCAGTGTAAGAGTGTAATTACTGACTCCTTCTTCACAGTCAAGACAACCCGTTGTTAGACTGGCTGTCTCCATCAGTCTATATGTCTGTGTCTCTGTAGTTTACCTCTGCAGGCTGTTTCTCCAGCCTTTCTGATTCTCACTTTTCCAAGTATTTTTGATGTATTTATTAATTATGCTATGATTCTTTTAGTGCAGTTCTGTTATGAAGTCAAAAGGTAATGTTTTAAAACTGAGGTGACGAGCAAGAGGCAGATCTGACTGAGAAACTCAATTACAAGTATACTGCACACTCAAAGGTTATCAGCATGGGAATTATACAGTAAAGTCCTCTTCATTTAAAAAATGAACATCTTAAATTTAAATTTAGCTTAACACTAGTGATTGAGCTTATGACGTCATCAGGAAAGTGTTTCAGCTTCTATACAGCTTTCTTTTTGTAACTCCACAAGTCGCCCTCTGCTGGCCATAAAAAAGAAAGCAAGTATAATAGACTGCATTCTTTCTCGGAGCCTCGGTGTCCTTTTGGTGTATCACCTCCTCCCTCCTGGCTCACAGCTTCTTCTTCTTCTTCTTGGTTGGCAACCAATGTTAAGGCGCATTACCGCCCCCTGGCTCACAGCTCAGTGCACATTTAGATGAGAAAATATATATTTGACACATTTAAGGAAAATACTAATAAAATAAAATAAAAATGTTCCCTTTAGATTTTTTTTGCTGTATAAAATAGTTGTTTTCTTTTACAATCATTCATCTTAGCAGTAGGATTTACATTAAAAGAGAAACAAATTAAGTTTGAGTGAAAATATACATTTTTGCACTCTCTGGTCAACTGACTCATTGACTCAAATGACTCAAGAAATCCGATTCACTTTGGTGAGTGACTCATTAAAACTTGATTCAGTAAAAAGAATCGAATTTACCATCACTAGCACATAAATAAGTTACATAATATTCAGTACTTACTTTTAAAAGTTTACTCTTTGGCCTCTCCGATTCAGCCGTTTTTTTCGGCAAAATTATCCACACCCACCGCAGCGCTATGGAGTCTGGGATATGTTGGGCCATGAAGTCTACACCGCCATATCCTTAAAATTCAGGAATACATTTGAGGGCTGCATTTCGAGCAGCCTTCGTCGCGTCGCTGTGACATAATCGGCCTTAAAATGCGGCCTTTAAGGCTGCAGACCCTGAATTGGGATACAACCTGTGTTTCCTGCACCCTCTGTACTACTTGAACGTCATCTTCAAGAATGTCTCAATTCCAGAAAATAGTTACTCCATATTAACTTAACTACTTCTGAAAGGTGGGTTGTATAGTGTATATAGTATATTATATAAATGGGTCCAGCTCTTTTTTTTTTTACCTTCATAACTTTTGAAGTACAGGAGACACCCACCTGAAAAAAGCCACAATCTTCTTTTGCACAATTAGTTTCATAATCATAGTTTCAAGTGTTATGAAATCAGTTTTACCCCGGTTCTTTTTATTCCTCAGGCATCCAGAGACGGCACCGGAACTCAGTAATTATTTCACAAAACCTTTATTCATCTTTATTCATCTTCGTTTAAGCATGCATCTTCTAGAAGGGAAGACGTGCAAGGCCGGTGTCCCTCTGCAAATCTTCCACCTCTTTGTTAGTTACAGCCAGCTTTATAGACGTGACCCCATCATAAAACCCCCATGATGTGCTGCAAACTCTGTGTGTCTGTGTGTATGCACGAGCACGTGAGTGCCTGTGTGTGCACGTACCCGTGTGTATGTGTGTGCACATGAGTGAGTGTCCATGTGGGTGTGGGTGCGTAACAGTTAAAGCACTGTGTGTGTGTGTGTGTGTGTGTGTGTGTGTGTGTGTGTGTGTCTGTGTGTGTGTGTGTGTGTGCGTCGTAACAGTCAAAGCACTGTGTGTGTGTCTCTGTGTACGTGACTTCCTGCCGGTCATAAAAGTAATCTCCTCACCCAAGCTACACCAAATTCCTTTAGACAACATACAAAACAGAGTTAACATATTACAAACACTGAGACCCCCACTCTGCCTCCACTGGGCCATTGGCCTCTTGTTGTTTTACATTTACAGATAAGCATGTGGAGAGTCTCCTGCAAACCTACTTCTAAGTTATAACAATTATGCATTTTTATTAAAGGTACAAGCATCAGCATCAGCAACCCCCAACTGTAGCTTCCTGTCTCCTTTTATGACACCAGACCCCCAGTGTCCATAAATTCCTTTCTCTCTAAACAATTACACACACTCTCAGGCCTACAGCTAAGCCAAACTAAAACACAGACCAATCCTTCCTTATTCCTGTAATCTAAACAAATTTAACACATCATATCATAATAATTATTTTCTTGTACTCACACAAGTAACAATACTGCACCAACTTAATGTCCGTGATTTAGAGTAAGAGGAACAATCAGTGGTATACTGAGTCCCATGTCATTCCCCAATTCGTTACTGGACCAAATGCACTTTAGGAATTGAAATGTCCTTCAAAATGTGTAATGAAATGTGTTTTCGGATTACGGTGAGAAAAACAGAGGAGAGAGGAGGCAGAAATGAGAGAAATAGGAAAATCCCTTAGGTTAAGTAATTCCTTTTGTTCTGTTCCCCTCTTTTGGTGTCTCTTGCTCACCTTTTTACATCTCCATTTTGGTGTGGTGTCTGGACTCCAGGATCTACAAACTTTGTTTCAATAAAATTTATTTCAGGCTGTTAAGAAAGACCAAACATAACAAAACAGAATCAAATAATTGAAATGAAGCTCCGTGATAAACAAACAAGAAAAATTGAGTCATAAATTTGCATTTGTGGTTGTGGAACTTGAGAAGGACTTGATATGTCACATCAAGTTAAGCCACCGTCTTAAGCAAATATTTCTGTAGTAAATGAAAATTTCAGAGAAAAAAATTGAATAAAAAGTACATTAATGTTTTTTCTAAAATGATGAAAAATTATTAAATTAAATGGGATTTTTTTTCTGAACACTAGTTACGGAGCAGAATAACCTCCAGGACAACCTGTGAAATGAGAAGAGAGGTTAGGTTCGTCACGAAGTGGGAGGGCGCAGTGGACGGATTGGACTCGGGCCTACGGCTCACACACGGCTAGCGTCTGCGTTCCCTTCATCTCCGACCGTCATTGGCTAACGAGCACGTCGGTCATTGTTTCCCAGCCTGAACTCGCGTCTGATTGGCTGACAGGACACCTACGACGGTAGGGCAAACGCTATTGGTTGAAAAACTAGGTTAGTGGTCCGACAGGCATGACGGTGAAGAGAAACTGGGTCACCGATTGAAAATCGTTTATGTCACACTTCTGTGTGTTGCTATTACATATTACCAGCGGCGTTCAATGGATGGATTAGTCCCCCTGGATCTTTTGTAAGTATAACACAAGAACGAGGATATGTTTGTTGACGCCGCGTCTGTGTGACTTTGCTGGGCTTCAGTCTGTGATGGATATCGTCGATGTTTTCCCAGCGCTGTGGTCATGTCAGTGTGGTTTTCTAGAGCAGGAGGAGGGACTTTAGCTTTGCTGGCCAAGTCTTGACAGTCAGTAGCTAGCAGTGAGCTGTATGCTAATGTTAGCAGACGGGGGAGAAATCGCGTTATGGTCAAAAAGTGCGGAAAACGCCTTTAGTTTGGCGGGGTTGGTTTAAGTGGTGCCAGGAATCGCCGGGACTTAGAGGAAGCTCGGGCGTGGGTAAGTGCCGGTCAGTGGCTTTCAGTTTATTAACTGAACGTGACCCAAGTGAGTAAAGCTCCAGTGCTAGCGCATTAGCTGTGTAAAACGGGCCTTGGTGGGTATACTCGGCAGCATCTATCCTGCTCCGGTAACTTCAAAGCCTCCATTGCTTGTCTCTTTAAAAGGCCTCAACGGTACTGTGCTATTCTTCTATTTATTTGGAGACCTGTGCTTGTCTTAAGTATCGCGACGGTGTATGCACTTGCTGTGGAAATGTGGCCACCGCTAGGTGTCTCTGCTGTGGTTGATCAAAGACTATTTGATTGGGTTGTGGTTATACTATGCATGTAATTAGTGTATTATTTAAGCAGGAGGATATGGGGTGTGATAGATAAAATAAAATCCGAAACAAAACCTAACCAAACCGCTCGAAAGCTGAGTGAGTGACGATTTTAGTTGTTTGTTGTTACACATCTTGGGCATCATAAAAGGGTGGACGTGGCTTAAAAGTGAAACAAGTGCAGAAGGCCTAATGCCCAGGGATGTCAGCTTGGCAAGGCTAATGAGCACCAGAGGGCGATACCTGTGGTTGTAGAAAAGCCTTCCTGTCCTGTATAAGTCTATGGGAAAACTGCCCTCTGGCCTGGCATCAATAAACACTTTCCTCATGTGTTTATGGGCACGGCAACTAATTTCAGGTCACATTGAGTAAGACGTCAAATCCATTTTCTAATGTACTGTCATTATTAGAGACAGACAGGAGGCTTAGGTGTTAGCCAATGAGCATGCAGGTCTCCTTGCATGTCATACCTGGTTTCAGAATACCAAGGCGAGTCCTGCTGAGGACCAGCTGGTTTTGACTGGGAGGATATGAAATGGTCTTGAGCAGGATAGGAAACAGTTGGTTGTCACTGTTGATTCATCATCTGAGTCACTCTCACCACACTGAAGCCTTTTTTTAGTACACAGGGTTTATGGATCTATTTGGGGATACATCATATTAAACCTTTGGACGTTGTGTTAAAGGCAGTTTGCTGTTAATCTTTTTTTTTGTTGGATTACTGTCTCGTGTGTTAGTTTGACAGGTGCACCTTGTGTTTTTGTAGTTTCTCATGCCTGCCTTGAGTAGATTATCCATTAACTGTTTCACCACATGAAAGGCACTTGCTGTGAACTTCAGACTGTGTCTTTGTTTTTGTTTCTAGCCAGGTAGCAACCTATATCAGATCTTATCAGTACGGATCTATGTAGCCACAAAGACATTTTTACAGCAGACATTTGTTGTGATGACTCAGAAGGGTTGCAGTTAACCATCCTGTTGATCATGAAGGCCAGATGACAAACTTCTGGTTTCTATGAGGAAACTGTATGATATAAAACGTTATAGAGAAAAAGATCCTTGTCATAACTATGTGGATGCTAATTTAAATTAACTGGAGATCATTCTAAGTAATTATGTGAGAGAGACTGTCACACTAAAAGTGTCTTGTATTAAAATGTATGTGGAAAATTCTTCAATGCCTAATATTGTGGTAGAAGTATAACGTTAGTGGGGGAAAAGCTTTTTAAAACCTTATTTTAGGGCAACCTTAGTAAACTTATTAAACATATTTTTTTTAATGAGATTTAAGTTGTGATCCTACACATGTAGCTGTTATTTCCTGTTAACCATTGTAATGAATATTCATTTGGATAATGCTTCAACATAAGAGCCCACAAGTGCTCAAGGAAAGTGCCAATTGGTGAGGCTTGCTTAAATGAGATTACGGGACACAGTTTATTTAGAGGTGAATGTATGAGAGCTACTGAAAATGTCCTTCTTAAGGGGTGAATAGCATTGTCAGTAATGAATAATAATAAATAAAGGACATGGCACGGAGGTGTAGTTTGTAGCGCTGATGCCTCACAACAAAGTTTGGATCTTCTGATCTGCTGAGGTCTTTCTTTGTGGAGTTTACACATTCTTTATGTGCCTACATGGGCTTCTTCTGGGTACTCCCACTTCTTCCCAAAGTCCAAAGATATGCATGTTGAGTTTACTTGTGACTGCAGGTGAGAGATTGTGTGGTTGTCTATCTCTGTGTCGGCCCTGTGATGGTCTGGCAACCTGTCCAGTGTGTGTACCCCGCCTCTGATCTTATGATAGCTCCACCGCATTTCCCTAAGTAGGATAAGCAGTTAAGAAAATGGATGGATGTAACCAAGGCACCCTGCCAAGTTTAATAAAGATGCCTCCTGTCTAATTCCCAATAGGAGATGTTGGCCACAGTGACTGGCCATATGCTTTGGCCGGACAAACCTAACGAGCCATGCCATTGACTAAACAGAGAGGTTCCACATCCATCAGGAAACCCTTGCATGTAACTAAGAAGATACGATGCTTGACACTTACTTATTTCTCCCCTGTAAGCTACTGTGGTTTAAAAAAGGGAAAAGGTAAAGAATTGTTGGGGTTGAAAGGAAAATTGATCAATAAATGTGTTTATCTAAATAAAGAGACACAAGTAGCAATAACAAGCCAAAAGATTTTAACTCGTGTAAATACAATAAATAAATAAAAAACAATTTTTTCCATTGTACTTCAAATAATGCATTTTAATGTAATTTTTTTCCTGATATTAAATAAATTAAAATCTAATTTCTCTAAAAACAAAATGTTCTCAGGTGTATGTTTAAGTATGTTTAAAAGGAAACTTAACCTTATCCTTGGCTGGACTAATTTTGGTCTCCAAATATGCAGGTTTTTCAGGCCTGTATATTATCAGGCCTGATTGGTCAATTTTCCTGAAATCCCAAGGATTCTTTCTGCACATATTGCTCATTATTCCCCATTGCATATAGATTGCATAAGGGATTCGAAGCATCCATCCATGCATCGATCTTCTTATGCTTGTCCAGATCAGAATCACAAGGGTGTTGGAAGTCTAACCCAGCTGTCCTATTCTATACACCATACATTTATTCTGCTGGCATACACAACACAAAGTGGGACATGTATTTAGTGTTTATAAAGGGAGCTACTTCAACAAGCTCCACCAAAAATGCCAGCTTATAAATATGCAAAACAATAAGCAAGAAAACAGTTTCCACTACATGTGGAAACAAGAAACGTGTTTACCACCTTAAACAGGCCGTTGAGTACAACTGTGAAATTGAGGTATACAAGAAGGGGTTGCTAGGTGGATGGAAATTATTTACTGCTTTTGTACTCAAAATTGACTTACAGTCACAAGTAAAAAAAAAAAAGAAAACCCCCTTTCAAATCCCAAAGTAAGGAAAAAAAAAAAAAACAACCGGGCCCCAACAAACTCCAAAAAAATGTTAAATACAGTTTGTGTTGAGGAACAACTCACAACATATTGCACTGTCATTTATTTAACAAAAACTAAAGTAAAAACTGAGTATCCCCCATGGTTCAGTAGCTTGTTGGGACAGATGGCCTCACATTGGGCTCAAGAATACTTTGCTTACAAAGGAGCTCGTGGTTGCCTTAATTACTGCAAGGTGCCCACATCATCACCCCTTCAGGTATGAGGTATTTTTGCCGATATGCTGTGGTTTGGTTTTGACAAACGTGGTGCTGTGGATTTTACCCAGACATTTTCAATGTCCAATGAACGTTGTTCCAGAAGTCATGTGGTTTGCTCAGATGTAATTTTGCTAATCTAAGTCATTTGCCATGTTCTTTTTAGAGAGATTAGGTGTTTGAAAACCCTTTAAAATAAGCTGTATTTGTTCAGTCTTTCTAATTTTACTGTTATGAATTTTAACATTTAACTCTTAACTGAGAAGTTTCTCTGACTTTGGGGTGAATTTGCTTGGACGACCACTTTTGTGAAGATTTTATGAATGTTTTCCTCTTGTGAATAACTTTGTCAAATAAAATGATAGACACTGTATTGTTTAGTAGGGCTGCCACAAACGATTATTTTGATAGTCGACTAGTCACCGATTATTTTTGCGATTAGTCGACTAATCAGATCATCATCCATTGGACGTAAAACGTACAGCTTATTGCACCAGCATGCGTCTGCTCTTATATAACTATCATTAGCTTACAGCTTGAAGTGTTTAATGTATGTGATAACTAAAAATAAAGACAAGATGATAGTTTATTAAACTTTTAATGAATTTTTCAGATTGTCTCGGTGGAGTTTAATAAACTCAGCCATCTCTTCTTTCTATGTGAAATATAACAGGACACTGGAGTAAATTCTCTACCATTTCACACTTCTGTTTAATCAGTTCTCTGTTTGACGTTTATTCAGCTGTGTAAAAACTATAACTTTAATCTCAGCCAAACCGATTTACTGAGGAACAAATAAAACACTGAAAAAAAGCCAAACAATAACATTTTTAAATTATCTGAGTGGCTTTTATATCATGTTTAACCTGAGTAGCGAAAGACTGCGGCGGGTTTGAAAATGATGTCCCGGGAGTTTGCCGTTCTCACCGGCTCTAGTGAGCCTTGAACCCTCTAGTTATTGAGCTGGTGGGTAACAGACGTCTCCGAAAACGTCGGAGCACTTTTGCAAAAGTGTGATGTCTTGATAAACCGAGCAGATATTTGAAGCTACACAGCTACATTCTCGCCTGAAAATATGTTAAAAGTTTATTTTGTGACCCAGAAATAGTAATAAGAGTAATATTAAAACTAAGTAGCTGCCGCCATTGTTGGAAACTGGAATTGGCTGGGCCGCGCTATGAATTCTGGGATAGGTTGGGCCACGAAGGATACACCCGACCCATCCTTCAAATCTGGGGAAATGAAGGATGCATTTTTCAGCCACGTTTGGGGAAGTCTTCGAATTTGGGCATGCTTCGCCGTGTCGCTGTAACGTAATTGGCCTACAAATGCGGCCTCCGAAGGATGCGGCCGCTAAATTTGAACACAGCTATAGAAACCGGACACTGCTCTCTTCTTCTTCTGGGGTTTAACGGCAGCGGCATCCCTGGACATGCAGTGCTGCCATCTGTCTGTTTCAGTCTCGTTATTACACTCTTAAATCCTACTACTTATTCCTGTGTCTTTTCAGGATCTTACAAAGCTTCAAACGACACGTCAACGATTTTAATAGTCGACTAATCGTGGCAGCCCTATTGTTTAGTAATGGCCTTTCTATTTATTACTTTGTATTGTAATAAATAAATATAATGTCATTGCCATCTATAATAATTACCTGCCTTGTGTCAAAGTAGATTTCAGATATCATGGCAACAAGAAAAGCAAAGATTTAAAACTGGTGTCTGTGGCTGCTGGTGCTGTCATATCATTGTGATGGGTCTTGATGGATGGGGTCTATTATTACTATGAGGAAAGAGGATCGGTGCTTATTGTGTCACTCAAAAGTGAAAGTTGGTTTCGCTCTTGTCGCTGCACATGTTGTTTGTCGCCACCAGCACTGGCTTGAGTGATTGCATAATCTCTTTGCCATTTGAGATGTCTCTCAGTTAAGGTGCAGTTATTGACACTCGCTCTATGTAACAACAGACTGGGCACTATGTGACGTTTACCCTGTTGAACACTAGGGCTGCCACAAACGATTATTTTGATAGTCGACTAGTCACCGATTATTTATGCGATTAGTCGACTAATCAGATCATCATCCACTGGACGTAAAACTACAGCTTATTGCACCAGCAGCATCTGCTCTTATATAACTATCATTAGCTTACAGCTTTAAGCTTTTAAGGTGCTAACTAAAAATAAAGACAAGATGATAGTTTATTCAATTTTAATGAAATTTGCAGATTGTTTCGGTAAAGTTTAATAAACTCCTTGCTATCTAAAATATAACAGGACACCGGAGTATATTCTCCAGCATCTCACACTTCTGATAATCAGCTGTCTGCTTGACGTTTATTCAGCTGTGTAAAAACTATAACTTTAATCTCAGCCAAACCGATTTACTCAGGAACAAATAAAATACTAAAAAAAAAAAAAGCCAAACAACAACATTTTTAATTTATCTAAGTGACTCATATATATTTAACCTGAGTCGCGAAAGACGGCGGTGGGTTTGAAAACAATTTGCCGGGAGTCCGGTGTTCTCACGGCGCTAGTGACCTAGCCCCCGGCTAGCTATCGAGCTAGTGGGTAACAGACGTCTCCGAAAACGTCGGAGCGCTTTTGAAAATATGTGGTGTCCTGATAAACTGAGCACGATATTTGAGGTTTACACAGCTACATTCTCGCCTGAAAATATGTTAAACGTTTATTTTGTGACCCAGAAAGAATAATAAGAGTAATATTAAAACTAACTAGCTGCCGCCATTGTTGGAAACTGAGCTGGGCCGCGCTATGAATTCTGGGACACAGCTGCTTCTTCTTCTTCTTCTTCGGGGTTTAACGGCAGCTGGCATCCTTGTACATGCAGTGCTGCCATCTTCTGTTTCAGTCCGTTATTACACTCTTAAATCCTGCTACTTATTCCTGCGTCTTTTGGGATCTTACAAAGCTTCAAACGACGCGTCGACTATTAAATCAGTCGTCGACGATTTTGATAGTCGACGTAATCGTGACTAGTCGACAAATCGTGGCAGCCCAATTGAACACTCTCCAGCTGTAGAGTATTAATTCATTACTTTTTCCATCATAAACTTATGCCTTTGTATTTGAATAACAGCAGTAATGACTGCTATGTTACTCAGCACAAGAACAGAATATATACATTTCTGCATTTTCTAGCCACTCGTCTCAGAACACAAAAAGCAGTGTGTGCACAGCATTGTCATGAGTGCCGCCATCAACCGAGGTTGGACTTGTTGGCATGCCGGATGCCTGCATGAGTGTCCCAGCTGGATCAGCAGCCATGCATATCCATGAGAGCACAATCTGTGATCTGATTGTTCGCAATGGAAATGCTCCAACCTGTACTCGGGCCATTTTTGTAGCAGCACCTTGACCTGTGCTTTTTTTTTCCAGCTGGACAGGGCGCAATCTCATGCTGCCAGAGAAGCACAGGTCTTTCTAGATAACAAGCATATCCAGACACTTACTTGGACCTGTTGCCCTGAATCTGAGATTATAATTTCCACATACAGCGCTGCTAGGGTCTTCTTGGGTCAGCACTGTTGAGCCCTGAGACTTGACAACCAGACTTTACTTCCTTGTCAGTGCTTAAATTTAAATCGGTTGTTTATCATTTGTTTAGAAATGTAGCTGGGATTGTTATCGTTTGGCAAGACCTGCCCAGTGATGATGAGAAACTCAAACTCGGCACACAGTTAGTTCTTGGCTGTAAAAAGCTGAATGTGAGCACACTGCACTCAATCTATGCAGTAAACCCTTTCACATCCTTGCAGACAGGCTGCTACACCCTGACTGCTGCAACAATACAAACCCCAAATATGCACGTAAGATTTGGTGACCTCACGTAGAGAAATTCCCAGAATAGCTCCACCCACGAATAGAATTAAAAGAAAACACCTGTGTGAGTGTGCAGGGACTTAAAGTCTGACATAGTTGTACCTGTATATCAGGTTGTTTTACAGGTCAACTTATTGTAGTCTCTTGCATATTTCAGAACTGCCTGTATTGTGATGTTTGTCCTAAGGATTGCATTGTACTGTGAGTTTTATTTTTTATTTTTTAATTAAATTGGTCATTCAAAAGGGGCACATTTAAAGCTTTATGAGTTTAAAAGTCACCAGTTAAGAGTTAATGCTGAGTGAAATCACATTACAAGTACCCACAGAATTATGTCATGCTTGCAGATTCCATCTGTGGAGCTCTGAAAGCTGTAATAATTTTTAAAACTTTTTTTTAAATGACTCATGTTGGGGTTGAAACTATTAAATCTCACAGGAAGCTGGATATAATAACAGTCGTTAAAATATTCCATTTTATTTCACTGACCAGAGGTCTTTGCACAAGCCAGTGTACAGTTTTGATATTTCTGGGTAAGAGAAGACGAGAGTGCAAGGGTTTCGGTTCATCCCTGTTTGAAGCATCGAGTATTAATTTGTAGTGTATTTGATATTTGTAAAATCTTTTCACATCTTTACAAAAACGTTCCATCACTGGCCATGGTGGAAGTATTTGGGAGATTTGGCAGTTGACTTGCCGGCTGGATGCGTCTTTCGTGTATGAACGGGCTTTCTGCCCGCTTCCTGACTGTCTGAGTGGGTGTTTCCCTGTTCAACAGGGAATCAAAGCAGAATGCCTTGCTGACTCACTGATGAAGTAGAAGTAGGTGGTGGATGGAAATCGAGGCTGGCTGGTTAGAGACCATAGAGATTGGCTGACCCACTTTTTACTCCAGCACCAGTTCCTTTCAGTGCTCAATCATGACATACTGGTTTTCCCCTTCTAGCCCAGGGCTTTGTCCCAATAAAAGAGCTCACCAAGCTCGTCCTGACCTAGTACTCTCCTGCCTGCATCTTGAGTTTCACATTGTGTTGTTACTGAAAATTAGATAGTTGTTTTATGAACCCGATCGGCACTCATTCTACATCTATCTTCATCTACTTTTTCTAATAAAGGTTCATTAATATTACACTCTTAAGATTGGAATTGATGGATACACCTGTTAACTAAAGCTGAAAAGATCTTTCTCCGTAACTTGTCTCTACACACAGACGTCATTTTGACATTTTCATAAATGTAAAGTAGAATCTTTACCCAGTTACTCCTCACATTTCTATAGCACAGTGGGAACAGCTGGGTAGCTCACCGTGTTGGAAAATACTTTTTCTTAAATCTCATACAGGTCTATGTTGGCAGCCGTGTTGCCACCTTAATGTGCTGCGCTTCTCCCATCTCTCCATCACTCAGGCATTTTCTGAAGCAATGTATCCAGTTAATATAAAGCTACTGACAATGAAACTGAGCTTGAATCTGTGCAGGAGATATACTCCAAAAAGTGATTCATTAATTTGCTGGGACTAATGAGTAAATATTTTGCAGAATGTGACTTGTAGTTGGCTTTTATCTCGTACCAGAATGAATGTTTAGCCCTGGATTTTGAGTGTGTTACTTGAATACATTTTGCTTACATTTAGAGATTGGCGACAGATTGATTTTGCACCTGACTCACAGATTTCTCTTCATCCCCCTGCAGATGTAGACGGGCCCCAGCTGCTTAAGGATCTGATCATATGAGGGGAGACCACTTCAAAGTGGATGAAACTAGGTCAGGCTGAATCAAACCAGACTCAGACCAGATCACAACCGAGCAGACCAGATTGATTCAGACGATACCAGGCCCGTCCAGGAAGCCTGTTCCAGTTTCCTGTCCAGGTAACTGAAGCCGCTCTGCACGCCATCTGTAGGAGGTGCCTACTCATATTTCAGAGATGTGAATTTGAACCAAGGAGTCCTCCTTCACAGTGCGAGAAATAATTAACATATTTGAAAACTAGGCCAGCATTTGCTTTGGAATAAGTGTGACATTAAAAATGTGATATTTATGTATTTTTATTTCCATGTAATATTTGTAGTGTTTGGTTCAATTTAAGTTATCAGTGAACTTATGTATTAATACACCTCTGTTATATTTGCTTACACAATTTAAGGACTAAATCTGGTTTTAAAGGAGTCATGTTTTCAGAGCAGTGACATGTTGCATGCATCTGATTTCGGCTGACTGCTGTTTAACTTTATCAGCATTCACCCCAGAAGAAAGGCTCACCGCCTCCACATGCTGCTGACATTTTTAGCATCTTATAAAAACACAGCACTCCCATTGCAAAAAATTTAAATGGTATGCCTTGAACAAGTGGTTTAGTGCACACACCTGCTTGCGGTTGAGTGAATAGATAATGGCATCGAATAGCTAGTTTTTTTTGTCTTTGTTTTGTTCTTGTTTCGTATCCTGAACTCCTGAATAACGAGGTGATGCCTACTTCCTTTTTTTGTGGTGTTGAGTTGCAGTGAGAGATAGAGAATCCTCTTTACTTCTCTTTTCTGTCCTCTATTTCACCTGACCTCTCCACTCCCTGAGCCTGGTTGTGCTGGAGGTCTCTTCCTGTCAAAGGAGTTCTTTGACAGGCGTTCTTTAACCGTACGGGATGATCTGATCTTTGGGTTTCTCTTTGCTTTTCTCTAGTCTTTAGCTTACAGTATAAAGCTCTTCGAGGCAAATATTGTTTTGACCTGGAGCTGTATGAATAGTGCATTTACTTGGCAAAGTCATTCAATAGCAAAGGTTTGTTCGTTTAGAGCACGTGTCAAAGTCAAGGCCCGCGGGCCACATCCGGCCCGCGAGATTATTTTATATAGATGTACTATTATTGTTATGCATGGCCCGGCAATATGAGGCGCTAATAATATACAAACTACAGATCCCATAATGCAGCGCTGCAGCCTCCTTGCTGAACGCTAGGCTAACTGGGAACATTCCCACCTCAAACAAGTCAAACTTCTGTTATTGCGAAGCTAGCCGCTCACAATGGTGGAGAGAAAACTTGATTCTGAAAGTAGAGCCTTTCAGCGCTAGTGGGAGACTGAATATATGTTTACAGACATTACTGGTAAACCCGTGTGTCTTATTAGTGGAGCTAATGTGGCTGTAATTAAGGAATTTAATTTAAGACGGCACTACGAGACAAAACGTCAGGATAAGCTGAAAAACCTAAACGCAGAGCAGAAATTACAGAAAGTAGAAGAGCTAAAGAAGAATCTGACATTTCAGCAGACGTTTTTCACCAGAGCAAAATCACAAAGTGAAGCTGTTGTGAAAGCAAGTTTTATTGTAGCAGAGGAGACAGCCAAATTAGCCCGGCACCACTCTGAAGAGCTGCATGATGAAGCTGTGCGACGTCTTGTGTCCAGACAAAACGCAGATTTTGGCAAATGTGAGCCTGAGGAGAAATACGATTGCTGATCGGGTTTGTGAGATGGCCACTGATTTAAGAACACAGTTGTGTGAAAGAAGCAAAAACTTTATCGCATACTCTCTTGCTGTGGATGAAAGTACAGACATGATGGACATTGCACAGCTGGCCATCTTCATCCGTGGAGAGGAAATATTGAACATTAAATCGATGCACGGGACAACGACAGGAAAAGACAATTTTTAAAACGTATGTCAAAGTGTAACCGACATGAAACTGCCCTGGGACAAACTTGTTGGACTTACAACAGCTGGTGCGGTGAAAAAAGCAACTAGTCAGCAGGTTGTGAGTAAAGATGCAGGAGGAGAACTGTACCGGTGAGTTAACAGCATATCACTGCATCATACACCAGGAAACGCTGTGTGGTAAAGTCCTAAAAATGGAGCATGTAATGATCACCGTAACGTAAACCGTAAATTTGATCTGAGCTAAAAGTTTAAATCACCGTCAATTTTAGTCTTTTATGTGGGAAATAGATTCAGAGTTTGCCGACATGCCATCATACAGAGGTCCGTTGGCTGAGTTGGGATAAAAATTCTCAATAGAGTTTTTGAGCTCAGCAAGGAAATCTGTCAGTTCATGGACATGACATGTATGATGCGGTGAAGGCATTTCAAGTGAAGCTGTCACAAATGCACCAGTGCAACCTGCCTCACTTTCCCTGTTGCCAAGTAATGTTGAACCAAGTCAGCGGACTTTGCTGAACTGCACCTGTGCAGATTCAGGTGGAGCTGCAGTGTAATGATACACTCAAGGGAAAGTACGACACTGAATGGCCCGCACAGTTTATTAGTTCCATTCCTGAAGCAACGCCTCAGCTCCGTCTACATGCGGCTCCAACCTTGTGTATGCTTTCATTTATTTTTTCTGGGGTTTTTGGCAGCATGTTCATATTTCTAACTTGCATAATTTTGACAGGATATATTTTTATGAAGAGCAAAATATTTAACGTTAAAGTTTATTTTTTTAAGTTGATTTAATCTGGAATAATATTCCTGTCTGTTTTTATTCATATTTATGTTTAAAAAAACATAAACATGTTCAATAAATATTTATCTTGTTTGGCCCGCGACCTAAAGTGTGCCTTGAGTTTTGGCCCCCTGTGCAATTGAGTTTGACACCCCTAGTTTAGAGGCTTCACAGTAAATACATTTGCTTATATTGTTTTTTTTTTTGGGGGGGGGGGGGTTCACCCATTCCTCTGAAACATTAGTGTGGCTCTTCATGAGTCATCCCACCTGTTTGCGCATGCATGTGCTCGAAAACTCTAATCGAAACCTTTACAGAAAATTACTGAATAATTAAGCAAGAACTCTTGTTAACGACAGGCCTTCTTCAGTCAGCTCAGAGTCACTTGGGAAGGTTTCATCATCTCTGAAGTTTAAACTCTTGCCAGGGTTGTAGTTGGCGAATTGGAATGCACATGGCACATCTCAACCAGTCTGATTTATGTGTCATGTAACTGATACGGTGCGACCTAAATAGCTTACAGTATTTCAATACATGCAGTTGTAATAGTGGCTTCCTGTTTATTGCGCCTGCACACTTGACCCAGATGACACGATGTTTGCTGCATGTGTCCAGACAACAGTTACTCTGTCTGTATTTTCTTTGTTTTGGGATTTCTTTGTTTTTGTCTTTGCAGATTCTCAGAATGATTCCATCTTTAAAGTGTTGCTTTTGTGTGTTCACAGTTGAGGGCTCCAGAGTGGATGGAAGGAGATGATTTTAACACACAGGCTGTGATGAACATCTGTGGTGAGTTTGGCCCTTCCTAAAAAATAAATTAGTATTTCCCTCTGTGCATCTCTCAATTAAGTGTGCACGCTTTATTGAAAAAAAGGTCTGTGCAGATAGTCACCTCCGTTTCTCACAACTACAGTATTTCCGCTTTGATCTTGACCTCAGACCTTTTATAGTGATTTCTTGTCAGCACGGATAATATGAGTAATCCCGCACATGTCGCGCTTATTATTTGTCAGTTCATTTACATACTTAGACCCAGTAGTTTCGGTCTATGCATGCATATGCATGCGACATTTGTGTGACTGTCTGCTCTGTGTTGCTTATTTTCTTCTGCAAAGAAACAGTGGATTGTTTCTTTTATTTTAGCTTCTAATACACACAGACACCTGCATTGCAGCTATTTCTTAAAAGAGAGGGTTTAATCACCAAAAGACTGAATAACAAGGTTGCACACGGGTCTGTTGAAATCTGGCACAAGAGCCTTTTTAGATTTGCAAATGGATTTTTATATTTCTGGGGAAATATTCGTCCTTATGTTGCAGCTGTCATTTAGCAAGAATGTGTTTGTGTATGAACCGTAGGATCCATTCATTTTCTATTAGTGAAGTAGACCTGTCTTAAAAATATTTAAAAATTTAGTTCACGAACCACAGAAAACATCTTTAAGGCAGCAAACCTGTTTCATAATTACCTGCCTTCGTCTATGAATAAACATTTTTTTTCCCTCCTACGATTGAAGCAATTTCTCAGCGTTTGTCAGTGCTGTTACGCTGACGTTACCTCGCCATGATTTACATTTAATGAACAATTCTGGATATTAATGAGGTGAAATTTTCACACTTTGCAGTGCCATCCAGGGAACCATAGTGGATGTTTTTGCTGGCCGGTTCTGTCCTCTGAGCAGCTTGTTTAACGCCCCCTGGTTAATACATTTACGTGTCAGATTAGCGTCAGCTCGGTTATTCATGTAATTGTGCTACATTGTCAAAACAGCAGCTGATACGTTTGTTTAGCTGTTGAACTAATCTGGCAATCATGACAGTTGCTGGTTTATTGTGCTGTATTTGAAACTGCTGGATAGTCCTTTTGGATTTTTGAAATGTGTGCCAGAGGCATCATCCATCTGGTTTGCTGTCTGCAACAACAGACTGTGGTTTAAGAATCTTTACACCAATAAAACAATATATAGGTCCCCTTTAAATATGTGCATTTGTCCTTCAATTTAAAAAATAAATAAGTGAATAAAATAACATTTACTTGGTCAAACTGCAAGAGCTTTATATAGCCGCAATGATGTCTCATACAGGAGTGGGAGCTTTTGTTTTACTTTTTGCTATGAATATGAGTTATAGACTCACACAGCCACCAACTCGTTTGGGGCAAATGTAATTATTCCAACCACGCAGAGTGTTGTGATCTCAGTCAGCAGTGGCACAGCAGTCACTCCTCCTCATCTGGAGCCCTGTGCAGGCAGGCGGCTTGATAACCACTGCAGAGTCACCCAGAAAGAGTCACAACAAAGAAAGTCGTCAACTGTTGTTATTCTGGTTTGGCAGTGTGGTTTACTAGGTTGCCAGTTTGTCTTAAGATTATGTAGCTTCAGCAGCCGGTGAAATAAAAATGGTTACTAAAAATGTGTATGTAGTATTTTTTTTAAATTTGGTGAAACACTTGTGCACTGGTAAAGCCACAAATGCGGTGACAAATAAATGAAGGAAAAACACCAACTTTTGCAGTGCATTTTTCACAAAAACAGACTGCTTTCAGTGTGTATACGCTTTACACGACCAGTTCGTACCTACAAAAAACCCCAAAAACAAACCAACAAAAGAATGGAATCTTGGGTTTTTTTAAAATATTTATTTATTTATTTATTTATTTATTTATTTATTTATTTTTTTGTGACACTCTGTGTATAAAGGCCTTAAATCCGCACACAGAGATATGTCTGTTTTTAAGCTCAGTGTCTCATTGTGCTGTGCAGATGACCTGATGGCAGACCAAAGGATGGACATCTCGTCTACAATGACTGACTTCATGTCCCCCAGCTCCACTGACCTCATCTCCAGTTCCATCAGCACGCCTGGCATGGACTACACCCGCAAAAGGAAAGGCAGCACCACCGACTACCAGTAAGTAGACAAGGAAGAAAGAGAAGCTCAAATGCTCACTTTACATGCTCACTCCACACAGTTTCAACATAATGGCTATATGTAATAGGTAATATAAACATATTTGCTACTACCGCTTGACTTACCAGCAGTGGTAACTGTAACATCACATAAATAGACCTTGAATTTATTCTTGGCAATAAGGTGCACAGAGAAAGTGGAAAAATATACAGACTGAGAATTATGGGAAGAAGTGATAAAGTGAAATGACTAGATAGACAGTGTTTCTGTGTCTCCATAATCAGACATGGTTAATAAGACCAAAGTCTTTTGCATTCATTAGTGCAGGTGTGCTACAATATTCATAACATTTGTGTCCTTAAACACTGTTAGCCAATGTTGCTAACACTTTACACGTTGTTTAAAAAAAACATAATGATCTGAATCATTCAGTGACAAAAAATTGATTGATAAATTTGTGTTTCTTTGCAGAATTGATGGCTTCTCATTTGAGTAAGTTCAAACATGACTCGATGTTAGTAGATCTAGCAAACTCAATTAATCAGCCTGAAATGCCACTGAACCCTCACACATAATCTTTTGCACCATGAAATATTGAACAGACTGAAAAGCAAACCTACTCAACCCAGTGAACCCTTTGTGAAGTGCTCTGGTTATTTGAATGTGTTCCTGTGGTCTTGCAGAAACTTATATCTCCTGTTTTCTCCTTCTCAGCGACATGGACCCAGATAAAGATAAACTGGGCAGGTAAGGCGCCATTATTGCCATGGTGATAGAGCTTTAATCTGCTGGATGTGTCTGTTTATTGCTCTTGAAATAACCTGCTTCTGGCACGATTGGGTTCCCTGTTGACTTCAACTTAAAGGGACTTAAAGGGTTTTCACACTCACATTTGTGAATCTCAGAGATCTGTATTTGGATGTTTCAGTGCCCACATAAACACAGAGGAGGTGAATGGAGGTTTTACACTTGCAGCTCAGAGTATTGAGAGATGTTATTTTTAACAATAGCAGCTTTTACTAGAATAAAAATCCATGTTGCTCTGAATATTACACAGATTCCAAGGTTTGTCCTTTAGAGCACAGTAGAGAACGATCTGGTAATAAACACCCAGTAAAGATGTTTAAGTTTTCCGGCACGAGGACTTTTGCCATGATCTATATGACCAAATCTGACACATCAGAGTTTTCACCATGTTAGGACTGCATGTTCGATCATTTTATTGCATCGGACGTCATCAGTGCAATTTAATTTCACTTAACAGGGAAAGAAAGGCAGTGATGGGTGTATTAAAATAATTTTTCGCAGAAATGTTCATAAAATTAAAGCAAAGTTGAATGAATGTAATAAGCTGCACAGGAAAAGTATCATAACAGCTGCTGTAATGCATGTTACTCTCCAGGGGAAAATCTCTTGCACACTGCACTGTGACACCAAAGCCAATCGAGGAGAACCATTTCACTACTGTACAGACATGTCTGCAGTTCAGCTGGGGGTGCAGTAGGGAGTGCTGCCTGAAGGAGAGTGAATGACGTAGTCACGTTACATAGCAACTTAAGGGGCTTTGGATGTATTACTTTAACCCTTTGGTTTTACTGAACTAAGTGCTCGCCACACACTGGATTAGACAAATCTTCCACTAGCAGAAATAACCCAAGAAAGACACAGACAACGCCGAGTTTGGAGAGATGCTTTATCTCAAAATAAAGTCAGTCTCCTGACTTTTTAGACGAGTTTAACTCGTCCTAATTGTTTTTGGAAAGTCAAGGAATCATTTGCATGTACTATGAAGTCATCGTCTGGGTGTGTCTGTAGAGTGGAGTGGACATTTTCCTTGTTGTTGCTCTTTTTTCCTAACTGTAAATATGAGATAAAGAGATGTGTCATGTTTGTACTGCATTAGTCATCAGATTTGCCCTCTTGCTGCCCTTTTAAAGTATGTGCTATCGCATTAATTTAACAATCAAACCCTTCAGTCCTCTCTAATTTCTCTCTCTAATTCGTTCTCTGTTTTGTCTTTTCAGTGACCAACAGGGCAGGATTAAGAATGCCAGGTATAAACACTCCTTTTCTTTCTCTCTCTCCCATTCCCCCTTACCTGCTAAGCTCCCTTGCATGAATTAAATGTCACTCTGTGGATGGGGACAGAGAGATCTTTGTGCACACTGATAATAAGAAACTTTATACATTGAAGTGTATAGATCCAAGCATTATGTGGAAGGGGACTGTAAAAGCAAACCTAATTGCTAAAGCCAAGCTGTCTTTCTCTTACATGGAAAGAATTCTCTTTAATAGCTGCTTCTGTGCAAAGCGAGAGCAGACAAGCAGGAAGGATATAACCTTATAGTCGTGGAGGATCGGCAGAACAACAAAAACTGGATTTCTTCATGTCTCTTGAGGCTGTTTTCGTTGCGTCTTGCTAGCTGATTTATATCATGTTAGACAGGACTATGAATGCGTAGACAGTGGAGTCTGGATAAGGTGCTCGGAGTTTGTATTTTGTAGAGCAGGTAAAGTTCAGCCAAGCTGATTTATTACTATTTACTGTGGATTTCTGCCAGCAAGATGGGTGGAAAATGACTTTGTTCATTGACACTTTTTTGATGTCTGATGTCTTCTCCTGCACAGAGAGGCCCATAGCCAGATTGAGAAACGACGCAGAGACAAGATGAACAGCTTCATCGATGAACTGGCGTCACTGGTGCCCACCTGCAATGCCATGTCCCGCAAGCTGGATAAACTGACAGTCCTCCGGATGGCTGTCCAACACATGAAGACGCTCCGAGGTTAGAATCAACTGGGAGGGTTGGGGAGGCAACGAAGTGAAAAGTCTTCTCATTCAAACACTTGCTCGCATCAGTTTTTGTACTAACATGTGAAATATGCGCTGTTGAGGACCTGAGGGTTTCCATCCCAGTTAAATGAAGATTAAACAACGAAACATATTCATAAACATGGGAAACGTGAGAGGTTTTTACTGATCAGGTGACAAATAAAGAAGATAATTGATGATGGATCCCTAATCGGGGAACGGGCAGGTCAGGATAGTTAAGATGGATGATGTTAATGCAGTGAAGTACTTACCTGTGCCGTGTTGGAGACCGCTGTTAAAAATGTGAAGGTCAGCAGCTGGTCAGTTGATATTGGTAATCCTTTGGTAAACATTTCCAAATATGGAACTGTGTGTAATTCTTAAAGGAAGATAAATTCATGGTACTCAAAGCAAATAAGATTAAGTGGGAGCATACAGCTTTCTGAAAATGCTCTTATGTGTGCAGGTGCAGTCTGAATAGTCACAGGTGTGACCTGCGTGTGTTTTAATGTTGTGTGCAGGTGCAGCCAACCCGTACACAGAGGCAAACTACAAGCCTTCCTTCCTCTCAGATGATGAACTGAAGCACTTGATACTAAGGGTGAGTGGAAAAAATCAAAAATAATTAAAGGTTCTTTTTATAACTATACAAAGGGGGGGGAAAAACCTCCAGAAATGAACTTTTAATCCAGTTTTTAACGTTCTGTTTAATAATGCAGGCTGCTGATGGCTTCCTGTTTGTGGTCGGATGCGATCGTGGCAAGATCCTGTTTGTTTCTGAATCCGTGTACAAGATTCTCAACTACAGCCAGGTACGCTTGACAGCCTGAGGAATGAAGGGATCTTTTTGTTAATGGTGGATGATTTTTAAGCCACCTTAAAAGGCTTTACTGTGGATCTGCGACAGGCATGCGTTAGTTCCTTTACAAAGCAAAAGAAGGATGCTGTGAATCTGCTCAATCACTATTACTACAAAAACAAGTGGACAATTCATAGCCAGCGAACATCTGTCTATCCATCCTAATTTGAAATTCCACAAATTAAACGATTCAAATTTATTCATCTTTCTCTCTCCTCTCAAGAATGACCTGATAGGTCAGAGCCTGTTTGACTACCTTCACCCCAAGGACATCGCCAAGGTCAAAGAGCAGCTGTCGTCCTCTGATACAGCCCCACGAGAGAGACTCATCGATGCTAAAAGTAAGCAAAAATGGACGTGTGTAATCTGTTTTGTAGAGCCAAGAGTTTGGTCAATGCCGTTAAAATCTGTCACACCAAATGGTGGGAAAAAGAACCCAATATAGGGAACTGAAGGCTAGAAACAGTCAGTGCATTTTCTCAAAGGAAAAGCCTGTTGATTTAACGATGGCAAACACAGCTGGAGGTAAAACAGGGGAAGTGTGCATCATTCAAGGCACTAAGAATAGAAAATGCAACCAAGAGCTCCAAATGGATTTATTTTCCACATGTGCGTTTCCTTTGTTATTTGTGTGCAAGTCCTTCTTTCTAAAATTGCTGAGGCTTGAAAGAATAGTCGTTTTCTGTTGACTGATTATTTTCTTTCCTTTATTTTTGCAGCTGGTCTTCCTGTGAAGACGGACATCACCCCCGGTCCTTCTAGACTCTGTTCTGGAGCTAGGCGGTCATTTTTCTGCAGGATGAAGTGCAACAGGCAGTCTGTCAAAGTAGAAGATAAAGACTTTCCCTCCACCTGCTCTAAGAAAAAAGGTAGCGTGCCATCGTCTTCATTAAAACCTGACAACCTTCCTCTCTGTCAGAGCACCACCTGAAAAAGCTCTGTGCTTATCAGCTCTCTGGTCCCTTTTTGACATCCACTCATTTCTGTAAATCTGATGTCTCTGCTTGTCAGTGCTGTTTCTGTATGGGTGGACTGATCACAGCCTTGTGAAAAGCTGTGACAGCAATCTTATGAAGCACGTGCAGTCAAGTTACCACTTACTCTTTTGGAGATTGGTGTCTAGATCTGACAAAAAGTAACAGCTGAAGTTAGTTTGTTGTTCCCAGTTGCTTCTAAAACTCTTTATTCTAAGTTAATGACATACCTGCAGGGTCCGTGTGCAAGCATCTCTAAATAAAGAAGGATGCACTCATTTATGCACGCAGCACTACAGCAAGAACTTAATTACCCTTGACACAGAGATAGGACTGGTCAGGATCTAACAATAAATGACATGGTGTGTTTTTCCCTTAACAATTATCTAAGGGTGTAGATGCACCATCATGACTACATGTAGGATGTAGCATCTGTAATTACCAAAGTATCGTCGTATTAAACAAACTCTAATTTCAAGCATTTTACATCACTGTCAGGCCTAAAGGGTAAATGGTATTGCTGCTGTGGCTCGTTTCTCCCACATCGTCTGACAGAACGGGTGAGGAGCATTAACATAAAAATAAGCCACGTCTGAATTGCGGAGAGCTTCCACTATATCAGCTCGATGAAGCCAGCAGTGTTTTGCATCCCGTGTCTTAAGAGACCTTTGGAGCGGCTTCTCTCTCCTCCCTATTTACATCTCACACAGTGCTTTGTAAATATCTCCATCACCTCCTTATGAAACCAAAAGCCCTCATTTCCTGGTGTTCCTGTTCTTCTATTTTTAGGTTCACATCCTTTTCATAACAAGGAATTGCACCTCAGATGGCATGAGAGCATGGTGTTTATTTAACCTGCGCTATATTGTCAAAAACAAATTCTAGAGAAAGACCTGTCTGCTTAGATTTTAGTGCTTGAAAAGGTTAAATTTTTGGTCGGCTTTTGTTAGTTTAACTATTCAAATTTTTCATATTATAATGAAAACGATACATTTGACAGTTATCAGCTTTTTTCTTGTCTTTTATACTAGAACTGGCTAAAATAGATGCATCCTATTTCGGTAATGCATGAGGGCTCAGGTGGAGAAGCTATAACAGTAATGATGGAGCAGTGATTATTTATTCATGTTTCAGGTATTTCTTTTGTGTTTTAGTAGTTATTTGAATGATGTGTTTTCTGTGTATGAATGCATCCTATTACCCGATGAGAGGACCGAGTTTATTTATTCATTTGAAAACCTTTTAATTAATCAGCAAAGCTTACACGCCATAAAATAATCTCACCAGTGATAATCTTTGAAAATAGGGCTGCCTCTGAAAGTCAGAGCTATGAAGCATCAATCAAAGATGCTTTCAGTTGAGTGAGACTGCGAGCGCTTATCTGCAAACAACATGCGCTGCACTTGTAGATGAGAGGAGCTGAAACCTGAGGCGCAGGGCCTTTTTTTCCTGATAGGCGGTTGCTCGGTAAAGTCAGATGAAGAAGATTTTTGCCGGAATCTTTATGATCTTTATTAACTGCTTCTATAATTTAAAGGGGAAGAAGAAGCCAGGTGCTGATAATCAAATGCACTTGACAAACTGATGAGCAAGAATGACTACCTCTGTAAAAGCAGAAGTTGTGCAGTTTGCTTCTATGGAGCATTCAGGAGGGTGATAACATAACGCTATAATCTTTCCAGAATTCACCCCAAGGTCAGACTGTGCAATGCTCGAAGGCACTACAAATAACCCAGGAGCTACATCTCCGGCTCTACAGGCCTCAGTTAACATGTTAACTGTTAAAGTTCATAACATTATATTTAGAAAAAGACTGAACAGAACAAGTGTGGCTTGTTTGGGATTGTTGTTAGCACGAAGTTTCCACACGGCTTCTGATCCAAAGTGAAGCTTGGCTTCAATGGACAACAAAGGAGGGGTGATGGTTTGGGCTTGTGTTTAAGTCATTGAGTTGATCATGAACTCAGCTGTATACATAGGTATTCTAGAGTCATATCTGAGGCCGTCTGCCCCTTAATAAAGCTTGGAAATGACGAAGTTGGGTCGTGTGACACGACAGCGATCTCCTGCACAGCAGCAAATCTACAGCTGGGTGGCTGGAAAGAAAAGTATCAAGCTGTTTCTTCACTCTTACGATTACTTCAGTTGGACTTTTATTGTGAAGAGATCCACAGAGTGAAAATGTGAAGATGGATTTTTATTCTCGCAAGATGACAACGTTCTCATTAAAGTGAACTTTGGCCTAACTACCTTAACAGTTTGCTTTGTTGTTGATGAACAGTTGCAATGGGCCAGTAAAAGTCCAGACCTCACCCTGAATGTAATGATGCGATTGGACCTTAAGATTCAGCTGTGCTGAGCAAATGCCTAAAAATCTCAATGAAGTAACACTGTAAGGTAGAGTGGGCGGGCCAAAATTGATCCGCAACAGTGTGTAAGGCTGATTAAATCATACAGAAAACAGTTTGGTTCTGCTGGTGTCGCGCTCTGCTCATTTCTGCAGAGTTGGTCCAAACAGTAAAAGTTAACACAAAAACGGCTAAAGCCAAAAATGAATTTGAACTCTGAGCAAGAACCAGACTATCATTTAACAACATCACAAACTACTAGAAAATGTTGTGTTGCAATTAAAAAGCACTGAGGTAGTTTAATTTGAACAGAAACACGTGATGGCCCATTAATCAAGTAAAAAAATATGAACGACAACAACACATGGGACCTGCTGAATCACATTTAACTGACCAAATTCTGATTTGTGTGAATCTTATTTGGAAATTGCACCTGGGCTGTTCTGGCAACCTCTATATCACACTTCATTAGCTGTGCGCCAAGCAGGTCAGGGCTGAAAGCAGTCTGAGTCAGCTTGGCAGACGGTGGTTTCAGCCGTGGTGAATTAGCTGGAACACATTGGAGTGCAGTGTAACATCACGCCTGGACTCGAGTTTTTAAGATTAAAAATCAAAGGTTTAGAACAAGACACGAACGGAGCCTGGGTCGCTCAATTTTCCTCGTCGGAAAGTGACGCACGGGACATTTGCTCTTCGATCAGTCAATATAAGAAGATTTTCCTGGAATACATTGCAGCATCTGCTCCACTGGTCTAAGAGCAAATGAAAACATGGCTGGCTGCGTTTGGAGCTACTTAGTAGCTTATTGAGGAACTGGAGTGTAAAACGTCTTTTATAATCAGAGGAACATTTGCAGGCACATACATGCAGCTGATTGTCACAGTTCATGTTAAAAAATGTTTGCAGTTAACGTTCATGGAGACACACTTCTCTGTGTTACACGGGGGGGGGGGGCTGCAAAGTTCAGTACAGCTACAGAAGTGAAACCGCCAAGAAGGTATTTTACTTGTGTAACATGTGTTGAGGAGATGGGAGAAGTACTCCCGTCTTCATAGAGAGTGGAAAGGTGTTCCAGATGGTTTGGGCATTTGCAGAGGAGGGATGGCAGATATACTGGACAAAGGCTGTTGAAGATGAAGTTGCCAGGCAGGAGGTTCTTGTAGTTTCTAATCTTGTAGTTTTATGGCAAAGAGCAAGTAATAAACAGCCCAGAAAATCACAGATGGGCTCATTTGTCAAAAATAGTTTAAAGATGGTACAAGCCAAAGTCCACACAGCACTAGCTGATTAACTGTGATCCTTTAATCCTGCAGGGACGACCGTATGATTTGTCTTCAAGGGTTCAGCCTAGTGTTTTGATTTGTATTTGATAATTAGCTGTAACTGCATCACTGCTGTGGCTTCCTCAGCGTTTTGTAAGAGATTTTGAATCAATCAGCCAAACTGTTCAGATGTGGGTTCATAATCAAAAAAAAAAATCACATTCAGTTCAGTGAACTGTAAAAAATGCTCCATCATACCCCACAGCATGGTGACGGTATCCCACTAAGATGGCCCTGCTTATTTCTAATTTTAACGCCTCTCTCTCGCGTCTCTCCACTCTCATTACAGCGGACCGTAAGAGCTTCTGCACTATCCACAGCACAGGCTACTTGAAGAGCTGGCCACCTACCAAGATGGGTCTCGACGAAGACAATGAACCCGACAACGAGGGCTGCAACCTGAGCTGCCTGGTGGCCATCGGCCGCCTGCACCCCCACATCGTCCCCCAGCCCAGCCTGGCAGACATCAGGGTGAAGCCGACAGAGTACGTCTCCCGGCACGCCATCGACGGCAAGTTCGTCTTCGTTGACCAGAGGTGAGAGGCAAAAGGGGAGAGCCGAATAGGTCACCTCGTCTTGATTTATGTGACAGGACAGTAAAGTTCAGCTGCTTGCATACTCACATGATTTTCAAGGTCGCATTTCCCTCAGCTTATCCTCAGAGTCCGCCTGCTTGTTGATATATTTAGAGAGCAAAAGATTGGATAATAAAAGGATAAAATGGCCAAAAATTGAACAGACTGTAATTTTGATATGAGAGTTTGATATGAAATTGCCTCCTGAAGGGTGGAGGGGTGAGAGCTGTGAGGAAATATGGATTCAGAGAAATCGAAATAACTTGTAGTGCATAAAATGTCAGAGTAGAGCCACAAATAGTCTGCTTTTACCTGCAGCGCTGTGTCATTTAGCACAGCCTTTGTTAGCAACAAACACGATGGAGTCAAATACACCCCTGTTTAGGATGCGGTGATTTTTGAGTTTTTAATTTTAGCTGTTTAGATGAACACATTATGTTTCAGTACACACTGTTTTACCTTGGTGCTGTGTTACAACCGGCCTTTAGTGCAGATGAAAAGCTTTTCAGTTAAATGAGTTTTATTCTTGCTCAGTGCATTAAGTGCAGTGAGGTTTCAGGACACAGTGATCTGTTTTTGGGTGATTCACTATCTTAGAAAACCTTTGTTGCCCATAATTAAGACTCTCACCAGCAGCTGCAAGCGAACAATCCTCTTTGTGTCCGTGTGTTCTTCCAGAGCCACAGCCATCCTAGCCTACCTACCCCAGGAGCTGCTGGGAACTTCCTTCTATGAGTATTTCCACCAGGACGACATCAGCCACCTGGCAGAATGTCATAGACAAGGTGCCTTCTGAGAAACCTCTAGAATCCTTGTTAGAGTTTAATAGAGAAGATGTGAATGAATGAATGTTAAGTGTGCTCACTGCGAATGTATCGCAAATGTCCACAGTGCTACAGATGAGGGAGAAGATCAACACCAACTGTTACAAGTTCAAGATCAAAGATGGCTCCTTCATCACGTTAAGAAGCAGATGGTTCAGCTTTATGAACCCCTGGACCAAGGAGGTGGAGTACATCGTGTCTACCAACACTGTGGTGTCGTAAGTATCTGAAAACGCATTTTATTTGCTTTACCTGGAAGTTTTTAAGCTATAAACAAAAATATTTTGGCTCTTTGAAGACTCTGGTACATCACCTGTGCGCTTTCCCCCCCTTCTTCAGGTGTCCTATGATGGAGGGATCAGATTACCCTCAGTCTGCTGCCTCTCCACAGAGTATGGACAGCGTCCTGACCTCAGAGGGTAAATGACTTCCTTCATTCTTTCACTCCCTGCTTATTTATCAAAAACATCAGCCCATGTCCACAGTTATTCTTCACAGTGCATACATTCTTCTTCTCTTGATTGCTGCTGATTGGTAGGTGGGGGGAGGCGGGCGCTGCAGACGGTGCCTGGTATCCCCGGCGGCACAAGAGCGGGAGCTGGGAAGATTGGACGCATGATTGCTGAGGAAGTGATGGAGATCCAGAGGTGAGAATAGGAGGATTTCTGTGGTTTTTACAATCTCAAACCAGTCGAGCAGAAAACCAGCGTTAGTGCTCTAATGGAAAATCACCGTGGCCTAGTTTCTTACTCAGATCATGCTGATAGAGGTGACACAGAGAATGAATTATCAGGTATTACAAGCCAGCTGTACACACTGGCAGGTGAGTATATGACAAACCATATGCAGGATTTTACCTCATTTTTCTGCACTGAATCATTTCAAATGTCAGGTTACAATAAAATGGAGAATAGGCACATGTTCTGTGCTGTCTAAAGTAGGACAGTGTGTTCGCGCTGCAGGCTCTTCTCCTCGCTTTGTGAAACTTCAAGGCTGATGATGAAACCCAGCCAAAATACCACAGACTGTCTCTGCTGATAAATGATCGCCCGATTGTTATGGCAGTTCTGAAAAATGATTGTGTTCAGTGAGGCTGATAGAAGAGGGACTTTTTTTATTTGGGGTTTTCATGTGCTGGAAGATTTTTGGCATTTTAGGGAAAGATGCTGTTTGACCTTCTGAGACTGGTCAAATTTGCAGACCACATGAATTCATGCCTGATGCAGCGATACATACAATACATATACGCGCGTGTGTGTGTGTAATTACTCATGCAGTACGTGTGAACATGCACATTTTCTTTTATCCTTTAGGACAAAAAAAATAACAAGGCAATAATTGGCTGGCTCTTTAGCAAATACACAGAGGATTAGTCGTCCTTGTTCTGCTCTGGCGTGTCACATAAGAGAGCAGCATGAAGACATTCTCCACCTGGTGCAGGTTCTGAGGCAGGAAAACAAATTATTGTTGCCAGCTGCAAACCTCGTAGAGTCTCTCCAACCATGACGAGGGATTTACCGACCTGATATTTAAATCTGAAGTATGTTTGATCTGGACTCACAAAGCTGTTTCAGGTATAATCTGTTCAGTTCCCTTGTATTTAGTGTGTGATACCTCAGCGCTGCACTGGTTGCTAGGAGAAGAAACCACAAAGGATCAGCATACATGCAATGGAAAAACCTTTCTTTAAGTGTTTGAGAGCAATTAACATAGTCACAAAATAAATAGGCTTATTGTAGCACTAGCATCGTGTTGGTACTTGATATCGACTCTACGAGTACTTGGATGGTGTACTTGTTGTGTTTCATGTACTTGTACTTTTCAGTTCATTCGAAATGGCGAGTGTGAATACAGGAATAGACGATTGGAGACAACCTAGATCTGATTCAGAAACACTGCTGTTATCTGTTTCTCCCTATCAGGATTCGAGGCTCCTCCCCCTCCAGCTGTGGCTCCAGCCCTCTGAATATTACCAGCACACCTCCACCCGACACCTGCTCCCCAGGGGGCAAGAAGGTAACACACACACACACACACACCTAATTGACCTGAAAGCAGTTTAATTTGTGTGCTTCTCTGTGAACGTGCACTGTGGTGAGGGCCACGTGCTTGGGGTTCCTGCAGGACATTTAAAAAAAATCTTCATATATCTGTAAATAAAACGTGAAAAATAAAGTCTTTAGATGTCCTTTATTTTGAGATGGTGTCTTTAAAAGTCACTACTAATAAAATAATTCTGTAAATCACTTGCTCGGTATTGTCATCTCTCTGTTGTCATGCACATTTATTTATTTTAGGATAAAATTAAACAGTTTGACCCTCCAGGGCAGGGATGTCAGACTTCTTTTACAATGTGGGTCAAATACAGACTCTGCCTCTGAGTGAGCTGAATCAGTGAAACTACACGATAAATGTCTGTGATGGTTCTTAGTCATTCAGGTCATCGTAGTCTGAGCTTCTTGAAGATGATTCACTTCTCAGATGAGAGGTGAATCATCTTCAAGAAGCTCCTTAGACTACACGATAAATGTGTATAATTACAGAAAAGGTTCTGGTAGTTCTTTGCCCAGACTGTCCTGAAATTGTAAAATATTACATTTTTGTTAATTCAGAGAAAATGTCCTGTGTACTTAATGTAAAAATCATAATTTTATATAGTAAATATGGAAAAACCAGGAACTTTATGTCATTTAAGTGTTTATCTATTACCTAATTACTTTGCTGTGTGAATGGCAATTAATCGGGGTTCTTTATCATTAGGAGAAGTTGTAAAAACTGTTAAAACTTCAAATCTATGCACTCCTTCACATTTTTCAGAGCCATCCAGTGGGCTGGAGTCTTTCAGAGGCCAACTCTGGGCCCCAGGCTTCATGTTTGACACCACTGCTCTAGCTCCACTACCCTAACAGAATAACTGTCCTCGTCTCTACTTTAGACATAATTGCATTGTTGAAACACCAAACTCGACTTAGTATTTATAGTGCAGGAACTTCATGGGTCTGTCTAAAACCTGAAAAAAATGCCCCTAGAACAAACCCAGAAGATCAAAATGTACAAAATTATTTTATCCTGTTTTAATAATGATAAAAATGCTGCTTGTACCAGTTTAACATGTGTATACAAGTTCATGCTTCCGCGAACCTCAGTGTTCGCTCTCACTGAACAAGTTCAATGTTTTTACACTGAACTGATATTTACTCGTGTCGTCTCTGCAGATTCAGAACGGCGGGACGCCCGAGCTGCAAAGCACAGGGATGCTTCCTGGACCCGACTCTGTTGGCTACCCCTACTCCAACCAGTCCATCATGAGTAAGTCACTGAGTAAATCTGTCATTTTATGATTATGACCACTTCATCAGTCATCTTCTTAACAAGTTGCTCTCTGTAAAGGTGACAACTCCCACCTGAGCATAGACATCATGGATGAGCCCGGTTCCAGCAGCCCCAGCAACGACGAGGCGGCCATGGCTGTCATTATGTCCTTGCTGGAGGCGGACGCTGGCCTCGGGGGCCCCGTCGACTTCAGCGACCTACCCTGGCCGTTGTGAGGAAGCTGGGAGGGACGAGCCGGAGCTGCTGACGTGGGGTCGACGTCTGGTTGCCACGTTTTCAAACCTGTGTGCATGACGGCACCGCAAAAATGTCCATCTTAACAAAAAAAGGAAGAAAAAAAATGCTCTGTAGATACAGAGGAGATCCTCTCTCTTTAGGTGTCCATCAGACTGGATGGCCGTTAGGTTTCACCCCCAAGTTTTTGGTTCGTCATTCCCTGCAGGTGGAGCTGAGATCCTGTTAAGACGCTAATTTTTCCAGTGCTGGTTTTCTAACGTTGCCACGGTGAGAAACCATTTCTCTAACAACAGCGGTGCTGACATGTCAATGCTCCTTCACTCTCTACCCCATCAACGCAAATTAACAGAAGGCCCCCCTCCCCTCCCCCAAGACACTCGAGACGGTGGCAGAAGTTTAATGGTGTTGTGTTGGGTGGTGAGCCCCCTGTCTCTGAGGTTTCCCTGTAGGATACTGTACAAGCACGAGGACGTGAACACACAACAGAAGATACTCAGAGGACCTTTATTCTCAAAATTCCACTACCAGGTGTATCTCATGTATTTAAATTCTTCCTTCTTTTTTGTAAAGACTGAATTGTTTTGGAAGGCACCGCCCAGCTGCTGTTTCCAGAGTTTACGCAAACTTTTACTCCAAGCTGCTCATCCTCGTCTGTTTCCTCAGAAATACTGAACTTCTCAGTTTCCTTCTGTGTTCACTCAAACAGCCTGCAGTGCTTCTGAGAGAGGCATTAGGAAGCTAGAAAAACAAGGCGAAAGCCCTGGAATTGAGGGGGGGTTGTTGGGTTGAGGATCCCTGTGCGTGTGCCTGTGTGTGTGTTGAGAAACAGACCAGTAAGGTTTAACAGGTTGGCCCATGTGGCCTTGCTTATAAATCAAACTGATCTTTTTACTGTTATTTTCTAGTGAATGCAGACATGCTTCCCATACGGAAGAAGGAGGAATAAGTTGAAACATTGCAAATATAATAAAAATCCCAGCAGTAAGCGAGACGGGTGTGCAGGAGCTCCGTTAGGTCGGGGTTCCCTGCGTCACGTGTTCCCGTCTATTTAAAAGGCGCTGGTGAAATAAAGCAGGCAATTAGAACAGCCTCGGGATCGTGGATAGATTTAAGAGGGACTAAACACAGCCACGGGTCTAAACTCACACACACCTACCAAGGACCAAACGCCACACGGCTGCAGTAATAACACGACGTAGTTGATGGTACTGCCACTGTCTGCTTGCGTATGAACATAAAAAATGCAGAGTAAAAGCGGACAGTGGCTGCAGTGGTTTTAATACTCTGGTTCTTATTTTAGAACTTAGTCTTTCTCTTCAGCCCACAGAGCGGTTCTTCCTCATACCAATCCAAATGCTCTCTGCAGGTAGACGGGCGTGGACGCAGTGTAGTGTAGATTCTCCACGGATGAGTCCATGTGGTCACAGAGAACAGGCAGGCGAGCAGACATCCACACAGATCCTCACACTCACTGATTGCAAAGCCTCGAAGGTCCGTTTGGTTCGTAATTTGTGACAAATTTGCATCACTCAGACTCGAGCAGACTCCAGAATCTTATTTTTTCAGTGTCATCTTTACCAAGTTCCCAGCTCGCCTGCTGCACTTGCAGTTTTAAATCTTTGCATTATTGGCAAGTGATGCTTTATTAACCAACGTTAAGCTTTTTCCTTTCACCACTGAAGCTTTTTAAATGACTGGTGCTCAGTAGTGATCTTAAGTCCAAACTACTGAAGCCATCTATTTAAAAAAAAAAGAAAAAAAAAGAAAGTGCCAAATCTTTTATTTGCGTTAAGTTTCTCCCCGAAGAAGAAAGAGGAGGGAAAAACCCAACCGATCCAAGACCCAAACCTTGAGAGAATGTCAGCAGCGTCTGCAGCTCGACGTGCTGCATGAGAGTCAAGCTCAGTCCTTAATCAGCTTAGCCAACTGAAAATCTCCAATCTGTCATAAACGTTTTGATTTCTATTGGACCAAAAAGGCTAAAAAGTGTAAATCTACTCCCATCATTCATTATTTCAAAAACAAGGCCTATAAACACGGGTGAAACTGGCACTGAACCTAAATCCCCGAGACCCATAAACCAGCTCTGAATATAAGACAGTCTTGGTGCATAGATTGACCTACAAAGCTGGAATCTTTCAAAGGAAGACCATCAGCGAAGATCTGTTCCTCCTCGTGGACGGCCTCCTGCTCGTTTATCTCTGGTGGGCTTCTGAGCGTTTGCAGCGAGCGCTCCGCAGGAGAGGAGCAAACAGCTGGAGTGAAGCTCTGACAGCTGTCAGAACAAAGAACGAGGCTTTAATGGGGGGAAAAGGTGGTTAATTGAGTCCGGTGGGAGCAGCAGCTGTATGGGCGGGCACACTCGGTGTGCTTGACAGCAAACCAGGACTGTTCAAGTGCTCCTCCATGAGGAAATGTTCTTCACTGCCATTTTATTGACAATGCGGGAGGCGACGCGGCGTCAGCCTGCTAACATAAAAACCAATAAGCTTGGGTTACAGGGTCTCCACCTGCTCACCCCCTCACTGATCCTTCAGCCTCTCAGTCTTGTGTTGAACTGTGTTCTCAGCAGAGGGGACTGGATGGGCTCTTTGGGCTTTACTTTACACCACCCACAGAAGGATCCACCCCCTTTTTTAACCAGCCTGGGTGGGGCTAAAACAAGCTGAAAACCCCCCTAAAAAACCTCTCAGCTGATTTATTTGCAGACTTGCCAGACTGCAGTTACTCTTAAATTTGGTCTTTTTTTTTTTTTTGCCCGTTTCACCCAACTGTTAATTCAAACTACCTTACTAACTGCTGGTGAACAAAGAGGACTTTGTAACGAAGATGGAGCTCACCAACATCTCTAATCACTTCCTGCAACAGTTTCTGGGGGTCACGAGAGATTTTTAATAGACTTTTTTTCCCTCGATGATGAAGATGATCCCTAATTTGACCTCTTCACCTCTCTGCTGTCACAGCCCCGGGCCTTTGTGTTGTCCGAAAAATTAGAGGCAGACATGACAAAAACCAAAAGAAGCAAAGACACAATCAGCTTTGCCTTTTAACTTTCTGAAATCTATTTTGGAAACAAACAAAAAAAAATCTAATTAGATGTTTGGAAATATTTTTTTAATGGCGCTGCATTATAAATACATTATGAAGGCTCCGGTTTGGAGGCGCAGAGATAAAGCCTGGATTTGAGTCTGAAAGACGAAATCCCAGAGATGTATTTAATAAAAAACACAGAAACAAAAGAAGTTTTCTTCATCGCTCTATTTGCAAAGCATAAACAAAAGTAAACTGTGTTCTTGTGTATGACATGAAAAAGGTCTTTAAAGGGCTGATGTATAACTTCTCAGCTTCTCACAGTGACCAGCACGTTCTTATACAAACACGAGGCTTCCTGTCAAACTTAGAACACTTTTGATGTGGGCGGGGCTAACACTTGAGGAAAATACTTTTTCATGATGGGTTTTCTGTTTTTAACTTTCAAAGAAAATACATGTGAGACACAAGCTGGGCTAATACAAGTCACCTGTTTTATTTCCACGTGGGCAGACAATGTTAACATCGACCAACTGTGGCAGCAGCTTTTAAAAGAAATCCTTATTTGAGGAGGCTGAATGCTGCGAGAGTGGCAGCTGCAGCACCAGCTGCTGTTTGGACCTCAGCCGCTTAAGTTTAAGCCGGGCTCAGACTCCGCCTCCGCCGTCCTCCTCCAATCAGGCAGCAGCTGGCAAGGTCCCCTCTGTATCTGTTCTAGTGGGTTTATTTCTGTTTTAAGTGTTTCTACTCTACACACTACAATAAAGTGTTCTCCTTGTTGATATCTCCCTGCCCCACCTGACGATAATGTATCAAATCTTTAAATATTATCATGTTAAGAGTATACTTTATGCAAATATATATGAGTATGATGAGTGTATTGTATGTATCAGCAGTGAAATATTTTTCAAATAAAATTATTTGTTTCTGTCATCGAGATTCGCCCGTGTTTACAGTCGCTTGCTGGCTTCATTCACAACTCTCAGCCAATCGGTGAAGCCCGCTGGTATTTTTATATGGTGTTGCCATCCAGCTCGGGCAGAATCTGCAACAGAGAAACGCTGCTGCTGCTTCTCCACCGCCACATGCAGCTGAATAGAGCTGAGCGGTTAAAGCACACTTCAGCAGGACAAAAAGCTTGTAGGTTAACCCGAGAGGTTCGTCGTGGTTTGCTTCCCGCGGCCCTGTAAAGTTGCTCAAAGCATGAGCAGACACTCTGGACGCACATTAAATAATCATGGTTACAGTGGAAGCAGCGTATCTATATTTGATCTGTCCAGCCGAGGTTGGGTCGTTTTCCTGCTACTGAGCATTTCTTTCATCCTCTGCCAAAGCTTCACAAAACCTCAGATGCCGCTTTAAAAATTGAAAGTAAAGTTTCTTCTTGAGACTCTGCGTGTTATGAGAAGGCATCTGAATTTTAATATTTCAAAACTCTTCTAAAGCTGAGTCACTGCACGCCGATCACATCTGCAGGCTTCAAACATCACTAATCGCGCAGCCTGGATCAGTGTGCGGCGCCAAGACCTGGACGTGAAGCTGTTATAACAGCAGAAGGCTTCAGCAGGACGTCAAACACAATGTTTGACTTATTAATGAGTGATTAACATGTAAACAGCCAGTGTTGGAAACATCTGAGGTGGAGATTTTAATCACCATAAGCACCTTAGGGTTCGAGAGGACTCATTTTCTGCCATGTATATACTTATAGCCACTTTATTAGGTACACCTTTTCAGCTAATTGTTAATATATACCTAATCTAAGTAAATCTATAATCAGCCAATCACATGGCAGCAACTCGATGCATTCAAGGTGACCTGCTGAAGCTCAAACCAAGCATCAGAATAAAAAGAAATGTGACTTTTAATGTTGTTGCTGCCAGATGGGCTAATTTGAGTATTTCAGAAACAGCTGATCTGCTGGGATTTCCCCAAACAACCATCTTTCAGGTTTAGAGGTTCCAGTGGTCTCAAGTATTGCTGCTGACCATGTCTATCCCTTTATGACAGGGGTGGGCAATTCCAGGCCTCGAGGGCCGGTGTCTTGCAGGTTTTAGAGCTCACCTTAGGTCAACACACCTGAATCACATGATTAGTTAGTTACCAGGCCTCTGGAGAACTTCAGGACATGTTGAGGAGGTAATTTAGCCATTTAAATCAGCTGTGTTGGTTCAAGGACACATATAAAACCTGCAGGGACACCGGCCCTCGAGGCCTGGAGTTGCCCACCTCCAAAATCTGAGGAATGTTTCCAAGACCTCATTAATCTGAGACATGAAGAAAACAGCTTAAATAAGAAAGCGACTGTGATTCTTGAAGGTGTTGTAAATAGCATTTATTTAAAAAAAACAACAACCAAAAAACGTGTTCAGCATCTTTTCTGACATCCTGTGTGCTCGCAGCAGTGATGATGGATCTGTGCAGAGTTTCAGAGCACCTCGGTCAAGACTCAGGAGTGGAGCAGAAAATAAACAAGACTTAAACTAACACCTAACTTATCAGAGGGGTGTACTGCAAAACGAAAATCAGTCTTCAGTTAACAGGTGATGATCATATAATCTGATCCGGAGCAAATTCTATTCAGAGTTTTGGTTTAAAATCTGTTGCAAGTGGCACATTTCTGTTTGCAGAGCATACCATCAAGTCCCGCCGTAAAGCTACAGCTCTGCAAACTGTGCATGACACAGTTAGTTTCATAGCTCTGATATCCAGCTGTCCAAATAAACAGCAGCACATCGAGCATGCTGAGTTCTAATTTATTAATCCACAGCAGTGTTGCCTTCTGCTGTTTTATTTATATTACTTATACACACACACTATTTATCCCCTCTTTATAATATCTCAGAGTGAGATATATGGCACTCGATCAGATTTGTGAGGAAGAAGAGTAAAAAGCCACATCAAACACCTGGTTTTATGGAAGCGTGCAGAAAATCTGTGTTGACAGAGAAAACTTATAACCACCATTATTACCGTCATCTCTGGGATACTGGGGGTTTTAATTACTGTCGAATCAGCTAACTCAAAGTCTGGCAATGCTGAACCCGCTCTGTAGTGCACCCCTCTGAAGTAAACACATGTATGTTGTGTGAAACGTTGTGACACAAGAAAAAGAGTCCATCTTCACATCAAATTATTGCCCCCCCCCCACAGAAATATGCAGAGGCACTGAAATCCACTTTCCCAGTGAGGTACAGTATTCTACAACACACACACAGCACTCAGCATTCACACATGTAAAACAGATCTTTCCTCACGTGTACACAAAGGTCCACTAAACTCTCCTTTGGTTGACAAATCAAAGAGTAAACAGAGCTGGGAGGGGAGGTTTGCTGATGTGCTTCTAGTTCTCATTCATTCGGACGTCGTGTGGACTGAAAGCAGCTGCAGCAGAGGTGCAACACAAGGCAAACTGGTGTTTTGCCACTCAGGAGGAAGAGGTGGTGGTGGAGGAAACACTGGAAAAGTCTGTGCTCACACTGAAAGCAACACGCCGCTTAAACTCTACAACTTTGTGCGCTTGCTGGCTGCTAAAGGCCAATCACACGTGTGTGTGCTTCATTAGGTGGTAACATGTGTGCAGCTGTGATGAGAATGCAAGAAGCCTTGTTGGTGAAGGTGAAAGCATTTGTTGCTGGAGGTGTGAACACAGAGGTGGAGGGGGGGAGTGTGTAGCAAACCGTCTCATGCAGAGGGTGACGGCATGTCGGGGTCCGGCTCGTAGCGGTAAGTGGCCTGAGTCTGGCTGCCGCTGCTGTGCTGCTGCTGCTGCTGGTTGCTGTGTGCGGCCGGGCCTGAGCCGTCCTGAGCCTGCTGGTTCAGGCCCTCGTAGGCCTGTGCTGGCTGGGGGGCTGCACTGCTCTCAGACGCCGGCCCCAGCACCACCTGCTGGGGGAGAGTGTCCAGCTCGTCCACCTGCGGCCCGGGAGGGTGCATGACCACCAGCTGGTCCTGCGGAATGTCTGCGGCCGCCGCTGCCAGGTTGGTGGTTGACTTGGACTTGACGCACTGAAAGTCCACATGCCGACTCTTGCCTTCCTCCTTCTCCCAGGACATCCTGATGAAGGGGCGCTGCACGTAGTTGTAGATGACTTCCGGACGGCCTCCAGGTCGTCGCTTCACCTTCTCTTTGTAGGTCGGGTATCCTGGGAAGGAAGGAACAATATGTAGTCGGGACAAAACAAGCTCGAGTGAAGCTGGGTTGCAAAATAGCTTGCAGACAGATACGCACTAACAGCATCTATTGGTTGGAGGATGAGGAGAAACAACTACTCACTACAGGTGCGAGTGCACACAAGTTAATGACATACTGTTATTGGTATAAAACCATCATGGGTAGCCTCCTCCAGCAGTCTGAGCTTAGAGCAGTGTAACTAAGCGAGGATTCAGAGTCACCCGATCCAACCCCAACTATGTTTTATCAAAAAGTTACGTTTTAAGCCAAATCTTAAAAGTAGAGGCTGTCTGCCTCCCGAATCCAAACTAAGCAGCTGAACTATAACTAATGACTCTGTGAGATTCACCATTTGACTCAAACACTGTTTGAGTCAATGTAATATGATGGGAAAATAAACCAACAAGACTCGGCTGATGGCATCAAACTAACCTATATTTTACAAAAAAAATTCAACTTGGATATTGTTAATTACTGATAATTGAAAAAATGTGGGATGTGTGGCCCTGATTCTTTTCGAGCTCCAGCTTTGAGACATGCCAGAAGAAAGTGTTACTTGGCTTCACGCATAGAGGCGAGTGTTACTGAGAGTTTTAGCATGAAGCTAGAGCTTGTATTTAACATTTTCCTAAAAGTCATGTAATGAAAGCCACATTTACAGGCATTTTACTGTTGTTGTGGAAATTCTTGCCTCAGATTCGGCCTTTTAGATTTTAACAACCTGTTAAACAACATAATTTACTGTGTGTAGTGTGGGTAAAAACGTCCCTCTGCAGGCCCGCAGGAACGCTCCCGTTTGTTCCTGTGAAACTGTTTCCATGACCTACAACTGTTTTTCCTTCCAGGTTTGCTGTTGTGTTTTTTAGCTTGGTAAATGGAGTGATTCTTACATAGCGGAGTACTAGCTAACATTTATACTCCAAAGGATGCATCGGAGAGCAACTTCCTCCTGAACTACAGGAGGTAGAGCAGGCATAACAAGCCATCATGACAAGTACTGTAATGTGAGCTGAAGTACTCTGCAGACTTTTATGCTGCTTATGACGATTAGATAGCGGTCCATCATAAAGCATCATCAAGAAGGTGACTGATGTGTCCTAAATGAATTCATTCCATCCTCTCCTCATACAGACATGACCTCACCAAGTCACTTGTATTAGGAGACAGTAGACACCAATGTGGTCTAAACATAGAGAAGAACTAGGACAAGAGCTCACCAATTTTATTTTATTTTGAAACTCAAGGGAAACGGGTATAGGGTGAAAAATACTGGGCCCATCATAGGCCCCTGAGGAACTCCACTGCTAACTTGTTTGTTTATAGAACCTGTCATGTGATGATAAAAAGTTGTGATCAAGGTGGAAAAACCGAGGTCACTTATTAGCAATGATTCTGGCACTGAACTAAAAGATGAGCCGGGAATCCTGTAAGTGCATTTGGGGAACAAGGGTCACAGCACCGTGTGGGGCTATGTTGTTCTTGTGCCTTGGGTTCCAGCGATCTGTCACAAAGCAGACTGAACATCCAACGTGCCAAACCTAGTTTGTGACTTTATGTCTCAGACATACTGGTACAGTTTTACTATTGAAACGTTGAATATCCTGAGATATCTACACCTCAGAGCTGATTCTCATTCCCGTTGCTTCAAACTCGGCCACGACCGCTCCAGTGCAAGCCGGAGGTCACCAACCGATGAAGCCAACAGAACCGCATCATTGATTGAGTTAAATTACCTAAATGACTCTAAGCTGCTGCACTTGATGATACATCTGTGATGGTTTTAGTCCTGGTTGCCACTGGGAGCTAAAGGCTGAGCAGAGCTGTGCCTGTGCCAGCCTGGCTATGAAAAAAAGCAGTCTGTAGGAAGCTGATAAGGACTCTTTGTGACATCATCTTTGAAAGCAATTACTTTTACAAAATATTTTACATCGGCTTTAGACATTCAAGGACCAGACTGCATTTGAAGACAAACACTATTCTGAAAGCCACCAGTAACAAAAAAAACCTTTGTGGTGTACCTTCAATTCCCAGTCGGATCTTTTTCAGTCCTCTGTCCTTCAGCACCGACTTGGCCACGTCTCTGTTCTCGATGTACTTGAAGAAGCGGTAAAGTTTGGTGCTGTAGATGACTGCGACAAGAGATGACAAGAGATACATTCAAAATCAAACCAATGTGAAGTCAGCGCATTAAAATATGAAGAAAAACCGACAACTCTCCGAATGCACGACTTTCCTGCCCTATCTGAGACATTTAAAAGGTAAACAAGAAAAAGCCACACAAACAGAAAGTAAGCGGGAGCTGCAGGAAGTGTTCGTGCCACTGTGGCCTGTTTTCACACACCGAGGCACCTTAGCCTGGTTTCTGTAAAGTGGAGCACGGCCTCCATCAGATTACTGTCACCCAGTTATGAGGCTAACAAACCAGATCAGTGGAGCAGCAGGGTTCACTATGAAATCTTACTCTGCGAGTACTCCTCTCCCATCTGCGGTGGGTACTCTTCGTCCCAGTCCACCACATCGTCGTCAGTCAGCACCACCACGTGACACTCCCTCTCTCCGCTCTGGGCGCTGGCCACCATCAGCGGCAGCACCATCTCCTCCAGGTAACACTCAAACTGACGCCGGGCTCCGTCGTTGGACAGCTCGTGCATGAGGGCGCCTGAGGACGAACAGACCAGACGTCATTGTGGACAGAAAGCAGAAGCCAGAAACGATACTGAGCTGTGATTCTTGCTCTAATCAAAGCAAGTAGAAGACTTTAATTACTCCACATGAACGACTATCTGTATCAAACTTGTTATTGTATTGGATTAATAATAGAAACAGTCAAGACACTCAGGTAATCCTGAATAGAAGCATATGGAGGAGCCTTTTAACTGTGGGTTGTTTTTTTAATCAAATTTGACTAACAGTTCTGAAAATGCAGTTTGTGTCCACAGAAGTTATTTCTAAAGAAGACTAGAAGGTGGTGGTGGTGGTGGAGGCACCACATGATTCAACTTTTAGCAGGAATAATTGGAAATCGGGCTGGACCATATCATACCGTTCATGGTAATACCGGTATAATGTTCGGCAACGATACGAAAATGAAATATCGCGATAGAAAATGTGCAAAACGCGCATGCGCAGTGCCTTTGCTTTCATACGCACATGGCGGCAACGCAGAATGAGAAGAGCGAAAGCGGATCGTTGAATGAAACGGATGAACCAGAACTGGTTTGTAAAAATGCTGCAACTTCAGTGGTGTGGAACTGGTTTAGCTTTCGTCCGTCAGATACACAACAAAGCAATATTTTTGGTAGCGCATGCTAGCGGGCCGTCGTTTTTACCGTGTTTTTTAGAAAATACGGCACACTTAAAATCAATCCTTTGATTTTCTGAAAATCGACAGTGCCCCTTATAATCCCGTGTGCCTTATGTACTCCTCGCGGAGTGATACGTACTGTGCTTCAACATAATATTACCTTATTGTGTGTGTATAACCTCTTTTTAAGTTTTGTGGATATTATACATGGTTATGCTGAGGATATGTCGGCCAGTTTCCACTGGAAATGCGTTTTGGTTAAACTGCCAGCAAGGAATTTGCATTTGCACTTTTATATTTTTTTACAACTTTAATGCACATAAAAAAAACAGCTGCTTGTTTATGTGAAAATATACTGATTTTTTTTTTTGCACTAATAAAGTTGTGGAGTTGTAAAGTATTTTGTCTAGTGTCAATTATATCGTCAGTTATATCGTTATCGCAAATTTTCAAATGTATATCGTGATAAATATTTTTGGTCATATCGCCCTGCTCTAATTTGATTTAATCGTTCATTGAATGTCTTTATCAGTCTCTCAGAGTGTTGTGGAGGAATTGTGGCTCACTCTTCGTTACAATGCTGCTTCGGTTCATTGAGGTTTGCGGGCATTTGTTTATGCACGGCTTTCTTAAGGTTCCACCGCAAGCTTTAGCTCTCAGACAGATGCCCTCACATTTGACTATAAAATACGCCTCAGCGTGGCTGCAAAACAGGCCCAAAGCATAGACCTCCAACGCTGTGCTGCGAGTTGATACGAGATGTTTGTGCTGATATGCCGTGTTTGATTTTCACCACATGTGGCACGGTGCATTAATGCTGAACATCTCAACTTTGGTGTCGTCGCTTCGAAGGGGATTGTTCCAGTAGAGGTTTGCTCAGATGCAACTTTATCTAAACTGTGCAGCCCTTTTCTTTTCAGAGGGGAGAGGCTTTCTCCTAACAACCTTTCCTTGTTCAGTCTTTTTTATTATACTGTCATGAACTTTAACATTTAACATTTAACAAGCTAACTGAGGCTTGTAGAGCCTGAGCTCTTGGGATTTTTGCAGTTTCTCTAAGCATTGTGCCATCTGACCTTGGGATGAATTTCCTGTGGCATCCACTCCTGGGAAGAACTGCAACTGTCCTGAATGTTTTCCACTTGAGGAGAATATTTTGGACTTTGGTGGACTTTAAAATCATTAGAAATGGCCTTATAACCTTTCCCAGACTGACATCATGGCAGCAACAGTTGCTGTTCTAAGATCTTTGATGATGATTTTAAACTTCTAACTTTTCAAAAGTGCTCACACTCGGGTGTCCCCTTTCACTCACCATGTGTTCATGCACCACTCTGCATTTAATCATTAGTTATTATTAATCTCTGACTCCTCCCCCTCACACCAGCCAATCATCTTGTCATGTGTTGTTGCTCACCTGTGGTTGTATTTACTTAATGTTTATTAAGATTTAAGGTTTATTAATTAATATTTGTAAGCTGTACTGTGACACAAAAGATAAATATCAGCCAGTGACATCGGTGAATGTAATCTTATTTGCCAGTATCACTGAACAGGGTATTCTGCTACTGAGCTGATATATCAGTACATCCCTGGTGTTTCTACCTGGAACAGCAATCAATTGAAATCACAGACATGCTGACTGAAAAAAAGAACTCTAAAAAGTAGAATAAAAAAAAAAATCCCATCCTGTTGTGGATTAATTAACTTTACCAGCTTTGGCTTGTTATGTGCCTGCATAACAAGCACTGAATCTCACAGCTAATCATGACCTACTTTAGAGCTCAGCATAGAGCAGCAGCAAGCAGCAGGCTGCGCGCTGAAGCCACTCCTCCCACACACTCAGACACACAAACAAGAGGCACAGCCATGCACAACGACAACAACAACAAACGTCCATCACACGCAGCATTGTCACAAACCAGTACAATGTAGCTGTGCAATAAATTTAAGCAAACAATGTTATTTCAGCTCTTTCTTTTTCTCAATAAATCAATCGCATAATCTGCTCCACATTCAACTGATGGCTTCAGTAAAGGACAGTGAACAATATCCAGCCTGTTAGTGTGAAATTATTGCTTTCCTATCCCTGAAGTAACTGCCTGTACCCATGCAACATGCAGAGACGTGTACTTTTTCCCATTAAAAAACAAAAGAAGTAAAAAACCAACACACTCACCAAACTGTGCACTGACAGAAGGAGGAACTACATCAGTGTGCATGCAGTAAATCAACAGCTAGCCATTTAGATACTCACTGAGGTCTCTGCACTTGATGGTGCTGTAGTTGAAGGAGATACAGAGGTAGTCACATGCCTCCCTCAGCTCGGGAATGGAAACGCCGTCAGGGCAGCGGATTATCCCCGACTTGTAGTAATCCTGCCATTTTCAGCGGCGCGATCGCACACATAAACGGACGGAGCGGTGGATGTTCATGCACGCACATGAGCAAGGGAGAAAAAACAAGGCGCCATTATTAATGCTGCTGCTGCTGAGAGAGAGCGAAAGAGAGGATGAGGAGAGGGGGGAGGGATGGAGAGCGAGCGAGCGAGTGGAGATGAAAGTAAAAAGCAACGTCACAGAGGAGAGAGAGGCTTAGAGGAGAAAGGGTGAAGGGTGATGAAAGTAAAAGCTTCCGACGTCAGCCTCCCTCCCTGCCCCACTTTCCATCCTCTGTCTGTCCCTGTGCACCCTCACGGTGGCTGTTACCCAGGAGACTTTCTACTGATGGGGAGAAAAAGAAAGAGTGGAGACACTCGGGGCACACAGGACAGAAAGTTCTGGCACATCTCATTTCCTGCTCTGCCTCATGTCTCCTTGTGTAATTCCCACAGACATGCAGGCTTTTGCCAAAATCCATTATACCACGACCACAATCGAGCAGCTTTTCGCCCGTTGTTACTAATGCTCTCCCAAAGAGAAGAGGCAAACACATAACATTTTACACCTGCCACAAACACTTTTGGAAGCAGACAACTTGGACGGCTTTCAGAATATTTCCTCTCCTCAGGCTGCTGTTGTGCTAATGATTATTTTGCTATGAACAGATGAAATCAGCATTAATGAACGAGCATGTTCACTACGGTCTGTGCACTGGGTGCTCTTTCAGCTGTCAGTAAATAGTCCAGGAAAAAGAAGCAGCAGTATGCTGTAACACATACCAAACATTTCAAACCACAACTGTATTCGTATCTGTGCATAACAGTCTTTACGTTATCTCACATTATTTTCACCAGCAGTTCCTCTTTCCGTTGTACTGTCAGATAAAAACATGCAACGTGACACCTGCAGTTTTTTCCCCTCTGTAAAAAGCTCCACTAACATAAAAGTTTCCTTCACGGCCTTACGAGACACTTTTACACGATCCAGCAAACCAGACAGTCCTGCAGCCTCTGGGTCAGATTCACCTTTTAAAGCTGGCCAAGTTTCTTTCAGAAGGGATCTTTGTTTTCAGCTTGTTCGCACAGTATTAGCATTATAAGCCAGCTTCTCCCATCAAAGCATGCCCCGAGGGGCCGTGGGTTCTCGACGTGTTGAGTGCTTTTGCAATAGTTTATACTGACAGTTTGTTTTTTTCATGTTGGGGGTTAGTTGTCAATTGGTGCATACAAAAAAATCCCTACCTCCCGCTCCTTCTTTATCAGTTTTGCTTTTAATTACGGCCGCCGACGTGTCACGCTGTAATAATTCTCCCCTTCAGTTTTCTTTTAGCAGAAAAGAATTTAAGGGTATAAAATCTGACTTGATAAATACCTAAAAACTGATATGTGTTATTTTTCTACACTTAGCCACTGCAAAACTTTCATGACAAAAGCAGATAAATGAGGGACAGTGACACCGGTAAATGTCACCTTATTTACTAGTTGCTTAGCAGCTGATACGCGACAAGACACTTGGCTGATGTATTTTTGCATCCTCACTGGAAGTACTCTGCTGCACCTGGCACAATTTAAATTCTGCAGTATTTAATTAAAGTGATTCTTTCTTTCTTCGGGCAAAACAAATGACAAAAGAGTAATAATCTATGTTAGAGGAAAGAGCAGGAAGCATTTAGTTCCTCTCTCTACATTTAACTGCAATGCCTCAACTTTAATTTGTATTAGACGTCTTTAGGCGGCACAAATTGACATTTTAGTGATACTAAAACTCACCTAGTACAACTGCACATGGGACTTTCACATGAATCTACCTCTGAGTGTGAGCATGTTAAACTGTTATCCCTGTTACCTGATGATGGGCTACAGAATGAAGAAGCAGACAGCTAGTGTGCGGACTAAAGTGCATGGTGTGGTATTGTGCTGGTAGTTTATAGGTGCAGTGTGTGAAAAATACGTGGAACAAGCAGTAATATGGTAATATTCTTGTTCATGTATGTGGTGACTATAAAAATAATATACAAAGAAATTCTTTGTAGTGAAGCGGAGTGTTAAAACAGATGAAAATGTCCACTGTGGCGATTTTTAATGCTACTTCTTCTTCTTCTTCTACTCTACTCTCTACTGTTCAAGTCAATTTTAAGCCAACCAGCATTCTACCTGTGGATAAAGTCCCTGCTGTCAGGCCACCCGCTTCTAGCATTTTGGAGGACTGAATGTCTCCGTCACACAATCCCTCTCTAAAAGGGACACAAATGTAGGACCATAAATCATTCGCAAGAGTTGCTGAATTGCAGCAAAAGCCCCCAAAATCTTAGCAAGACTATACCAGGATAGGTGGATATGACTGAACTGCACTGCAATGTACGGGTGCTTCTATTTAGCCCACATCATATGAACAGATGGAAGAAGAGCTTCAATTTTAAATAAACTCACATCAGCTTGTTATCCTCTGCAACCCACTAGAATATGCCAGCATGTGGCATACAGGTCTGACTGTAACTATAGGATCCCACCAGAAACAGACACTTTACTGAGACTGCAAATATTCTCAGCAGATATACGACCCCAACTTTCCTCAATGAGCCGTGCTTCTTAGAATAAAAAGAGCTGATGTTGTGTCTTTAGGATACAACATCAGCTTGTTTGAGGTACTTTGCTGCTTCTGTAATTGCAATCCCTGTTTGGGTAACTACATATTTATTTTAGAACCTATGATAACCATAATAAATGAGAGTTTAGATCATGCAAATAATCCAACGTTTTCAGAGAGGTTCTGGGCCCCAAACACAGGATGGAAAAAGAGAGAGAAAGGTTACAAAAAAGAATGAATATGCCGAAATAATCACACAGAGAATACAAGAGAAGACACTCATTGGGTCTGTGGTTAATAGAGGGGAAATGGAAAAGTCTGAGACAAAGTCAGGGAAAGAAATGACAGTGAAGCGAACACTAATGAGAGGATTACACAGAAAGTGACCGACACACAGACATCCTTTCTCACCAGGATGGCTCTGAAGACAGTGGAGCTGATACCATCTGCCACCTCAAACTCTCCTTTTTCATTGGGCCGAGTGAAATTGTTGTCCCGCCCAGAACCGAACATCCTGAAAATACACGGCAGGTTTTTTTTAATGACTGCAAACAACGGCTGAACAGATAAATGACCATCTATCTGTACTGCCATGCTTTGTGTTCATTAAAATGCATAAGCTGCTGATGATATACCTGGCCTGTGTTATCTCTATGCAGTTATAATCTAACAGAGAACTTCTTTTTTTGCCCGTCGTCTGATTTTCAGAGTGACTACCTCAACACTTATTTTTGTTGGTAAAATAATAAAACTTAAAAGTTAATGTGCTCTGATGTGGTCTGGACAATTACCTGCCCAGCATGGTGTTAGGCTGAGCTGTGAAAATAGCAGGATCCACCACAAATCGTGTGTTGTCCACAATGAGTGTTACTCTTTCTCCCAGTCTCAGCCCACTGCGATGTCCTTCTTTACTGCTCAGGTCATAGATGTAGATCATATCAGAGGATCCTTGGCTCAAAGTTTTGGAGTGGTGGTCAACTCCAGGAGAAGCCAGGGAACGAGGTATGTGTCCTACGTGGGAATGGGGAAGAGAAACCCTGGGTGGACGTGGGCTGGAGGACCTGGATGATGAGCCTCCTTCGCCACGTTCACGGTCTACGGATGGAGAAATGTGGACGATTAATGCAGAGAATATTTGGCCTGCTTTTACCATCTACAACAAGCACCTTTATCCTCCTCACCGTGCTGCCGAGTGGGAGAGGTAACATTCCTGATGCAAGGCGTCAACTGGCTCTCTCCCCGCTCATGGGAGGAGTCGCGTGAACGATCGCTGGAGCGCCGCCGCTGCTGTTCCCGGTAATGTTCTGCTCCTCCTCCTCTTTCTCTCGCACCGCCACTGGCACCGCCCCCGTACAGACTCATGGTCCTGACCTCCGGCCGCTGCTGGTGGTTGCAGTCCAACGCTGACACACCACACTGCTCACTTGTGAAGAGATGGGAGGAAATCACAATGACGCACATCTCGTAAAGTTCGATTATTAAAAATAAATAGTAATAGGATGCAGTAGAATAAAACTAGAGAAGATTAACAGAGATTTTTTTAAGAACACTTGATGCCTCCTACAGTTATACATGTCAGGTCAACTAGCTACAGCTGTGTAAGGTACATAAAACCCTGCAGTGCTGTTAATATGAAATGGATGCAGAACATGTCGAGTTATGCGCTAATAGTGTAATGCAGTAACATGTAAATGACCGAGAAAGTGCATCAACACAAAGACTGACTCGTACACTAATTAACCAGGTGAGATTAGACCTCGAGTCCTGACTCTAATATAAGCCAGTTTCAGATTAAGACCTACGACCTTCTCCAGGTGAAGCCAATAAATGCCCACATACTTTTAGACTAATTAAGGCTATTATTGTTTGGCTCCGTATCTTTATCTCTATCACTTCTGTGGCTTTTATATACATAAAAACAGCATAATCCTGCATTTCTTTACTGTCTTATGGAAATCCATGATTGCAAAGATTAAACAGGTTTTTTTAATTTAATGAAAGCAACTGCCAAATACTGGTTCTCATAAATTAAGAGTGGAATCAATACAAGTCAGAAATTGCATTACTTTGTTTGTCCGCTGCAATGATGACCTTCATCTGCCCTTCTCATTTATTCCTTAATATTTAGAGCAACTAGCATAATTTCATTACAGCAAAACGGAAAATATAAGAAGATTTGGTATTAATTATTAGGTCGCAAAACTTTAAAGTATACCAATCTCTAAAATGTTTATCCCATATATATACATATATTAAGCGTTTCGTTAACTGTGTCCGTAGCTCTAGAAAAACACCTCACATCTGACAGCTTCTCATCGTCTTATACTTCATGGAGCTGAACAGTGAGTAGATAATCGAGCAACTCCATAAAGGTTTTTATATTTAAAGCATCACTTTAGAAACTCATTCAAAGCAGCCATTCAAGTTTGATGTGCTCAAAGCTTCGAGTCCAAGTGGGACGGCACTAATGATCGCACAGAAACCCAAAGTACTGATGCGTGACTTCATGGAGCGGCAAGGCACATTACTCTGCATCCTCTCTAGACTCATTCACACTGTCGTGCAGAAATCGCTCGAGGAGCAAAAGAGTAGTTTTTTACATGCCGAGCCGCGGGACGAGAAAAGTCTGCAGTCAACTCGCGTGAACCCCAACAGGCCCTAAGTGCTGCAGAAACACAACTGCACCAAACTGTGAGCACCACCGACCTCAGCCTTCAGCTACAGGCACACACTACATCAGCATCAATTAGAGGGTGTATCCATGTGAAACAATCTGAGTGAGACGAACTCACTTGGCTACAGGACAACAAAGAGAAATCGTCTCGATTGTTTATTTGCTCCACAAGCTGGTTTTTCACAGGTTTTTGACAGATAGGTAACGACCGATCCACCTTGCTTCGGAGTGAGCGATGCTTCCTTGAGTGTTTTTTCCAGAGACAGACAAGCAGCCCTGAGAGAGCTCTTACAATATCTGCCCTCCATTTCAGAAAGGAGTTAAACACACAAGCTCCTGCGTGCATTAATGCACTCGAGAAATGCAGAAGCAGGCACGCACACTCAAGCGAAAAGCAACTCGCTTCCATTATTGGCTTCAGGCTTTCATTGTTTTAAGACTGAAAGAGAAATACTTGCAAAAACGGATCTTCAGTCATGTTAAACTACATGACAAATACCAAATGTAAAGCATTATCTATACTTTTACATATATAGGTGCTCATATTAAACACTGACAAAGTTTCAAAAAAGTACAAAACAATCCCCAGGAGCCCAAAGCTCAGGTTCAGATTGTTCTAAACACTGTTTCAGACATTTTATCTGCTCGTGAATCTTTGTGATGTCACAGAGCAGGGATTTCTCACTCTATCATTATTTTGAACTGTTAATCATGCAAAGCTATTATATGAGCTGGACACTAGCTTAACATGTCCCCTTCAACCAGATCTTAGAAATGTGAACATCAATTTTCTCCACATTCTTCCCCAAAAAATACTAAAATTCAGATGCCGTCAGTACATTCTGTTAATTTTAACCCAGGATCAACAAATATGGATTCGTTTGAACTGTGAATCATACAAAGCTGCCTTAGGAGAGTCCCAAAATAAAAAGATGGAGCTAAAATGAGCTTACACAGAATACAGGTGCAGTACACTGAAGTCATATAATGTAGTTACAAGCAGACGAATAGGATGAATAGGGAACATAAAATCTGCTTGGATAGCTGTGTGATAATTATATCACTGCATTTACTATCAACACAGGTCTGTACCAAACGGTTAATGACAGTATTGATTAATCTGACTCAATTATTTATTTGTTTGAAAGAAAACTTGAAAAGGACTATAAAATACATGAATGTCTTTAGCCTAATAACAGTCCAGAACCTAAAGGTTGACAAATCACTGAAGTGTACAAAAATGTAACCAAACAGTTGCTAACACAGTACTGCACTACCAAAGGTTCTGATAATTAAATCATTATTTAGTTATTACTGATTGATAACTCTGTTAGATGTGTTGATGAATGCACCCATTATAGATCCACTGCGACAGTACAGCTGGCTCTTTGATCAATAGCACTGAGCTTATAAGGCAGAAACAAATCCAGGTCTCAGTAATGAAGAGAGCTGGGTCTCCCGAGAGGAGTCGCTATGAAATATGATGATGACCGTCTACTGGAGGTGATATCATCAGAGAGACATAAAATGGAAGAAACAGGCTGACTTCTTCCATAAAAAAGACAAGGTCCTGTAAAAGTGGCTTCAACTCTGACAATGACAACACATATAAGTTGTTACATTAACATACACTAAAAAGCGTCTGGTCTGGATTTCTAACATGTCTTCTGTTCAGTCTTTTCAATTTGAACTTGAACATGATCATCGAGGAGGACAACATTTAGGGCATCACTCAAACTGTACATCAAAATAAAGATGATAACAGAGAAGAGGTGAGAGTGTCTACTTATAGTAACTAGCATCCACTGCCACAATGTGGGATACTTTTATTTAGGATGTGAATGTATTTGAACATTCAAATAATCATTATTCTTAAATGAAACTGTTTGTGGGGACATTTTTTCACCCTTGATGTGACATAACACACTACAACCATGAAAAAGTGGCAGTAAAGCACAAAAAAAAGGAAAAAGAAATCAAATTTTGGAATAAATGTGTACAGTATTTTTGCTATTAAAACCCATCCAAACTTTACATTACAATAGTTTTGATTTGTGGTCACAGGCAGCAGTACTTCAATATCTGTGCTTTATTTGGTTTTAGTCTTTGCGTAAAACAAAACAAACAACAGCATTTGTGGCGTGAGCTCTTTTAGTCGAGTGAATGCATCACATACACCAGGAGAGAAATCCATCTTTTGGAAGTTTTCTCCACAGGAAAGCTGTGAATAGTAACGTCTCTTGCCTCGTTTCCTTTCCACCTGAAATTACAACCTTTAAAAAGTGCACTGTGGCATTTCTGGATGCTTTGTATACCCCAGACTGTTAGATATAGCAACTCTATAACTATAACTCGGGAGTGCCACCAGGGATTTGTCATCAACCCAGAGTGGAGGACTGCACACTCCAAGTACTGTCGCCCTTTGGATGGTTTTATATACATCTAGGATAATTCAAATAATGACAGCACTTTGTGTTTTTAACAAGACACTAAGTGAGGAAAATCACTGGGGTTTATTCTAGAACCAAGGGTTAAGTAAGCTGTTCAATAACACAGCAGAACTGAACTTTATTTCCCTGCACCATGCCCACTAAACAGGTTTTGCATGTTTTGGCAGAGCCTCAAAGGCTGGTAATTAGAAAAGGCTCCCTGGATGCCGGCTGAGATCTCAGCGTGCCGGACAGCCGGCTTGCTGCTGCTGGTCAGACGGGTTGACCGGCTGGCTGACAGACTGATTGAGTGGTTAATTGGTTAACTGTCTGGCTGGGTCAGCGGGAGGGTAGACCATAATGTCAGAAGACAAGCAAACTGATAAATTAAAAAAAAAAAAAGAATTCTCCGCAAAAGCAATGCAGCAATGACTTGCCTCTATGGCGATTCAAGGTCATTTATTCATTTTACCAGACGGCAACCCATCAGTCTTGTGAAGCAAAAAGCTCAACTGTTTGCGCACAAATTTCTACAAATTTAGCGTGTCTAAAATAAAAATAAAAATTTAAAGCCACGCACATGGAGATAGTTAACTTCTCAAGCAGGATAACCTCTCAGACATCAAAATGGAAACAAAAATTAATAATAATTTCCGTATTAATACAGAGCTGCAGACTCCGCCAGTGTCCTTGAAGGGAAGGGTCACCATAGTAGCTGAGCAAAAGGAGAAACGGGTGCAGACACACACAAAAACACCAATGTCTGCTTCAGGTTCAGTGTCTTCAGGTGAACTGTACGACAGGCGCACACACAAAGCGGGCACTGACCATTGCTGAAATGTGAAAAACACCATTATTCATACAGAGAGCAGCAGCCCGGCCCGTCATCCAACACAGCATACCTCGACTCATGACACGCTCATTAATAATGAAGTCTCCTTTTCAAAAACACCACAGTTAAGAGTTCTGGCAAGATGTGGCTGATTATGTAATATATGTATTTACACCAGTGCCTGACACAGCATGAATCTCCAATGGGATTCTAATGCTTGGCCGAAATGGGAAATTAAGAATAAAAGCGGGTCTTGCAGCCAAACAGGCTGCCAGCCAGCAGCCACACCAGCAGAGTGGAGGGAACAAAGGAACTGAGAAGGCAATACTTCACTCAGGGCAGGCAGATCCTCTCATCTTTCACATGGCAATGCAAGTCTACAGAAGCCACGATTTCACACAGACGGGGCTAACATTTCACTTGTCTAATTTCCTGCTACTGGACACCCCTCCCTCCCCCCTCCTATACCACCATTTCTACTTTCTTATTCATCTCAAGAGGTACATTGGTTCTGTGTGTGCAGTTTTAATGCAAGTCAGCAACCCATCTAAGACACAGTAAGACAGGCAACGATGCATGGCGTCCTGGCAGTCTATTAAAAGCATGAGGTGAGAGCCCCAAGTGGTGAGGGTCCAATCTATTATTTAGGGGCAGCTGACACTACTGATGGGCGAAGGCAGGGAAGCTGCCCTGTACAAAATAAATCCAACAAAAGGACAATTAATTAAAAAGGCATAAAAATGGGAATTACCATTCATAACAAGGATATAAATGCCACCCCTTGCCCAGGATGAGTGGATGTGAGACTACCATAAATATCATTATATCATCTCACACACTCCACAGAGTCCCATCAAGGATAAACCTCCTGTCACTGCTCTTCCTTTTTGGACCACTATTATAATTCTTTTCATGACAGGGAGGCATACCGAGAGCAGAGCACTAACACATGTAACACAATGACAGAGCTGAAAAGCCTCGGTGCTTTGAAAGCCGACGTGCACCTACCGCTCGGTATCAGAGGGCCAAGTGAAGACAAAGCAGCAGGGAACGAGCTGCGGGATGACAGCGGCACAAAAGCCTTGCGCTCCTCCGAACAAAGCGGGCTTGCCGGCAGCTTCAGCATCCTCGCTCATTACTTTCCAACTTCATCAGCATCGTTTCACACGCACACACTCAGGCCAGACTTAACTCGCTGGTTTAAAAAAGAAAAACACAAATAAAAATCCACCAAAAGCGTTTAACGTGTCTGGATGACGAGGGGGGGGAAGACTCGCTCGGGCTAGTCATTCAGAGTCACCGGAGGGACCTTAAACTGTGAATGGCCGCGTGCTTCGCTGAATCAGAGCGGTGCTGCCTTCACGTGATCCTCGTAAGTTGCCACTTCTCAGGGCTCCGTGTATTTTTTTTATTTTTTTTTGGTTTGCTTTTAAGTCGTTCTTTCTTTGCGCACAACAATTATAACGATTTATTTGTTTGACATTATATCGTAAAGAAAATTTACCCTGGCTTATCCAGAAGGTTACTGAACTTTAAAAATTATTTTCAAAACTGTGATATTATCTAATAAAACGGAAATCCTCCAGTTTCCCATTCCTCATAAATATATTTGAAAAACCGCAAATGAGATTAATTCTTCAAATTTCATAGGCTCTGGATCCTAGTTTGATGAAGATGAAATGCAGAGATAACACAGCCTCTTTTATACTTAACCCTTCGCATGAAATAAAAATGCATTAATACGCTTTTTTTCTTTTTCTTTTTTTTTTGTGCCTTCAACAACTTCCAGTTTGAAGTGACTGAAGAACAAACAGGATGAATTCCTGGATAACAATATCATTAGCAGAATCTCCCTCACTGTGCTGAATGCTGAACTACTGAAACAGCAGAAACCCTGGACTTGCATCTGAAAGCAATATATTTTATCTCCTTGCTTTGTTTCTTAATTTGGTAAGTTTAGTCCCCAGGCGTTTTATAACTGGATATTCTTGTATTTTGCTTATTTATTGTTGTCTTTTTATCTCTTATTCCTCCATTTCTTTTTGCCTAATATATTTCCTGTGGGGGAAAACTTGTTTATTGTGCCTTGTAAATGGGTTAAAAATCTCTTTAGATAGGACCACTAAGACATGGAGCTACTTTTGTAATTATTACTACATTTTACACATACATTTTTTTAATCTTGCATTTCATGGGCACTGACTGTTCAACACAGCCTACTTCTATCTTCAGCTAGATGTCTAAGGCATTACACCTACTTAAGTGCTGCATACTACAAATGCTAAATTCTTTATACCCAATTCGTAACTCTTGAACTTTCAGCAACCTGGCAACAAATCTTTTTTTTGAGTCTTGCATAGCCTTTTTAAATATTCTTAACACGGTGGTCAGATAATATTTGAGTTGAAGAAAACATACACTCACTGGCCATTTCATTTGGTACACCTGTTTAGCTGCTCGTTAACACAAACATCTAATCATCCAATCACGTGTAGACATGGTAAAAAACAGTTAAACTTGAAACCAAGAATGAGAATGGTAAGAAAGGTGATTAAGACTTTGTTGGTGTTGATTTAGAGGTTATCAGTGCCAGACGGGCTGGTCTGAGTATTTCAAAAGCTGTTGATCTACTGGGATTTTTTCACCCAACCAGCTCCAGGTTTAACGGAGAATGGACTGAAAAAGAGAAACTTTCCAGTGAAGGCAACGGTAATTCAAATAATCACTCATTACAGCCCAGGTATGCTAAAAAGCATCTCTGAATGCACTACACATCAAACCTTAAAGCAGATGGGATAGAGTGGTAGAGGATCACAATGTGTGCCACTCCTGTCAGCTAAGACAGCAAACTGAGGCTTAATTTTTGCTGCAGGATTTGGGCAGCATAGTCAAAATTTGACATAAACAAAATTGAAGCATGGATCCAATCTGCCTTGTATCAGTGGATCAGGCCTCTGCTGGGATATTTTCTTGGCACACTTTGGGGACCATAGTCCCGTGTATTGTTAAAATACCGCAGCTTACCTGAGTACTGTTGCTGACCATGTTCATGAAATTCATCAAAGGGGTTTCTTAAACATGACAGTGAGTTCACTGTACACAAATGGCCTCCATGGTCAGTGAAGCACAACTGACAAATCTGCAACAACTGTAAATATGACATGTCTGTAAAGAGTCACCCAGGTCATGGTAATCTAAGTCTTTAAAAAACATAAAGAAGTCCATTCGCTTTTCTTTCCCAGCTTCCTTGAGTGTATGATATGACAGCATTTATCAAAGTCTGAGGAATGTTTCCAGTACTTTGTTGAATCTGTAGCATGAAGAATTAAGGTGGAGAAGACTAAATGTCAACAACATGTACCTTGTACATGGACTTGCCAGCTGCACTACTTAAAATTATTTGCTCATGTTTGTGAACACAACTTGCCACGTTTGTTCTGTGAGTCAGCAGATATTTTGTGCAGAAAGTTCAACACGTCACCATCGCAACCAAGAAAGCCGAGTTTTAAAGCAGTGTTTCTCAAACACTGTGCAGCGGCACATAGATGTGCAGTGAGAAATGATCAGGCCTGCCGTGGAAGGTTATCTGGTTCCACCTGATTACTCTATAACAGCGGTCTCCAACCCTTTTTGCGCCACGGACCGGTTTATGTCCGACAATATTTTCATGGACCGGCCTTTAAGGTGTCGTGGATAAATACAACAAAATAAAACCAGTACCGGTACCCCCCAAAAAAGATTTACTCATAACACACGGGGAAAGACCCAGGGAAAGCGAGTTAACGATAAAAACTATTAAAAAAAATGATAAAAACCGATAAAACCCGGAAACCATTAATTTCACACCCGAGCCTCAACTCTCGCGGACTGGGGTTGGGGACCGCTGCTCTAAGCCATCAGCGTGAGTAAGGGGCAGAACAATTACATTCTCTTCCACTAGAGGGCAGTACAACTACCTGCTCTAAATAAATCAGAATCAGAATACTTTATTAATCCCTACGGAAATTATGTGGGTTACAGTTGCTCCGAGACAGTAACAGACTAAACTATTTAAATAATACAATATGTTACAGAGTTTACAAATTTAAGAAATAGTACTAAGATATAAAAATCGCTCAATTATAAATATCAAGAATATTGACAAAGAATTACAAAGCTGAGAATATTACAGGGGTGGAATATTTATGATTGACATTTGACTCTAGCCTGTGAACACGTGTGCTTGTATTTGTCTTACTTTTAACTTTTATACTTTTTCAATTATTAAACTTTATTCAACAATAATTTATTATGTATTTCAGTGGGAGAATCTTCAAATCTTCATTCAACTTACACATCTTTCAACTTTAACTACTTCCACATACTCACCTACGGACACCATTCAAACAAAGACAAGACCCGGGTCTCTAAGAGTTACCGCTGCATTGACATGAGTAGCAAAGGGGGACAAAACCTTGTTGTCTCTCAGCAGCTTTCAAGCTGGAAAAGTGCAAGATCACAGAAACATCAACACTAATTACATAATAGTGATGCTGTGAGACGACGCAGTGTGTAATAGCAATAGATAAATATTTACAAAGAAAAAGTAGTCAATCTGACATGTGTCCTGGAGAAAATTCGGACCCAGCTGAAGGCCCTCGCATGAGTAGTGGTCAGGAGAAATCTTTTTGAAACCTAGTCCTGGACACTTACCGACAAACCCCAAACCAAGTTGTCTGTAATGTCAATTAATAAAATTAATTACATTTTATTTTAAAAAAATCACCGGTCTTAGCTGAACTGTGTTCTCTGATATGAGCAACAAAATAATTAATTCCTGCATCCTCCAAATGTGGGCGTAAATACTAAATTCAGTCTACATGCACACAAATCGGTACATATGAGACTGAACGGATGATGATGCATGTTTGTGTTTGACACCGTGTTAAATTTTTATATCGACCGTTTCATCAGTATACCTCGGTATACTCTCACGGTCTTAGCACTGACAAGGACACTAGCAAAAATCAAAACTCGAGAAAAAAAAACAGTCAGGAAAGATATGAAGGGAGCAAAGGTCTGTGGCTATTCCCTTTAACAGGGGTTGTCTTGTTGTTGCCTCTCCTGTTTGACCTGTTGTCACTTTCATCTGCACAAAAAGCAGGTTAAATAGTTTCACAATGATTTATGTGATCCATGAGCTGACTTTGTGTTATGCTGTGATGATCCAGTGTTCCCTTAATTTTTTTGGAGCAGTGTATATAGCTAATCCATAAAGGTTTTAGCCTGCAACAAGATTCTTCTTACTACTTATTCTATCTCACCCCTATCCTTAGCATCCTATTCTGCTGTCACGGCAACAAGACACAGTTCATTAACCTCCAAGATAAGCTTCAAAGCGCACTTATAATAACTCTCACCATCATGCACTGATAAGACCATTCCATTGGACAACAGCAAAAATCAATATAGACAGCCTTCCTTGCATTAACAACAGCACTACCGCCTCCTCATCTACGGGAAAATTAGCTGTTTTTGCAAAGGTCAACTCCCAGCTCAGTAATAAATTTATGGATCCAGAAGTAGTGGAGCCATCAAACTATTTCACAAATATTCACTCACTCAAGCTGGGATTAACCATTACATCACCTGTCTGTCCATATGGATTGCAATGTACCCTGCTTTCATATCGCATAATGGTGAATTATCACATTAGCTTCTTATTTTACAGCAACTACAAACAACCGCCCACTACAGAGTTTTGACACTTAACAGAACTACACTAAACACAAAGTGCAGCTCCAGCTCAGCAAAGAGTTGAGTTAATATCAAATTAAGTTGGTTAACTTTAGTTGAGCTGCGTAATCTGATAAAATTATAAGAAACCAGGTTAGCCTATTAAGTTAGCGCTTACAGCATCTCCTGACTGCTAGGAGCTAACTGCTACCAGAAAAAGGAGTTTATAAAAGCTCCCTGTTACCTTTTTGCGTTACATTCCGATTTGTAGTCGTGACAGTTGCTTAAACAGCCCGCTGCACCTTTAACCGAAGATTGGAGAGGCAGAAAAAGACGAGCGTTTTTGTAAGAAAACCCCCTGTAGACAAACTACTGTTAGCTTGAGGACTCTTTGTTTTGGTTTGGGTGAGCGGAGTTCGCGTGGAATATCGCGAGAAAACAGTTCAGCGTGCTGACACAGGCGCGCACTGCACATAATAAGAATTACAACAATGACATGACATTTAAATATTTTATTCCGTTTATTCCACTTCATTAGTGTCATACTTCTTACTAAAGTCATTTAAACTTTATTTTTTATATTTTTGAAGTGCATTGCAGCCTACTTATTTATTTTGGCTTTGGGGTCAAAAGTAAAGTAAACAGCGCGCAAACCTGCAATGCAATCATATAAATTAATTTATACATGTAAAAATATATGAAATTAAAAACACGACACATTTGGTCCAAAGTTTTATCTCCTTCAAGATGTAGAAGTCGTTTTTATGAGTGGCCTACACACCACCTGTCATATAAAAGTGCACGCACAACAGGGAAGCTTTGCCTAATCCAAAAAAAATTCATAAATATCAGTTTAATAAATAAAATCAGTCTAAATAAATAGAGTAAAAATGCACACTGACAGTAAAGGCAGGCTAACACTTATAAAAGAAACAAGAATCTACAAAGTAGCCTCAAGTTTTGCACCGTGAAGGTTCTGGAAATGTTGCTGCGGTCATATAATAATAACAATTTAAAAAAAAAAAATCTAAACTCATTCTGACTTGAGGAGCTCGTCCAAAACGTTCAAAGCGTGCTGGATCTCATCAGAAGTCAGATCGCTCAGCTCGTCCATCTCCTCCAGACGCAGCGGCCACCTTCTCCTCCTCCGGCCCGTCGTCTCCCGACTGCTGTTCCGGGCTCCTGCCGTGTGGATACCCCGGAGTCTCATCTGCAGCCACTCCCGGCGCTCCTGCACCTGCTTGTGCTCTCCGAGGTTGTGCATGAACTGGACCTCACTCACTGTCCTTTTACTGTGCACAGATATGTGATATTGCTAGGATCTAATAGTGATGAACTTGTTATGGTGAAAAAAAATCATCTTAAATGATCTGTGAGGATTACCTTAGTGGTCGTCCTTGACAGTGAACGGAGAAGTGTAAAAGGCAGAGTGAAATAAGTAGAATCTTATAGTCAGTTTTTCCCATTTTGATTACCTGTTAAAAACAAAAAATACAAAAAGAATAAAACTTCAATATTTTTTTTAAAACTGCCTGAAATGAAAAGAATATATGACCTTTAGTCTTAAAAGTGTCAATTAATTTTTAAATTTAATCTATCTTGAAACCACTGCATCCTCTATCTCAACATATATTAATTGTATTAATGTATTAATGTATAAAAATGCAAATATATTACAATAAAGCTTACACAACTAATAACTTCAATTAGATTCAAGCCTTAGTGGGCCTCCGTTTTAGCCCAAGTATAGCCCAAGATGAACTTACCTGTGTTGTAAAGTGAGTCAGCCTGCTTTGGTGGTCCGCTCCTATCAGTTATGATTAGACCAGGACTCCCCAAGTTCCTTTTTATATCCTCGGGCTCCTGCCATTGATGAGCTGCCTTCATTATTGCTGTTGATGTCACACCTCTAGCTCGTGGAGGGGGCAGAAGAGGAATGACAACACCGCCTCTGAACTCCAGGCTTTCACTTTTGTCATACGAGAGCAAATAAATGCTTTTGACCCCAAATACCCACACACACTTATTTTACACGCACAAACTTTTGTCAGAATGAATGCATTGTTGGTATATTGCAAATCCATTAACTACTTTTATGCACAGGGATTTTGCGCCTGGAGACATTTTATCTATGTGACTGTGACAGTGCAGTTTTTCTAACTGGCACAGAATCGTGTTATGAAGTTACTTATTGTAATAAGATGATGATAGTGGGACTACACAGAGGGTCTTGTTTCAGGGTCCAAAACTACACATTCCCAAGCTTCAGTTCAAACTTCTCTCCACATTCTCAATTTAGCATGCTTCTCTTTTGTTTTTTCTTTATTTCTGTGAGCCATCCAGATCTATTAGTTCACATCTGAAGTGACCTTTTTTGTCTGACTCCCGTGCGCCTCACAACAATAGCAGCAACATTTGGATGGGTTTATGACCCTCACTGACTTATAGGGAGTCGCCCTGGTTACGCCGACTTCTTACCCAAGAATTAACATTATCTTAATGAGTTTGTCTCCCAAAAAAAGAGCTTTTGCACCAAGTTGACGTCAGAGGAAACGTCTTGAATCAAAGAGTAAGTAGTAGTTCAGGAGGTGCATGGCTGGGTGATGCCACTGCCGTCACCGTCTTCACCATGACTGGCAAGCATACATGGAGAGTTACACATTTTTCTTTTTTATTAAGTTAAAAAACATTTAAATAGTGACGATTTTTATTAAAAAACAAAACAAAACATCATTTTCATTTTCATACAGATTTCTTGGTGATCGCGTACAATAACACCATCAGTGAACCATAAATCTGCTGCTTCGATCCTCTAAAAGATTTTCCCTTATTCAGCATTTTGATTACGTGTTACGGAGTGCTCTGTAACACCCTGTAGGTGATCAGTGTTAAGAACTGGTGACTGACCATTTATATACCATCCAAACTATAAAAATGTTGCATTACAGGAGAAAGGCAATAGTTCAGAAAATCTGTGTATTGATTTGCAGGGTCCTGTTCCCTCTAAGGGGACATGTGCATCCGAACCATGCCAGCAAAATGCCCCCCCCCCAACAGCATAACAAATCCTAACCATTCTTTAAAAAACAAACAAACAAACAAACGAAAAAAAACAACAACTAAAAAGTGGTTCTGCAATGGCAAATCTCAGGAGCTTGATTTCCCAGTATCAAAGGAGTTGCTTGTATCCTATGAGCTTCATACTCATTAAATTTCTCTGTCAGCCAAAACTGATGTATTTCCCATTGATCTAAATGCAGATGTTACTTTAGTTACAGTGCTTAAAAGATGAGCCTGTTACCTTTCGTTGTCTTAATCAAGATCAAGTGTCACAGAAAAAGATGGGATGTCAGCTGTGCCTCGAGGTGACTGCCATAGTAGGTTGGTGCAATATTAATAACACTGAATGAATACGGAATTTTTGCACTGTTGTTGAACTATTGTATCATCCAGCATACCAACATGAATAAACATTCATTTTATTTATTTATTTCCTATTAAAGGAAAAGGACGCCCTGCGACAGACTGGCGACCTGTCCAGGGTGTACCCTGCCTCTTGCACCCCGCGACCCTGAAAAGGATAAGCGGAAGCGAATGGATGGATGGATGGAAAAGGACACCTCGTCCCTCACAGAGTTCACGGTCTCAGTATCATCCAGACACTCAGGGTTTACATGAAGAAATATGAAGAAACACACGATAGAGCTGTTTTCACAAACTGAACAGAAGTGTGGCAAGAAAAAGACAAACACCTCAAAGATGCAAGTTTTTATTCCCTGGTCCACTTTTTGACACTTATAAGTAAACGGGTCAATTTGTAGCTTGATTAGTTTTTCATTGTTTCCACTTTACGGTGTTAATACTGAACCACTACAATGTTGTCTGATATTTGCTGTGCTTGTTTTGTTTAATACATTTAATATTTTTTTTAGTATTGTTTACTTTACAGTTGTTTTACTTGGAATATTTGGCTTTTTAATAAGAGCTCCTTTATTGTATTTTTACTTCTTAAATATGCACTTTTGTTTTGAGTAAAACAATTTCTCTTGAGCTTTTCAACTGCTGTAACACAAGAATGAACACACTACACATTTCTCTTCTTTTACATTAGTTTATCTTTTAAACTATATTATAATATAAAAATATGTATAATATATATTTTTTGAGTTGTCCTATTAGTTTAAACCAAATAGCCCAGTTCCATTTATTGTTGCATTGTTTAATGATGTCTAAAAGTTGCATTACTTGCTGGATGCTTGTTGTTCCCTTTGTACTGTACGAAGACATTTAAAAAAAAAAAATACTCTTATCACAATCAAAATGATCATTTCTCTCTTTGTAAAGCGTCAGACTCTGATTGGAACATGTAACTGTACTATGTATTTCCTTAACCTTATTTATTGCTTCTCTTGGCTCTCAGGCATACCTCCCATAAGCTTTGGTAACAGTTTTGCAGCATTCAGAAGGTAAATGTTTTAAACTATATTAGACAAAAAGCAATATCGGTTTTTTTTATCTTTACAAAATCTGAATAATCCTAATTCATCCCTTCCCTGTCTCACTCAGTGCAGCTCTGTCATTTAGACGTCTGGGTTAGTTTTCAGTCACAGGTGTCCCAAGGGTAATTGAGCCACGGGACCAAATAGCTTATACTTGAAAGAAGAAGTCTAGGCCTTATTACGGGCACATACGCTGCATATTAGGTAAGCACAAAGGTATGAGTTTTCTAAATGTGGAGGAGCCGGGGATGTCTATGTCATGACACGCTGTCGAATTACAGTAAAGTACTGGCAGCTAAATTTGCCAGCATTAAACTGATATTTCACACTACACCTACTGTAATCTGAGAGCTGTTCCTTACTGTAAATTAAACAAAAAACAACGAGTGTCTTATTGCAACGCTTCACAAAATGCAGAAAAAATTATCTCTCGTGAAATGTGATCATCCCCGGTGGATATACTGACAATTGTTTGACCTCTTCCTTTTGAACGAGTAAAAACGGGAATGACGGCATCACTAGTTATGCCAAGCAGCTCAAGCATTCATAACTAAAACGTGAGAGAAGAAGTAAATGTGTCTTATTTATAAATCCACACAGAGACAACAAAGCCAAATCATTGGTTTTAGATTTACCTGCAGAGCCTTTTGTGTTCAACCATCATGCAAAGCAAACATGTTAATTCATAAATATTGGCTTTACTCTGAAGTCTGCTGTTGAACCCGTTGATCCAACAAACAGGTCTCGTGTTCAGTGATTAAAGTTGTTTGCATACCAGCCCTGTAAGATTTATGGGGTCTCCTCAGACGGGCTGACCTCCACTCGCCTTGACACTACTACAGCGACCTCTGACCTTAGCTTAGGACCTTGTCATTCTTATTACCTCATGCTCATTCAATGTGTAGAGACTTTCTTATGGCACGCAAAGCCAAAAAGACAAGGAGACTGACAGTGTTGTATTTTACCTTCTGCTTTTCTGTGTTTCTCCTGATATTCTCAAACTGGACAGGAGAAACTGTCTGAGACGGATGTATTCTTTTAATCCTTATTTCTGTCTCCAAGTAAGAAGATGGTTTATTTCTGAAAGACAAGGAAAAGACTTTCTCTCTGTATCACCAGAAGGGCAAGTGAGACTATAAACAAAGAAGTGAACAGCATTAATGCTAAATAGTATAAGCATTAAAACTAGGTAAAGGGGTGTAAATAAGGGGATTCCTATTTCAGTTGATGTTTTGGCTTTTAGAAGGTCCCAAGATGACGGCTGACATTGACAAACGACAGAGTGCAGGAGTGGCTCTTTCCAACTGAGACGTAGGGTGTGATTAAAGGCTGTGGATTGTCACACATGTGATTTAAATACTAAAATCTTGAGTTATGGATCATTTTGACCATTTGTGGAAAATGGAATACAGTGAAAACACAGCATCTGACATTATCACCTTAGCAAACACCATCACCAGCTGGCTACTGTGTTTCCACAGCTCATCAGTCCAGTCAATTCATATCATCAGATGTTTTACACTGAAAACAGTTGCCATGGGCAGTTATTTAGAAGTCTATGAAGAAATGGTTTTCTTTCTCTGTAATCTCAGTAAACACTTTCCTGACTTCACATGGGTTACAATCATATTTCTGTCTACGGGGACGTAGGACAAACAAAGTATTCCCCGTAGGAAGCTGTAAACACTTGTTTCAGATCATCAGTAAACTGAAGGGCAGCACCAAAGCCCAGTATCAAGATTATTTCCAACTGTAAATCATGCAACATTAGAAGAGTGCAAGAATAAAAATATGATGGGATTTGAACAAAACTCATGAAACATGAAATGATGATATCTATAACAGTTTACTGTAATGATGCACACATATATAAGGGCTTTTGCTGCAGATGAAAATAGTAACAAAAAGGTCAGATGTCCTGTGAGCAAGTCTGCTAGAAATATGCAGTTTAGTATAAAAGATTGTGACAGTTACAGGTTTTCACTAATGTAAGGCTTTCACGAAATACTGAGGATTGCATTAGTTACGTGAAATGTTATCCCACACTGACTAATGTCTAATCTGAAGCTGAAACTGCTGTGCATCTGTGGGCCACTTTGCACCACCTCCACTTAAGCCGTCTGCTGCCACTGATGCCTGCTCTATTTGGGGCTGAGGGTCTTGCTGTTGCTCTTCTCACCTCCGCCTTTCCATGTATGCACACAGAATGGTGAGGAGGTGGGATTTATGATGTAGGGGTTACAAGCTGTTCATGCCTCTCGCTTCTTCTCCCAGAGATGCACACTGCCACCTGAGGCGTGGTTTTACTACCACGCTGCACTATTACAGTCAGAATTCCCTGCACGTAGCTGGACTGATTGCTTTGATAAGGCATTTTCACATTCCACCAATCTCTGCGATTTTGCCAGAGTACATCATTTAATGCCAAAAGAGAAAGTGTTTGTCTGACAATTTGAAGCAGTCTAACTGCTGAAAAGTAGGTTATTACGATTCATCAGATTCTGGCTTTCAGCTTCATACAGTTTGCTTTTAATAAATTCACTTTATTCTGCTGCACTCAGCTCTCTGATTGTGAAAACAGCCAAACTGATGGATAAAAAATATCTTGGGAAAGCTGTTACAAGCTAACACTCTTGCTAAGGAATCCTGAAACCAATTTTTAAAAGCTAAGTCAAGGCACCAGTTTTGAATGTTATCAATCCAACATGGACTGGGCGGTTAAGGTCAGCGGTGACTATGTGAACCTGACATCTGTAGAGAGCTTTCAAACTAGAACAGGTAGCTATAAAACTGAATCAAACCAAAGTAAGGCTTTTAAAAATGCCAAAGTGTTGGTATCTGTCAGAAATGAGTTAAATTGATTTATGTGGATGCTCTGAGTAAATAAATTATATTGACTTTGGTGATGCCCTTATTGGTGCTGTAGTGATGCCAAGAAGTCAACACTTAGAGTACTGACTGGGATGAGAAGGCAGTTGTTTTATTTTATTATTAAACTATCTTTCTATCCCCCTCTCCCTGTCAGTGTGTGTATGGTGTTTGAGTGTGTGCAAGTTAACCACGCCTTGTGTTTCAGGGGCGGGTCCTCCTTTTTTCTCGCTCTTCAGCTCCCACACCTGGGATGACTCAGCTGCTCTCTACCTAAGGTGGAGGATTTGATTGTTGATTGTTGAATTGCAAACAGTTAGTGGAATTGTCTCTCATGAATTCTTACGTTTGTCTGATTTGGCGTTTGTTTTCCTGTTCCTTCCTGTACATGAAACCTATTTTATGAGTTCTGCATTGAGTCCAAATCGGACACGACAGGAAGACCTGTCTTTTAAGCTAGAACACTCTGGAATAATTCTTTGGTTACTTTAACACTCTAAAGCTTTTTTTCCCCCACTTTTCTTTGTTTTTGTGTCTTGTCATCTTTTTTTTTTCAGTGTGTTCCGCACTTTGGTCTTCCTCTGTTGTTTTTAAATTTGCTTATGAATAAATTAACTTGACTAATGGCAAAAGAGCCCAATCTGACAGCAAAATATGTTATAAACATGAGTAGTAGTAAATCTGGCAAATATTTCATACACACTCAAACCACTGTGACGGTAGTTTGAATGTATATGAAAGACATAAAGTCCATCTATCTTCTTCTGCTTACCCACTTTAGGGTCATAGAGGAACTGGAGCCTGTCCCAGCTGCTATAGAGTGAGAAGTGGGGCACACACACTGGGCAGGTCGGCAATCTGTTACAAGGCTAATGGAGAGCACCATTTATACTCACATTCACACCTATGGGCAATTTGAAATAGCTAGTTAACCTGACTCTAGTAGCTGCATGTAGGAGTCTGAGTACACAACAGTATACAGGGATATTACACAAAACTACAAATATCAATAAGGAAGGGGACAAGAAACATGTGAAAGTAATCAAGAGAACAGAGTAAATAGGAAGTAAATCCCATAATACACTATCAAGGCAAACAGGAAACAATCCAAAAGACATATTACTGAATACAAAGTCGAACAAAAGACCGAGACAAAGAGACTCTGGAGGGATGACAAGGGAAAAAATACAGAAAGACGAGAAAGTGAAGGGAAAACACAGGGACTGAATTCAAAGACAGCACCAGAACTGTAAACCATCTAAATCCGCATCCAAAAGTCTAAAAAACAAACAAACCTATAACTAGAGCTTAACTACAACAAGAATAAATTCTTAAAATTACTCAAATTATAATTGAATTAATTCAAAACCTCAACCTAACAATAATAAAAATCTTAAGGCTCTCAAAAAGCAGTGAAACCAAACACACTTAATAATCACCATGAGTGCCAAAGATAAAAAGTGAAAGTTTTTAAGTAGTCCATCGTGAGCTTTAAGGAAACAAGAAAAAAAATATGTCTGGCTTCAAAGTCAGATTTTCAGTCAGTTTGAAGGAATGAATGAATAATAATGAAGAAATATGTGATGTGTAAATGTGGATGTTGGAGACTTTTTTATATAAGGACTGTGCAGCATGGCATTAAATATAGACCTCACACCTAAAAGCTTCTTTCAGGACACAGAGACGCACACACACAGTAATGCTGTGAACTGAACTCATCTGGAGTGCAACAGTGGTAGATTGGGAGGGAAGCAATTTAAGACCAAAACACCTGAAGGGAAATATACCTCCACACACACACACGTAGACACACACATACTCGCACATACACACATACCCCTTCTCTCTGAGCTTCGATGCCTAGCTCCATGTGGTTGGCATGGAAACAGAAAAACTCCCCCCAGATGAAAATGAGATGCCCCCAATACGATTCACGTGGGAGCACAATGGGAACATTAAGATGAGGAATTATAGGAATAACATCCAAAATGCTAATGCCTTTGATAGGTCTTCATTGTCAGTCTTCACATGAGGAGATTTAAATCAGTCCACATGTTAGACCCCACCGAAAAACAATGATTATTCCACATGTGTCAGAGCTTATTGTTGCTATTTTAGTATCTAAATTCTTTTGTAAACCCACAACAGAGTGAAAAGAGTAGAAATCTCACCCTGAGGCAAAGTATCGTCTGAGTCATACGTGTTAATCACCCCCATCAGCCCCCACAGACTGCGGTCATTTAGAGCTGCAGGGCAGCAAAAGTCTTACTCATAGCATCCTTCAAACTCCCAGGCAGACCAAAAATAGCTGACAATTTTGGGAGTCTGCATGGCAACACAAAACATACTTCTGGTATATGTGAAAAGTTCCCAGGGAAAGGGTTTTATACATACATACATACATATATGTATGTATATATATATATATATATAAATAATAATATATATATATATATTATGTATATATATATATATATATAATATATATATATATATATATATATAACATATAATATATATATATTATATATATATAATATACATACATCCCTCTCTCCCTTCTCTCCCTTCTCTCCCCACACACACACACACACACACACACACGCACACACACATATATATTCCTGAAGACTATTGAAAGAAATTACAGGAGCGCTTTGCTAAGACAGTTCAAGCTGTGTTGTTTGGCGGCTCAAGACTTCTGCACTGTATATTGCTATGTTGAGCCCCAAATCTGCCCATAAGTTATAATAGAATCACAGTACAGTAATTTCTTTAGAAAAAGCAATGGTAGAGGGAGATTTATATATTATATATCTAAATATATAATTATAGATATATTTAGTCATTTTCTCACCAAGTTTTCACGCTTTTTTTCTCCAAAATTTGCCACTTTAATGTGAAAAAACGTTATTTTTTCATGGATTTTTATACCCACCAACACCATGCCCCTTAATTTTTTTTAATACGTTGTTATGAGTACATGTCTTAAACTGTAGTTTAAAATACTATTGGTAAAAGTATTTGGTCTACCACTAGGTGACAGTGTTTCACTAGGTGAAAGTGTTAGTGTGCTTGCCCTTAGTGGGAAACAAGAAAACTGCTTACTTGTTGGGTCCTTCTGTGGAGTTTGTATTGTTCTCTCACAGTCCAGACACATGTTCATAAAGTCTGATGGAAATAAATCAGCCAGTATGAGTCTAAACACCTCTCTGTCTTTCTTTGTGATGGACTGGTAACCTGTGACAGCAGGGAAATGTAAACTATTTACAAGCAATAACAAACAAAACCCCATTTTATACACTTAGCTTTTCTAATACATTATGTCTAAATATTTTAATACGCGTTCCACTAACTCTCAAGAGTCGGGATTTAACAGAAGTCCGTGAACGCCGCATGAACTCTCGGCGGTCCCTTTGAAGTGCAGTTTGTGGCTGGAGCTGAAGCTGCCCTCGGAGGTAACAATTAGCTTATGTTAAAAAAAATGTTTCTGTATAATGATATTATAATTTTCAGGCTCTAAACAGGTAATAGCGTAGTTTACCTACGAAATTGACTTTTAAAACCTCAACTTTCAGTCTGTTCTTCTGATAATTCACCACGGGTTTTTTCCCCTTCTTAACCTGGGATAAGCTAAAGCTCCCACCCCCACCCGCCGCCACCTTGAACTGGAAAAAAAGTGAGTGAACATCCATTACCCTGTAATATAGTCATTTTAACTCGTGTTGCTAATGCCCAGATTCAGTTACACTGATCGCTACAATGTTACACACTCCACTTGTACTTAGAATCTTCAAATAAAAGTAAAGATAGCATATCCTCGCTTGGTCTTACAACCATTAAACAGTTTAGTTTGAAACGTCAGTAGTAACCAGTTATATAGGAGCATACTGATTTAGGCACCATAATTTATAATAAGGTACAGAAAGGGGAAGAAACGTGTGGAGAAGCACACGAAATGCTTCCATTCAGTAGGTTTCAGTCGCTGATTCGTATCATTCCCCTCACCTTTTAGGATGGAGTGAAGTGTTAAAGGCAGGCTAGAGGATGTGAGTAAAGTTGCCCCCCACCTTCTTCAAATCCAACAAAGGTGGTATCAAACGTTTGTGCTACGTTTGTGCTGCTAAAATTGTTGTTTGTGCTGCTTCTGTTTTAAAGATATTAATGAAAATGTAAAGGTCAAAAGGTCAACCAGCCCCCCCACATTACCCAAATCAAACAAAATTGATGTCAAACGTTTGTGCTGGTTTGTGCTGCAAAATTTTGTTTGTGCTGCTAACATTTTAAAATTTTAATAAAATAACGTCTTGATGCGTGCTTAATCATCCAGGTAAGTAAATCCCAAAAGGTTGATTCTGTTCATCTGGACATTTTCAGTTGGAGAAACGTTTCGTCACTCATCCAAGTGACTTCTTCAGTCTCAGCTGACTGCAGGTTTCCCCAACCTTATAAACACATGTGAGTGAAATTGCCCCCCCTACCTTCTTCAAATCGAACAAAATTGATGTCAAACATTTGTCCTGCAAATTATTTTGTTTGTGCAGGTTATGTTTCCCTAATTTTATAAACAGTACATGTACAGTGAGAGAGAGATGTTACATCTGTCTTCACTTGCATCCCAGTCATAGAAGCGTTGGAGGTAGTTCATAAGAGATTACAGGATCACCCCAACCTCAGCAACAGGACCACTCTCAGCACTGATCAGTTGTGTTTGCTTTTGGAACTGTGTCTTAATTCCACCTATTTTGCATAAGGGTCAGTACAGGCAGAAACCTAGGTGTGCCATGGGTTCCCCCAGGCCCCTGGTCAAAGTCACCAAACCAGTTCGTAAGCAGGTACAGGTGTGGCCAGAAGGGTCCTCAGAGGCACTGCAAGACTGCTTTTCCACCACAGGCTGCCACACACGACAACACCACAGACTTTCAGGAATATACAGAAACTGTCATTGCTACATCCCAAAATGCATCATGATGTCACAGAGATCCCTTGCCAAAATCAGTACACGCAAAGCTCCAGGTCCTGATAACATCCTTGGACGAGCACTGACGGACTATGCTGTGGAACTCACAAATGTCTTCACAGACATCTTTAACACATCACTAGGGTCAGGCCGTCGTTCCCACATGCCTCAAAGCCTCCACCATCATTACTGTACCCAAGAAGTCATCTACCTCCTGCTTTAAGGACTACCGTCCTGTCAAACTCACCTCCATCATTATAGAATAGAATAGAATAGAAAACTTTATTTGTCAATTTCTTCAAATGTACTTGCCATACAAAGGAATTGAAATTACGTTTCACACTGTCCCATGCGTAGACATTGACAACAATAAAGTGCAGATGCACAACAAAAACAGCCCTAACAATAAGGTAATATTAAATAGGTAACAGGATAGACAAAAAATAAATAAAATAAAGTGTTCCAACAGTGTTCCCTGGAAAATAGTATACTAGTCTACTTGAGGTAGTCCCAGGTTGTGGTTGGTAGGGGTTTTTGTTTTAATGCAGCATAAGACTATAGCAGCAGTAATAGTAATATAATAATATAAATAGTGCTAAAAGAAATACTAAAAATATATAGCAGCAGGTGTGTGCAATTGCAATGCAGAGGTAGTTGTTTCCAGTCAGGAATGTTTTCCAGTTCTTGGTTCAGAGAGTGTTTCCTTGTTGGAGAGTGTGCGTGGGTGGGGGGGTAGAGTCCAATCTGTCTTCCTATACTTCTGCCAATCTGGTGATTCTGCTGGCTGGGAGCCGGGAGGGAAGAGAGTTCAGCAGTCTCACAGCCTGGTGGATGAAGCTGTTGGTGAGCCTGGTAGTGCGGGAGCGGAGACTTCTGTATCTCTTTCCAGAGGGCAGGAGGCTGAACAGACAGTGCGTGGGGTGGGTTGCATCGTTGACAATTGTGATGGCTTTGCGGGTGAGGCGAGTGGTGTAAATGTCTTGCAGGGAGGGGAGTGGTACACCAACTATCCTCTCAGCTGTTCTCACAATGCGTTGTAGAGCTTTCCTGTTATAGTCAGTGCAGCTACCGCCCCACACAGTGATGCAGCTGGAGAGGATACTTTCAATAGTTCCTCTGTAGAATGTAGTCAGGATGGGTGGTGGAGCACTTGCCCGCTTGAGTTTGCGCAGGAAGTAGAGGCGCTGTTGTGCTTTCTTGGCCAGTGATGCTGTGTTGGTGGTCCAGAGAGGTCCTCACTGATGTGCACCCCCAGGAACTTGGTGCTGCTCACCCTCACCCTTATGAAGTGCTTTGAACGGTTAGTCATGCATCAAATCAAATTATCGCTTTCGCCCAACCGGGATCCATTTGAGTTCGCATACCAAACTCCAGCAACTCATTCACAAACTGGATCTGCTGGGGATCAGCACCTTGCTGTATAACGGGCTGCTAGATTTCTTGACAGGAAGACAGCAGACAGTACGGGTCGACAGCAACACCTCCAGCCCAAGAACACGGAATACGGGGGCTCCCCAAGGATGTGTGTTGAGCTCCCTTCTCTTCACTCTGCTGACCCACGACGAGATCTACTACAGGGGTGAAGTTAACCATCTGCCAGAGTGGTACAGCAACAACAACCTGTCCCTGAATGTGGAGAAGACCAACAGCGACTCTACTTCCTCTGCAAACTGAGAAGCACAAGAGATTCAACCCCCATTATGAGCACCTTTTACAGAGGCACAGTTGAGAGTATCCTCACCAGCTGCATCACTGTGTGGTATGACTCCTGCATTGGGTTCTGCAGGAAAAAATGACAACGGGTAGTGAGAGCAGCCGAGAGCATTGTGGGGACCTCTCTTGCCTCCCTCCCCAGGAGATCTACTGCACCTGCCTCATCTGGAAGGTTCTCCTGCAGTCAGCTGAGACTGAAGAAGTCACTTGGATGAGTGAGAAAGTTTCTCCAACTGAAAATGTCCAGATGAACAGAATCAACCTTTTGGGATTTACTTACCTGGATGATTAAGCACGCATCAAGACGTTATTTTATTAAAATTTTAAAATGTTAGCAGCACAAACAAAATTTTTGCAGCACAAACCAGCACAAACGTTTGACATCAATTTTGTTTGATTTGGGTAATGTGGGGGGCTGGTTGACCTTTTGACCTTTACATTTTCATTAATATCTTTAAAACAGAAGCAGCACAAACAACAATTTTAGCAGCACAAACGTAGCACAGTTGATTGACACCCATTTTGTTTGATTTAATAATGTGGGGGGGCTGGTTGACCTCTGATGACCTCTAGAAATTTTTATTAATATCTTTAAAATGATAGCAGCACAAACGAAAATTTTTGCAGCACAAACCAGCACAAACGTTTGATACCACTTTTGTTGGATTTGAAGAAGGTGGGGGGGCAACTTCACTCACATGGCAGTGCAGTATAAATTTGTACTTTAAAAT
>NW_024582473.1:1262691-1301592 GCF_018398535.1 Haplochromis burtoni
TACAATGGTAGCATACACAGTATGTGATTATGGATATGGTTGGAAATATGGAAGACATAAACTATATAGCTTGACATAACTATTGTACCACTACTATTCCTATGTATAGACATGTACACACACACATGTACACACTAAATATACATATGCATACATATACATACACATATACCTGCACATGTCCGTACACATGGAAGGTCCATTATGCATGAAGTGGTGACCGTGGATGTTCACAGTGTCCAGTGACTTATGACGTCGTGATTGAGGAGTTAGAGTCTAACTGCTGTTGGGATGAATGATCTGCGAAAGCGCTCCTTCCTGCAGCGAGGGTGTTTCAGTCTCTGACTAAAGGAGCTGCTCAGCCCACTCACATACTCATGCAGTGGGTGATGTGGGTTGTTCGTGATGGATGTCAGCTTTACTAACATCCTCCTCTCGCCAACCACCTCCACAGACTCCAGGGGACATCCCAGCACGGAGCTAGACCTCCGCACCAGTTTGTCAATCCTGCTCCTGTCCCTGTCCGTGCAGCCACTCCCCCAGCAGGCCACTGCATAGAAAAGGGCAGATGCTACCACAGTGTCATAGAATGTCCTTAACAGAGTCCTGCAGACTCCGAAGGACCTCAGTCTCCTCAGCAGGTGGAGTCGACTCTGGCCCTTCTTATACAGGATGTCTGTATTTGTAGTTCAGTCCAGTTTATTGTTGAGGTGAACACCCAGGTACTTATAAGAGTCCACTATCTCAATGTCTTTCCCTTGGATGTTCACCGGTGTTGTAAAAGTAAAAGAAAAACTTCATTTCAGTCTAAATTTTTAATCTCATAAATGTCTTCTGCTTGAGTCACTAGTAGAACATGAGATGGTGGCCACACATCATTGCTTCTAATCCCTTCTGAGATATTTTTTTTTAGTTTAGTTTAGTTTTTTGTGTGTTTTTATCACTGCTGGCACAATGAGACTGCGCCTGCAGCCATTCACGTTGCACAAGTAGTCCCGCGCCTCCCTGATACCACATCCACGCATGTTGTTGCAAGAAGGTTTGCTGTGTCTCCCACTACAATCTCAAGAGATAGCAGGAGAAGTGGTGTTACGTGAGAGGAGCTGGTCAGGGCTATAAAATTACATCAAACTAGCAACAGGACCAGTATCTGCCCAAGGAGCACTGCTGGAGGCCTAGAAAAGGACCTCCAGCAGGACCAAAACAGGACAATTCCCAGCCTCATGTGGCGAAAGGGTAAAGGCAGTTCTTGTATAATGAAGGTATTCATTTCACTGATGGCCCTCATGTTCCCCAGATTTGAATCAAATTAAGAATCTGGGATGTTACGAGCATCCAAAGCTGCCAAAAAGCACCACAGAGTGTCAGGAGCCCATCAGTGACCTGATTTAGCTCTGAGAGGAGCCTGATCTGTCGACAGTGTCCCGGAGGGTCTTATGGACATGGGGTCCATAAACATGACTCATCCACATTATGGCACAAGTTTGATCAGCCTCGGATTTCAATTTTTAATGTTGTTGGTATGATTTTGAAAACAGTCCTCAAAGCATTGCTGATTTTGGTTTCCAATGACTGTTGTTACCTATTAATCTTCTCATCAAATTATGTAATGCAAAGTATTCAGGGTTCTTTGAGTGTCGTGTCTCTTTCTGATATAATGTAAAGTGTGGGAGAGTTTGTGTAATGCTTTAGGCTCTTGGTAAGGCTCTAAACAAAAACATAGCACACTTAGTGCTATGACATCAATATTATTGAATGGTATGTTTGTCTTTGCTGTAATAAAATTAATTCATTATACAAAAAAGAACCATAAACTTGATGTATTTGAGAATAATCTACTTTCCTTTTCCTGTTAAACAGAATCATGATTGACTTTGAGGAGGCAGACTTCATTTTGGAAAATCAGAAAAGAAAAAGAAAAAAAGATCTCAAAAAAGACAAAAAACCCAAAACCAACATGACTGTGAAACCACAAGAGAGCATCCAGAAGAAAAAGAAAAACTCCCAGCTCAAAGAAGAAAAGAAGGAAAGGAAACAAAAGAAAAAGGAAAAGAAGAAAGAAAGGCAAAGAAGGAGACTGGCCTTAGAGCTAGGCAGCAGTGCTGTATTTAAACAGTGCGGTAGTGCCCAGGAAAAACCTTTTGAGAAGCCTGAAGCATCAAAGCCGCAACAAAATGAAAAGCTGAAGCCTGATCGTCTGACTCAAGACTCCAAAAAGAAATGCAAAAGAAAAAAAAAAGTGGTGTTTGATGTGTCACCCTGTTACATCCGTGTCAAACGGCCTAAATTTGCGTCATCCTCCACCAAAGAGGAGGAGGCTGTGAAAGGCGCTGAGAGCTGTTCACAGGACGCAGTGACGGGGAACAGCCGCGATCAGGACTCTCAGGGCACCAGTGATGACATCAACAGCCAGGACTTGTTTATTACCCAGAAGACTTTCAGAACATCGCTCTCCGAACCCTCCAGCGGGGAAGTCAATGACGGAGCCCTTATGCTATCTCCTCAGGTGCGAACACAGCAAGGCGAGTGCCAACAGCTTAAACGATTTCATGAAGAATCAGAAAAACGGCCACATGACTCACAGCCTCATCAGCTCTTTGTGCAGCCAAACCCAGAAGAACCTGAAGAAGGTAAAGGACATCATAAGATACATGAGCAGAGAAAAAAGTCCCTTCTGAAACAAGAAAACACAAACTTATCTGGAGAGCAAAGAGTCTCACGTTCAGTGCATTTAAAGCTCAGTGAGGGGCATCCTTTCCTGGAGGAGCCAATCATTGTCGACTCCTCCCTGGATCTTGGAGAGCGTTCCCCTTCATGCCTGCCACATATTAATAAGTCATTACTTCCTGCCAGGTCCACAGTGAGCTCTTCCACACAGACAGAAAACTTCTTCACCACTGAGCTCTCCTCCTACCTCAGCTTCTGCCAGAAAAGTAGACCAGCTGTTTGTTTCGATGACGTGAAACCTTTAGACCTGAGCCTTCCACACAGGGTGAGAAAAGACCACAGGAGCTGTTTGTCAGTAATGGAGGTCAACCGTGAAGGAGAAGGAGGCATGGGTCCATCTGGGTCTTCCCTTGTGAAAGAAAATCAGGTGCTTTTGGGTCGAGGAGAAACAACTCCCAGTCCGCAGTTGTCAGAATCTGATCAAAAGTCTGCTGATACAACGACATCGAGCGAGGACAGCGAGCAGCCGTGCCGCGCTGGCAAGCTGGACCTGATTCAGGTGATACCACATGATCCTATTTGTGTAGTTATAGAGCAACAGATGATAAATTCATCTTACATATTGAACTTTATATTACAAACTTCAGAGCTAACACAGATATCTTTTTATGTGTTTTTCAGCTTCAAACCTCTTGAAATTGCAGTTCTTTCTTTTTTCTTTCACAAAAATACTGAAAATACTGACGTAAGGTGTCCCACTGATGGGAATTGTGCTGTTTTATCCTGTTTGTGGAAAAAAATGTAATGTACAGCTCTTTTAGGAGATTACTGGGAGATTTAAAAAAAATAAAAGTATGACTGTAAAGATTAGTTTGTGGAAGATGTAGGTGTAAGAACCATGATAAAATATGAAAAACAGATTTAACAGTTACAAATTATTGATATTTATTTTCCCATTCTTTGCCACTCAAAGCCTATCCTGTATCCTATTTCTTACTAAAAGTATTCAATATAAACACACACTCACCAGCAGAGTGGCGGCAGGGTCAGTTAACCAGCTCTAAGGACACTCTCACGCTAGTAGCGACTACAGGTGGGTTTTAATTATCGATTTATCGATTAAAATCGATTCTAGCTTGGATAACGTGATATCGATTCATTAAAATTCTGAATCGATTTTTAAATATAAATTTATTTTGCCCAAAACGCCAGAATCTCAGGTTAAACCTCACAAAATTTCAGCAACCACCAAACAGCTAAAGCAGTAAATAAGAGCAGGTACACGGATTCTGCACAAAGTCGTAAACGCAAAGCGCGGAGATGTGGCTTTCTCACCCGACGGCACGGACACGGTCGGGGCTGGAAGCCGACAGCTCGCTGAATCTGATGTTTCGGCGAGTCCGCGGTCAAATCACTTTTGCGCTAGATTCAGAAGCTGTAGGTTTTTATCTCTCTCCAAACAATATTGACTGAACCAGCAGCAAAAGAAGATCCAAACTACACTTCACACTAAACATCGTCATGAATTCCCTCCCAGTTTTGCTGTTTTGCTTCCACCACAATAAAATCACACTTCATGCAGAGCTCGCTCGCTCTCTCTCTCTCTCTCTCTCTCTCTCGCTTGCTTATTACACACAAGTCTGTCGTTGTTTACAGCGCTGTCGGCCGCTGTTTTTTTTCCCCTTTTACTCACTTCTGAAAAGAAAGCCTCATTTCTGCTGTTCAATTATGAACAAATTTAAACTTTTTAAAATTATGCAAAATTGCAAAACACTTAGCTGTGTTGCAATTCTGTAACTTTGCTCTGCTTCACTTCAGCAGCATCAGGTAATGTTCATGTGTTGATTAATGGTTTTCTTTCGTTTTGAGCTACTGCAGAATATTTTTAAGGTCATCTGCTATAAAATCCCAGGCCAGGAAAATCTCCTTCATGTTTTTCTGTGTTACTTTGACACAAAGGCATCTGCTGTGATGCTTACACCTTTGATAAAGTCTCGCAAGTGTCAGCTTTCTTTTTATAGATATAAAAATATGGAAATGTACTGATGCGTGATCAGAATTATAGTATTTCTGACTGAGGCAAAATTTCCCCGATTAAAATCGAATCGAATCGGATTGAATCAAATCGTGGATCGAATCGATTCGGGACCTTGTGGATCAGAATCGAATCTATTCTAGAAATCAGTGACGATACCCAGCCCTAGTAGCGACCATTGTGTTGTTCAAAGTTTTAGGAGCAGGGGTTGCTCAGTAGGTAGCGTGGTGGCCCCATGATCGGAAGGTACCTGAGCAAGGTACCGTCCCTACACGCTGCTCCCCAGGCACCCAATGGCTGAGTGAATTGGTTAAATGCAGAGAGGAATTTCCCCACAGGGATCAATAATGTATATATTATTATTATTATTATCTTTCAATCAGTGACAGACGTTCTTTGACTAGTTCCAATAACCAAGACTAGAAAACCATTGTTGATATCGTATGTCCAGAGCACTAATAAGGATTACTTGCATGTACGCTGACTTCAATATTTGAGGCCATGTTGATTATGAGTAACACCTTGTAAAAGTACATATGTAACACAAAATAAGGATAAAGATAATATGGTCACCTTTAATGATTTTGTTTAGGACTCTTTTGACAAGTTGCAAAAATTAGTGTCACGTAGATGTCCGAGTTGTTGGCAGGGCCGATAAAAAGTATTAATTCAGTAAGGACTAGATGTTACAATCCCGGACAATGCATGAAGATTCATTCACTTTTTTAAACATCTCTCAATCTGTCAGATTTCTCTTATCACCCTTAAAAATACTGGTGACCAGCAGTGCTACCCCTCAGCCTCCTAGTAGACACACTACTAGGAGGCTGAGAGTATCAAATTTAGGCATCTTATTGGGGCCAAGAAAGAAATTTATCCAGGGCTGTGCATTTCAGTTGGTTCGTGTATTTTGACATTATAAACACTTAAGAATTTCTGTTTTTGCTGAGCAGTAAGAAATGTTTATCAGGAGAAAAGGAGTAACTGAAGTTTCTTCCACTGTTCAGTAACAGTATGACTTTTTTTGGTCCTCAGGTCAGAGCGGTCCAGATGAAACTCAACGAATCCTTCTTTTTCAAACCCAAAGGAGAGGGACGGTCACCCAGGCCTGAGTCACCGCTGATGAAACTCTCTCAGGGCAGAGACACTAAAAGGAGGAAGAGTCGCTGAGGTCACAGGGTTTTAATATAGGCTGCTATTAGCCCTGTTGGCTGACGTCAACAAATAAGATGTGACGTTTGTGTTGACGTTAGTGGCCAATATTTATCTGTTCAGTCATATCAATTTCGTGCTGACTAAATGTTCAGAATTTCATCTGAAAGCCTTTAAAAACTTTTATATAAGATTAAATGAAATCGTTACTGCCACACGAACAAACAAAGAAGACTTAAAAAAAATTTATTTAACACATTAATATGGACCTAGAACTTCACAATTGGAGCACGCTTAAACTTTCCTAGCAGACACCATCTAACGTCTGGAAAACTGTTCAATTTTATGAGCTTCAGCTGAGAAGCAGCGTGTGTCAAGTGTCGAGCATTCCTGCTGAAACTCAGCCTGTGCCTGAGGGTCTTTAAGTAGAAGGACAGTGACATTAACACTCAGTGAGCTCAGGTATTTTATTATACATGCTGTAAAGTTCTGATCTACATTATATGGACAACAGTATTGGGCCACACGCCTCAGTTCAGGTGTTTTCGGTCCCATTATCATAAGGTTAAAACATCATACGCCCAGATGTGCAGTCTGCCTTTACAAGTATGAACATGGTCCTCCAACATCAGCACAAACACTGTGTGCTGGGAGCTTCATGGCTGAGCAGCTCCTGTACGTGTAACGTGTAGCTGTACGTTTATCCAAATACTATATGTTAGGAACATGAACAGAAGAAACATGCTTGCATTAAAAGAAAAATAAACTTCTGGGATAGAAATTACTGATTACTGTCTTTTGACCTGTTCTTCTAAAGTTTTTAGTATTCTGTCATGTTTTTTTTAATTGCTCTGTAAGTTTGTCCGGCAGTGGCAGTTTTTTGATGCCATGTCGCTATGACAGCATGTCGTAGTTCATAACATCATAACAAATAATCTATTGTTAAAGTTTATTTATTGTGACATAGTAGAAGTTCACTTTCTGTTGAGTGTTGATGCAGTATTTACCAAGTTCTTAAATGGTGCTAAATAAAGATCTTTATTATTTAAGTCTGTCTGCCAGCAGAGTTTGTGTGTTCTGCTATGAAACATGGAGAATATGTGAAGATGAATTAAGACCTTATATTCAACCAAGTGCTGCAAAAGGCAAGCTACATGAGCAACAGATGTTTTAAAATGATCTCAGTGTTTTCAGATGGATTAGTGAGAGTACAGGTCCAGAGGTGGGCCAGACCCACCATCACAGACAAGGAGAACATGCTTGCAGATAAGTTCTGATGCACAAACTACTGAATAAATGCCAGCTGATGTATTACATGTGTTTTTCTTGCACAAATGAAACATACTCTTTGAACATCAGAGCCGAACAGCAGTGGTGCAGAGGTAATCCAGCACCTCCGTCTCATTGGACAAAAAGCTTTTGGTCAGAGTCCAGTCGGTTTTCACTTTGGTCAAGCTGTTATTGCTTAAATGTGTCTAAAGCATCCCAGAGTCTGATCCTGGGAAAGCTTCACTCCTCACTGGTCTCAGCCTCACATCTCACAGCAATCAGATATGGAAGATTGAATTCAGAGCTCTCTTTTTCCTAATTATTCTTCTGAAACCAATTTTATTTCAATTCTTACTTTTAATCATTCTGGAAACAAGATAAAACAGATAAAAAGTTACTTTGTTGAAACACACCTCTTTCTTCTCCGCTTGTGTTTTCACGTTTCCCTAAAATCCCCCAAAATCAGTGTAATTCAGTCCAAGTCAAAGTGGCCACCAGGGGTCAGCTGTTGCCCTTACAAGATGGGCTTAACAGCATGAAAACAACACAACTAGTGTCACTTTAAATATCCACTGGTCCCGTCCCAACTAATGGCCTATAAAAAGGTATTTTACCAAGGTGTCACGCAAGAAACATTTCACTATGTGTAAAACCAATGAGCTGTCTCAAGACCTTCACAACCTTATTGTTGCAAAACATTGCTCCCTTTTTTTGTGATAGCCAGCTTCCCGCTTGCTTCCCTAACTGCAGCTGATGCGACAGGGCTTTGGCGCGGGTTTGCTGCCGTTGCTGCAACTAGGAACCGGGGAATATGGAGGAGTGAGGTGGGAATGATTTTAATTTCCGTAATTGTTCTCCGTTGTGGGTGTTTGTGGAGTGCATGTTCAAAAATAGTTGGGAATGGAAGCAGCTGAGGATGCTAGTTGGTTATGCTTTTCATATCTGAAAGTGCAATTGTTAGTACCTTGATATCTTTTGAATCAGATATCTGGGCCTAAATCCTGAGAAGCCATGAAAACTCTCCAGTAAGCTCCCATCCAAAAGCATGGCGTGGTCTGCTGGTTCCATTCTGCAGCCGTGTCGTTCTTTAATGGTGAGGCAGGAAATGGACCCAAAGATGCAGACTTGGAGGCAACCTTGAATAACCAAAGACTGACCTTTATTTAGTTGGCAGCTGCAAATCCATAGTACAAATGAAGACAGAGATGAACTAAATCAAGGAAGTACTACAGCAAAACAGAACTAGGCATGGGGAACATAGGAGGACATGAAAAACTTAACACCTAATATCAGAATAAAAACATAACCTAGGCAAAGGTAACATCCAAACTGAAAACTCCAAAAATCTAAAAAGGAGAATATAAAACAGGAAACTGGGTATGCCCGGTACAAAACCCAGGCTGCAGCTGTCTTATAAAATTGCTAGCATGGGTTAACATAACACAAAGCTTTATTATGCTTGATCATGAACTCTGAAGAGCTTTATTCATCATCGTTCTGCAGATTGGCCATTGATGCAAAAGCTTCTTGAGCCCAGGTGACGCTCTGGCTCACACAGATGCGTCTCCCGGTGGCTGTACCGATCCTGCAGGAAGATTACAAGAGAGTTAGGATAGAAGATACCACGCTGTGCCTCGTGTTTTCATGCATTCTGTTTTGTGTTCAGAAATTACAATTACTGAAATTACTCATTGTGGTGACATACACAAATGCTTTTTCCAGACAGGCGCTGTGAGACTTGAAGACAGAGACTATTTTCTTCGGTGGTATCCTTCCAGTAAAGAATTTGAAACAGCATTGTCCATGAGACATTTCAAGCAATTGTTGAGCTAAAAGGAAAAAAAATAATAAAAAGACAGTAAAAAATTCAGTTTCATAGCAGCATGTGTCAAAGGTGTTGAGCATTGTTGCTGAAACTGACAGTCTTTAAATAGAAAGGCAGTGACATTAACACTGTCAGAGCGCTCAGGTCCTTTATGATATACACTGATGATGTTTTAAAATAACTCATCAGCCCAAGATTACATTTTAAACAGAGTGGAGTTGCTTTCAAGTTTTGTAAAATGTAAAATGCATTAACAATAATAAGTTAAAGTTAACAACGAAGTATAATCTGAGGTTCAGCTGATCTGAACATTGATTGAACTGAAAGACAATAAAAAAGATTTTTAAACACCACAGTTATTTAGGGATTTCTTAAAGCCAGCAGAACTTTTGTTCCCTTCTGACTCTACTAACACTCACTGAAGATGAACTATCAGCTCCCATTAAACCCTTCAACCAGAACTCATGTGACAGTAATCTGTATCGATTAGAATAAACACAACCTTAGTCATGATCATTATAATGGTCCTAAATGACTCGTGGCAAGATAACTAGCTAATACTGCAGAATTCCTCTTAGTTGACGCTGTTCTTTAGTGATGCAAAAATCCATTTGGGGCTCATTTAACCAGCTGGTAACACAGCTGTGAGGATGATATTATTTTCAACATGTTTTGTAAACTAAGAGAAAAAGGTGATTCAGAATCTTGAAATTGACATTTCTAAAATGCAGTTGCACAAAATAAAAAAAATCATAATAAATCCCTCCAAAAAGTTTCATAACAGATTAAAATGCAGCATATAGAACTGATTAACAACAATAAGTTTATTTAAAACCAGATAAAAACAGGTATAATTGGAAATAATTCGTCTAAATTTCAGGAGCAGGAGCGTTCCTCCATACACTCCCCTGCACTACTATCTGACTGGCCCAGGAGCCGCCACCAGTCCCCTCTGAGGCCTTCCTCAAACCCCAGCCTCAATTCATGCTCAAACCATCTGCCATTATCTACTAGAAATGCTGTCAAACCTTTTTGCAGATGTGGTCCCAGTTAATTAATCCGAGGTATAATGTTCACTCATTTTCTTAGTGTAACTTGTAAAAGTTACGACCAATCAAAGAAAAACATTAAAGGGCCTCAGATTACATTTATCTTCAGACTGTAAAGCAGACTGACAGACTTACGTGCAGCAGCGCAGTAATAAACCGTGAGCAGCAGAAGCAGCAGTCCCACTGTGGCCTTCATGTTTACTCCTCTCTGGATGTGATGATGTCCTTCTGCTGTTGCTGTAAGAAGTGATCTGAATGTTTAATGCAGTCTCACGCTCACTTAAAGGGCCGTTATATGTTTGTCACGGTGAGTTTTTCCTGTCACTTAAACACAAAGATTAGAAATCACCAACCAAGCGACATCTCTGCAGCTACTCCACACTGCATACAGAGACAGATAACATCAAGAGATATAAAAGTATTCGACTCAACTAAGTAGTTACATTTAAAATATATTAATCTGAAATGAGATGACCCAAATGCATACTGTACAAGGAGAAAACGCACCTTTTATGAGGACAGTCCAAAGTCCAAAAGATGCAACAAGTCCAAAGAGTGCAAAAAAAGCAACATAAGTCCAAGAAACAGACAAGAAGCACACAAAGGCAGATCACTGAGGAGTTAAAGAAATGCCACCTCAAAGATTAAAGGGAGATGGCTGTAAAAACAGGATTATGTAACAATAGGAAATGGGAGGGAAACTAAGGAGAGCAAATGGGAAAGAAGAAAAACAACACAGAGGAAGTAAAACTTGACACAAGACACAAAAGAAACAAGCTAACACATTAAAACAGGAAGTAAGTAAATACTGAAGCCAAGACACAGAAAATAGACACTGGGAAACACTGGAAAAGGCTTTGAGAACACAAAGAACTACAACGAATAAACCCGAAGGCAAAATACTAAACAGAAAATAAACAGGAAACAAAAGTTAATCAAGAGATTACAATGGAAAACTAAAAATGAAAGTAATTGAGAGAAAAGCTCTAAATAATCCTAAAATCCACAAACTCCCATGATGGAAAAAAACATGAACGTGACACGAAAAGAAAGGAGTGAAAGAATAATTCCAGTTTTTTTCTTCCACGTGTATTTCTTTTTTCTAACACGCCTCTATTAACCCTTACAATCCATATGGGCTTCACTAGGAAACAACATAACAAACATTTAGCAGAGTCAAATGACTTCACAGTAGTCATGGGCACCTGCTCCAATCAGAAGCTGGGTGGTTCCATATGTCCCAAAATTACACTCACTTGACACTTTCTCTGGTACAACGTGCCTTTATCAGGTTTTCCCCATTTTACCATCAGAGCTGTCTCAGTTCTTCATGGCACAGATTCAAAAAGATGCTGAAAACATTTCAGAATTTGGTGAGCGAATTGTGTGCTGTACATCCATGATGCATCTCTCCTGTTCCAGCACATCCCAAAGGTCCTCCTTTGGATTGAGGGGTGACGTGGAGCTCATTTGAGTACACTGACCTCACTGTCATGAGCCTTCTCTATAAGAAGTCATTACTTCCTTCCAGGTCCACAGTGAGCTTTCCACACAGACAGAAAACTTTTTCACCACTGAGCTCTCCTCCTATCTCAGCTTCTGCTAGAAAAATAGACCAGCTTGATTAGAGGACCTGAAACCTTTAGACCCGAGCCTTCCACACAGGGTGAGAAAGGCCCACGGGAGCTGTTTGTCAGTAATGGAGGTTCAGGTGTCTGATATGGAGTGTCCTGCAGAGCAGTCATAGAGATTACATGAATATACGCTGACCTCATTATTTGAAACTCTGGCCATGTTTAATGTAAGTCTCTGCGATGTAACAACACACATGTAACAGGAAATAAGGATAAAGACAGTAATGTAAGTAAGTAATTTTACTTAGGACTTTGTTACCAGGTCACAAAAATAAGTACGGATGTCACAAAGATGTCTGAGTTTTTAACAGGGCCCATAACAACTATTAAAAAATATTTAAAAAAAACACACGAAGTTTCATTCACCTTTCATTCCTCGAGTTAAATTCAATTTTATTAATACAGCGCCATACATCTCGCAATCTGTCAGATTTCTTTTGTCACCTTTACAAATGGTTGAAGTCGCATTCTTTTAGCAGCCAGCAGGGGGCAACTCATGTTCAAGAAAGGAAATATCACCGCAGATGAAACTCTCTCAGGCAGATAAACTAAAGGAATAAAAGTAGGAAGAGCCGCTGAGGTGACTGGTTGCTAAACTGCAGTTCATGCAAAGATATATATATATATCTATATTTTTTAAATTATTATTATGGGGTGATATTAGCCCTGCTGGCCGATATCGACATATCAGCAAATAAGATGGCATATTTTAATGTGATTAGTCAATATTTATCTGTGAAATCATATCAATTTGGTGCTGACTAAATGTTCAAAATTTAATCTGAAAGCCTTTAAAAATTTTATACTAGATATTTTTCTTTCCTCGAAAAATTTAATGAAATTATTTAAACACAAACAAACAAAGAACACTAAAAAAATAAAAAAATAAAAAATGTAATTTCACACGTTGATTTGGACCCAGAACTTTATAACCGCAGCTATCTTAAACTTCTGTAGCACACAGCGAAACGTCTGGAACACCGTTCAGTTTTAATAGCTTTAAGCTGAAACGCAGTTCATGTCAACGGTGTTGAGCGCTGCTGCAGAAACTCATCAGAACACGAGAGTTCATGTTCAGGTTACACGAAACAACCGCTGTTTTCGGCCTCACTCCTAATCAGAAGGCCATGTGTCCGCTACCAGTATGATAGGCTACTGGATTTTTTGGTAGGGAAAAGATGAAGTGTGGAAATTTCTCGTTAAAAAACAAAAACAAAAAAGTAAACGCCCGATTCAAAGCAAACATTTTTTATTTTTTATTGAAAAAACATGCGTGGGTTGTTTTTTTTAATATATATACACAAAGCATTTTGGAAAATACAGTCATTATAAAATTGCTGCTAGCATGGGTTAACATAACACAGAGCTTTATTATGGCTGATCATGAACTCTGAAGAGTATTCATTCATCACCGATCTGCTTTTGCTTAAAAGCTTCTTGAGCCCAGCTGACACTCTGACTCACACAGATGCGCCTCCCGGCGGCTGTACCGATCCTGCAGGAAGATTACAAAAGAGTTAGAACAGAAGATACCAGCTGTGACTCGCGTGTTTATGGATTCGGAGTTTTTTTGTTTTTGTTGCTGTTGGTGGGGTTTGTTTTCGGGTTTTCTTCTTCTTCTTTTTTTGCCTGTCCCATTCGGTACTTAACAATAATTATTATTACCGGGATTATTGTCTGAAGGCCAAGAAAGATGCCCAACTGATTTATTTTTCCATTTATTTTTGGTCATGGCTTTGCCAAATTGCTCCACTTGATAGATCTTAATAATAAAATTATTATTATTATTATTATTATTATTATTATTATTATTATTATTATTATTATTAGTATTGAGCCAGTAAAAAGTCTAGTACATATCTGAATGTAAGTATTACTGCACATTTGAAGGGGCAGCTTCTGTTTGTGTGCATTCACTAACCAACACTTACGGGCTGCTTCATGAGTTAGGCCTGTTCAACTGCGTGTTATACCAGATATTTAATCAGCTCTGTCACATGGCAGCAACTCAGTGTGTTTGGATATGCTCAAGACAACCTGCTGAATTTCAAACTGAGCATCAGAATCAGGAAGAAAGCTGATTTAAGTGATTTTGAATGTGGAATGGTTGTTGGTGCCAGATGCTGGTCTGAGGATTTCAAAAACTGCTGATCTACTGTCAATTACCTCTCTAGGGTTTACAGAGAATGGTCTGGAAAAAAAGGAAATAGCCACTGAGCAGCAGTTCTCTGGCTGAAAATCCAATTTGACTGCCAGAGATCAGAGGAGATTGCACAGACTACTTTGAGCCTGATAGGATGGCAATCAGCCAGGCTGTACTTTAGGACCAGCTCAGTTCTCAACATTCTGGCAGATTTTTAGCTGATGGTGTCATCTTTGGCCTTGGATCAACAGTCACACTCTTCAATCATTCTCCTGATTTCCTCTGACACTGCTCTTCCTTGCCTACTGGATAACTCTCAAGCACTCACCTGCTGGCTTCTGCTGCTCACTCCTCCTCGGCTGTCGGGAGCAAAAAGAAAAGGTAAGATACCTCACCTGCCTGCCCTCCTGCTCACCACTACACCCCATCAGTCTGAGAAAGAAAAGGAAATGTTGGACATCTTGTTTCACTCATCCAGTCACACTCTCTGACACTCACCTGGAAAACCACACCACCCTTAGGAAACCCAGCTCTCCGCGACCCCAAGTAAACAATCATTCATCGCTCCTCTTTGCAAATATTGTGTGCAGACATGACTCATCACTGCCTCATAGTGGATCACACACCTGTAAAACCTCTCACTGCCCTGCTTTAACTACAGTGATCCCTGTGTTCAATGAAGTGTTGCTAATAAGAAAGAAACAGTCTATTGAGTCTGCTTTTGGGTCCTCTTTTGTATTCCTGCTGTCTGTCTGAAACTCAGATGATTTTTAAACTGGGGCCTTGAACATGACAATAAGTTCGCTGTACTCAAATGGTCTCCACAGTCACCAGATCTCAATCAAATAGAGCACCTTTGAGATTTGAGAGATTAGCATTATGGATATGTAGCCCACAAATCTGCAGCATGTACATAATGCTATCATGTGAATATGGACCAAAATCTCTAAAGGAATGTTTCCAGCATTGAATTTGAAAGCAAAATTATGTCCAACCCTACTAGCAACATTTACCTAATAAAGTATATGTGTGTGTTGCCACCCCCCCCCCCCCCCCCCCCCCCCCCCCCCCCCCTTTCCCTCCACCACTGTCCCTATGTATGAATCTGCATCTCCACTGGGTGCACACATGGCATTGCGAATGCACATGACTGCAAAAAAAAAAAAAGAACTCACTTAGAAGATGAGTTGGTTTTTGTTTTTTTGTGGTGTGTGTGTGTGTAGCCAATAGACATATTGGACATGCCAAGTAAGTGTAAAATAAAATTCAACAAATAACAAATGTTTGAGGATTGCCAAGCCCTAAAGAAATTAAGTCCAATAAGGTTTCTCTTTCCTGGTGCTAGTAAACTCACAACTTTTCTAGTAATATCACATCCTTTCCTAATGGGACATCTTGAACGGATCACATACCAGCATGCACACACACATACATATACTGCTGAGACAACACATCTCAGCAGCTGTTGCCGGGAATAAGTTATGGGTCATGCCACCTCCCACAGTCCACTGTGGGAAAATTTTTTCAACAACACAGGAGAACAATGACTTTGAATGTCTGCCATCTTTCACCCTGGATATCATTTTAAGGTTTTCAACACTCACCAGTTCAGGGTGTTCAGCCAGCTGGCCACTGATGTTGTTCCATGGAGCCAATTTTATTACACATGACGATAAAGCGCTAGAGATTAAAAAAAAAAAGGGGGGTAATTAACTTGTAATTTAACGCCATCTGCAGGACATGCGCTGCAAGTGTAAAATAAGTTTTGTTTTTTGTTTTTAATTGTCGGATTGAATGAAGTCCGTTGGGATTTTTGTGTATTAACAAAACAGGAGAAAACGGTAGATAAGTAGAAAAAATAACCATAGCTTTCGCATTACTTTTCAGTGAAAGTGAAATAATTCAAGGCTTTCTCCTTATGTTAAGGTGGACGTATAGCGTCGTTGTTATGGTAACCACAACACACCAGGAAAGTGAAAAGTCGGTGATTGGGTTTTGCTGAGATTGGCTGTGAAATTATTTAAAAAAAAAATTTTTTTTAAAGGCCTGCGAAGACTCCAGAGATATAACAATAAGGAAACTGTTTCCTTGTTTATCTAACAAACACCAAAAAACCGGACACAGCAAGTAAACTGGCTAATAAGTAAGTTTCTGCATGCTTTAAATGAACAACACACTTGTTGTACACTTGTGCTGTATTGTTATGTTGTATACACCTTTTCGTATCACATTAGCCCATTTTTTTTTCTATTTTTATGGCCTTCTCGTGTGCCTTAGCAGAATTTAGAAGCAGAAACTAAGCTGGAGCCGCTTAGCACCAGTTATAGCCGATAAGCTGTCATAATTTGGTCTTTTTGCGTTTTTCGAAAAGGTACGTTTACCGTGTGACGTTTACAGGTCTAATAATATACATGATCTTAAAATTTTCTGAATATGTTTAGGACAGTGCTCACGAATTACTTTGTGGGATCTACGTTTAAAAAGAATATTTATTGATTTTGATTTCCGGTGTTCACCGGCGGAAGCGTAATCCTTCAGAATAAAAGCAGGCTTTTGCATGTCTAATTCGGTGTGTTCCGCACATACAAAACTTCTAATCATCCATCCATCCTCTTCCGCTGATCCTTCTCGGAGTCGCGGTGGGGCTGGAGCCGATGGCAGCTATCATAGGGCAAGAGGCGGGGTACACCCTGGACAGGTCACTGTGAGACAACAGTGCTAGCCACTGCACCGCTGTGCTGCCCACTTTTAGTCTTATGTTTTATTTATTGGTAAGCAAGCATAGGGAAGGCCATTAAATGTTGAAACTGTGTGCCAGGACTTTGGTGTAACAAATATTTCATATTTTCGGATTCCTGTCCCACGCAGCCTGTAGGATACTAATGTTTGTTTAGTGTGTTTCTGTCCTAAATATTATTATGTTTTGATCCAATCACTAGTGAATCCATCCCAGGAGGAGACAGAATGCAGGCCTCAGAGTGCAGAAGTTGAAGTGGAAGAGCAAGATGAGGATAAGGGAATGGAGGAGGACACCCCTCTAGTGGCCGTTGCACCCGATGCTTCACTCCCAGAAAAGCAGCCCTCAGCCTCCATTGTGGTCTCTGCTGGTCCTGCCTCCCAGTGTTTAGATGAGGTAACAATCATGTGCATTGTTATGTTGTTATTTTGTGAATGGCATTTTTAAATTGTTTTCAGAAAGACAAACATCCCTATTTGATAGTTATAGTGGCAGATTTAACTGCCATGACTCAAAAGAAAAGAAAATAGTATCAGATATGATATAGATGCATGTATTTGCACAAGGCTAATGTTCAGGACTATTATTTCCTCCATTCTTTTGCAGTTTAATTTCTGATAACAAAGTATTGCACATGCATAATGTGCGTTAAAGTGTTTGTCATAAACATTAAGTGTGAAAAAAAGTGAATATTTAGGAGTCATCCTGTGAATGAGCACAACACTTTTATTAACTTTATCATCACAGACAGTAAACAGACAGTAAAGTCACAGTCCCACAGTTTTATCATCTTCTGCGAAGCCAATATGAAATCTGCCTTTTATTTAGTGGCTTTATTGGTTCAACACCTCATAAACCCATTTGTTATGGGCATGCAGCACCTCATCCTGCATTTTTACAAGCCTCATTCAGCCTCGGACACTAGACGGCAGACACTTTCAAAGACACTCATGCGAAACTTGTATACATTTTTTGTATACATTCGTTTGAAAGGCGATTCCAGTACACAAGTGGAGCAGGCATGAAAAGGATTTTAAACCGACCGAACATTGAAATGTGCAACACAGCCATGGAATATTAATTTAATTTTTTTCCCCCAATATAAAAATTGCATATCTATTGGCACAACAGCTGAATATGATTGATAGAAAAGATCAATCTGATACACACAAAGAATTCCAATTTTACGCAGATATTTACTATGAATGATCACAATTATGCCTAGTCCTTGTCATTACTCAAATGTCATCAATCATTAGACTCTGTACTGCATGACCATTGTATCATATAAAAGCTATCATACCTCTCAAAGTAAAATAAATACTGTACACATCCTCATAGTGAAGCATTTCTTTCCCCAATCCTTCCCATTTACAGTGTGTATAAAATGAAATAAATGGTGCTATACAGTTTCCTAACATTAGATAGCAGTATTGTACAAGAAGAGGATTTTACAGATTATGGCATAGAGAAGTGTGCAGTAATTCGGTGCATCCAAAGCTTGGAAACACATTTTTTTTTCCTCACTGCAATGTCCTGCTTCGTGGCTGCTCTCAAGAAGACTCTAGTTAAACATCAATAATGCAGAATGCACACACATACATGACTCAATAGAAATTTATTGGATGCTGCGTATTTATACTGGGATGTCTTCTGTGGTATGGGGTAATGATAAATCGGCAAGCTGCCCGAGAGCAGTGAGATAAATGCCAGAGAAGGGCCAAGTAAAGCTATACATTTATTACTGACTGTAATTTTTCTAACAGTTTGACTCTCCAGCTTGAAGTCTTTCGTAATGATTATCGGACCCACTCAAAACTGTATCATCAGCTCTCGTATACCTCACTTGGGTGGCTGCTGTTAATTACAAAATCATTTACAGCAGAGAAAGTGATAGCTCATTAGTTTTTACTACTAGTATGTGCTGTGCTGTGTTTCTATGCTGGGTTTATGGCAGGAGGCAGCAGGACAGAATGAGAAAAAAAATGTCAAAGACCAGTGAAAAAATCTCTTCTGGTAACCCTCAATTTAATGTTATGGCCCACGTAGGAGGCTGGCCTACACTGCATGGGTTGTTTTTTTTTAAAAAAAAAAAAAAGAATTTTATTAGTCCATCATTGTTCATAGTCCATTGTCCTTTATTATCATCATTTTAATCCAACATTTTGAAGGCCACACTCACTAGAGTGGAAAAGTAATAGCACACTTAAATTTTTCACAATTATTGTTATCATTAATGCACCAAACTACTTATAGTCCTATCGGTGCACACGTACGCATGTGTAAATGTGTAAATGCATGACTACTAGTGAGTGTATGTGTGTATGAGTCCTTATGTACTTGCTCTTCCATTTTCTTTGTCTTTGCCTGCATGACTGCACTCACCAATATTTACCTGTCCTTTTAAGGACCATAGTTCTTGGGCCGTATCATCATTTTGACAGTTTTAAAAGCCTGCCTGTAGTTGGTGGGGTAGTACTCGGTCGACATGTTGTGCCACGTTCCCCAGAAGATCCCGTTCCTGACTCCCTTGTATCGCTTGTGATAGTACTTCCCGTTGAGGTTGGCAGACATGCAGGCGTCAAACCACCAGCCGGAGCTGTAGTAGCCGCCGCAGTTCCCAGAGGGGTACATGTCGTTGTCGCGGTCGGGTGTGGAGAAGAACTTCTGGTCGTGGTTGAAGTGCTTGTTGAAACTGAGGGCGTTCCCAGCCGTCCCACTGTAATGAGACATTGATATATAAGGTGTGCTGTTCCAGTTTAAGGTGTTCTAGCAGCAACTGAGAGTGAGAAATATTGCATGTGCAGAAGTGAACCCTGTACCTGTATCCACTGACAGACAGACGGTAGCGTAGGTACTCATTGGCCACATAGAACTGATCATACTTTGCATATTCCCGGACACCCTCAAAGTCCTCTAGCTCGATACGCAGAATCATATCTTTTGCTTTTGTCAGCAAATGGATATGGTCATTGCCCAGCCAGAACTCACCTCTGCAGGATAGAAAGGAACAAAATGAGGCATGCTGATATATATATATATATAAAGCTCACATACTATGTTAGAATTTCAATTTTTTTAGCAAAATGCATGTGTACTCCAATAGATGAAAACAGGAGAGGACGAGAGGAGACATTCTTTTAGTGGGAGTTTAATGCTGGATATTCAGACATGCTCAGAAGGTTGTTTTGAATAATTTGTTTTATATCTGCAACTTTATGATCAGTTGAAATGGGGTCAGATCATCTACTGTGGTCATCATTTCCCTAAGGCCTAGTCCACATGTAACTTGAGTCTTCTTTTGAAAATGGTGCCTTTTCTCCTTCATTTGCCAAGTAAATAAGTCTGCACAAAAAGATAAAAATGAAATGAATGGGGTTTAAGAGCATGCCAAACCAACAGGCAGCATTACCCTGACCTCAAAGCCATAAACTCTTGTTGGCCTTATGAGCCAAAAATGTTGTTTTTGTACTTGTGATCATTCACTACTCTCTACTCCCTGTATAAGGAGTTTTATGTAGAAAGCTAAATAGCGAGCCCAATAACAAAATGGAAAAATGGCTTCTGATAATATTTGCCTCATTTTCTCTGTCTTGTTGAGCAGAATATATCAACATCGGTTAGATAAGTGACTAATAATGTGCATATTTCTGATAAGTGCATTGAACAGAGTGTAATTCCTCAAGTTGATGAATCTAAATACTTTGTGGCAGTTTATTTAGTGTTCTGCTTTCTTTTGTTTCTTTACTCTGTCTCTTTTACTTCAACACAATGCATGATGGAATGCAGCACTTGGGTTTTCCACTTTGAATACTTTGGGTATAACAGTCCTTCCTGTACATACAACAGCACTACAAATATGGCAGACTCACAGTGTTATCATGTGGACCAAAGACCAAAACACACAGGAAAAAGTTCTGATCTTTTTTAAATATCTCTATACTTCCCCTTAGTTTTATGCATGATAATCAATCACTGATAATGAAAACAGGTGTTGAACAAACAGTGATATAGAGAACAGGTGTGCATCATTAGCTCCTAAGTACTGAGGATTAGACTCTCTCAGGTTTTGGTAAAAGTATTCTGTAGCACATGACATTAAATGAGCTCTAATTCACTGGTAAAAGAACAGTATAGATGAACAATTTCCTACTAGCAAGACAAAAAATAAATACATTGAACAAACTGCTTGTTTTTGTGTATTCTTTCAAAATGTATAGCTTGCAGCTAGTTAGATGAGCATGTGGTAGGCTCTAGTGTAATGAGGGTCCAGAAAATAGTTGAGTTTGACTTAATGCAGTAGTGTGTAGTGCTGACTTAAAATGATACAGGCTTGACATATAACAATGCATGCTAATTAAAAAAGTTGTCCAACCTTGGCCGGACCTGCTTAATGTCACTATGTCACATGACATTAAAAAGAGTTTTCAGTGTCAGTCGTTGCATTTGCAACCAGATACATTATGTAAGGAGTTTGGTTGCAAGCCGGCAGCGTAAACTTTGAAGCTTCTCTGTGAACAAAGAACCTTGCTCTCACTAGCTTAAGGCTTCACTGATACACATGATGCGTGGCACATTTTGTTATTCTAAGAATGTCTTTCAAAAGGGGATGGTGGGGCGAGAATGGGGCGGCGACAGCAACGAGTTGTTCGAGTGGAAAAGGGAGGAGAAGCCGGGATGTGGCTGGGTAAGCTCGCGCGTGGCCTCCTCCCCGGGGGGTGGAGAGAGAGTGAAAAGCCAATAAAAGCTAGAATTCCAACACGGTCCCAGAGAAAAAGCAACGGCAGAAGCAACAGAGCAAAGAAACAAAAAACAGCCCCGGGGAAAGACAGGCAAGAAGTTAACAAAAGGTGCCACGCAGTCATGGTAGCAGTGTGAAGCCAAGCGAGGAGAAGCAAGGTGCGTGGGCAACAGAAAGCGTGCAAAGTGTACGCGGCCGGCGTGCAACCCAAACTCCGACATAATGGAGCGTGTGGGGCAAAATGTGCAACGACGGACACGAAAACCGAAGGTTCAGGTGACATAACATGACAGCAGGTCCGGCCAAGGTGTGGACCAACGTGTTAATGTAGCATGGCAGTATAGGTCAAGCTGAGCAGGTAAGCACACTACACACAGCAGGAAAGGTCAAAACGCAACTAGGTCTGACCCAACACGAAGAGCCTGTTACCACAGCGCAGCAACTAGCGCAACTAGACAGGTGGGAAAGAATACACAAAAACAGCAGGTGGTCAATGGAATGAGGCGTTGCATGAGGAAAGGCGCAGCTAGACGGGCGGGACCAGTAAGAGAGAGCGCATGGAAGGCAGGGGCTACAGAAGACGGGGACCAAAACCGTGAAGAGGTCAATGCCCGCAAGTACTTGTGAGAGCGAATAGGCACACCGGCTCTAGAGCACGGGGCAACACCGGCATGTAGCAGGAGAGACATGCAGGAAAACTGTGAACGGGAAGTAGTTAGAGAAGTTAAAAAGATCAAGAACGTTGGCTGTGGGGGTGGGTCTGGGTGCCACAGAGAACACGGAGGCGCCAGATGCGGTGATGGGTACAGGAAGACGGGTAGACCCAAATGAGCAAAGTGGAAAAAACCCCAAGCGTGCAGTTCCAGCAGGCAGGGGAAGTGGAAAAAGAGACGAGGAAAGAAACAAAGAAAGCAGAACACGTAAAGAAACCCACAAAGGGAGTGAGATGCGCAAATGGAGAAGACAACGCTGCAAGCACTGACAAAAATGGCACAGTATGACACTATCTGAACCGAGTGGATAGTAGCTGCTCAACAAGACAAGAAAATGAGCAAATATATCAGAACCAGTCCATGGTGGGTGAGTGAGGCGCGCTAGGAAGCCGACAGAAAAACTCCAGACAGAGTAGAGAGTATGGGAAGGAGTCAACAAGGGACAAAAACACATGGGCTCAGAAGGCCAAACAAGCGAGTAGTGGGGGAGGCAGGGTAAGCGGCCGGTGGGGGTGCAGCGCGAAACCCCACACAGTGATGCGGGCAGACGGATGACGTGGAAAATGAAGGAAGAAAAGGCACCAGGGCAAAAGGAAGACGTCAAGACATGTGACGAGGCCTGTAGGGAAAGAGACACAGGTAAGATCGGACCCCAGGCAACGACAAAAGGGCCAGAGTATGTAAAAACAAACAAAACAAACCGGCTGGACAGGTCGGAAAAAGCCAGCCCATTAAACGTGCCCACGTGAAAAAACGAAGTGTACCCTTCGCTGCCCTGCTCCGGGGCAGCATGGAACACATGCAGTGGCGTGAAAAAAAGGAAAGGCAACAGAGTAGGAGCGAGAATATATAAAAATATGCAGCAGCCGCAGGGCCGTCGAGCCTGGCAGAGGGAGTGCTGGCTGGGCAATACCATAGCATGGCGGACAAAAGCCAAAAGAGAGGAGGCGGCGGATGCGAGCTAGAGACGGAGGGGGCCGGAATAGGCAAAGGAGAAGCAGGGCGTAGGTGGCAAGGAGGACCTGACGCTGACCGGCTGTCTGCAGGGGAACAGGTTACAGGCACGCTGCACATGGCAAAGTGCGCACGCGTCATGGCGTGCTAGAACAGCGAAAACGGGAACAGCACACCTAAATAGCAAGGCCAGTACAAGGTGGGGACGCGGACACGCCGCAGTCAACAACACTGCAACCACCACCAAAGCGGCCCCACACCCAGCCGCGACAACGACATGGACCCCGCTGGAACGCGCGGCTACACAGCTTCCAGAGCGGGGGTGACCGCCGACAGGGCGCCAACCGCAAGGATGGACATCACAAGCCGATACAAGAGCAGGAGCGGCGGGAACGGGCACAACAGGCACCAAGACTACCCCCCACCAACACAGAGGCGGTAAAATCGGTCAAAAAGTGAGGAGTACCCCAAGAACAGGCCTTAAAAGACAGGGAAATAGGGGGAGGCAGGCATGCAGCAAAACAAAGAAAAATGTGGGAAGAGCAAGGACAGAAGACTTCAACACACAGAACACGCACAGGACATGCATACACAACACAGTGTGCGGACAGGGTGCACCGAGAGGGACAGAAAGTAGGGGGGGCCAGAAAGTGGATAACGAAGAATGTGTGAAAATGTGAAGGTAGGCGATACTCCAAACGCGAGGAGGGGCCGTGCAAAAGTGGGAGTAAAGGAAGAGAAGAAAGGACAAGTGACTGGAACATGATGACGAAAAAAAGTCGTGGTGGTGTGTGGGGTAAAAAAAAAAACCTCCCAGCAGGGAAGGCCAGCCCCACGGAGGCCAGAACAGGAAATTGGAGGGACCAAAAGAGATGGTGGTCACGGGGTCTGACAGTTCGTGCATGTTCGTCCGCGCCTCCTGCCATAAACCCAGCCATGAGAAACACAGCACAGCACAGTACGAGGAGTAAAAACGTAAATGGACGAGGTCACGCGCGCTGTAAAGAGGTAATGAACGCAGCCACCCAAGGGAGTGATACGAGCGAGAGACAGTGGGAGGGGGGCGATGAAGCATTACGAAAGACGGCCAAGCGGGAAGTCAAACGTGGTAGGAAAATACAGCAGAAGAAAGGAGAGCTGTACGGTGGCCCGCGCAGGCAGTAGCGCACGTGCGCTCGCGCAGCGGGCCGATACACTACCCCATACCACAGAAGAATCCCAAGTAAAACGCAGCACAAGAAGTGCGAGGGAGCAGGAGCCACGGGGCAGGCGCAAGATGTGGGAACGAGAGCTGCTGTGGAGCACAGCACAACAGGACAGTGGCAGTTGGAGAAAAAAAAAGTGTGCCAAGCGGGGAGGCACGAATGACTGGCACACTTCGCGATGCCAGAAACGGAAAACCTGCGCGTACAATGACGCTATCAAGGAGGAAACTGAGAGCACCAAGGCATGAACACACGGTAAAGAAGGAGTGGGGGAAAGAAAGGCTGCACAGGAAGTGGACAGTGTGATATATAGACTGGGAGAGGAGTGATACTGAGAGTGATACAGTGCAGCAGGTACAGAGCGTAAGATGGATGACATGTGAGAATAACAAGACGTAGCAGAAGGATTGCAGGCAGAGTAAATCGCGGGAAAAGTGAAGCGGTGGTGGTATGCAGAAGGAGCGGTGGCATCAATCATATCAGCTGGTCCAAGAGAGAGCAAGAAGGGGGAAAAAAAAAAGAATGTAGCCAGGCTTGTGGCACAGGTGTGCAACGGCGGGAAAAGCCCTGGCAGGCCGCAGCCACTGGGGACGTGAATCGCCGTTGCAAACAATGGATGACCAAAAAAATGAACAAGGGGTCGCAGGAGTGGCTGTGAAATCGGCGGCCGGCGAGGGCCGAGGCGGAAGTGAGCGGGGAAAAGAAGTGCAGGATGAGCGGCTGCAGGCCCATAACAAATGGTGGAGGAGAAGGATGAACCAAGGAAAAGCGCACAAAGTAAAAGCAGATGGGCAGAGGCGTGCGCAGAAGAGGAAAAAACTGGGGACGTGGACTGACGGGCGGCGTTACTGGCTGTGATGGAGAAAGTTAGAAAAGGGTGCGAGGCACAGGAGGACGCCTGAAAGAGCACGGGTGGTCACACTAATGTTTATGACAAACACTTTAACGCACATTATGCATGTGCAATACTTTGTTATCAGAAATTAAACTGCAAAAGAATGGAGGAAATAATAGTCCTGAACATTAGCCTTGTGCAAATACATGCATCTATATCATATCTGATACTATTTTCTTTTCTTTTGAGTCATGGCAGTTAAATCTGCCACTATAACTATCAAATAGGGATGTTTGTCTTTCTGAAAACAATTTAAAAATGCCATTCACAAAATAACAACATAACAATGCACATGATTGTTACCTCATCTAAACACTGGGAGGCAGGACCAGCAGAGACCACAATGGAGGCTGAGGGCTGCTTTTCTGGGAGTGAAGCATCGGGTGCAACGGCCACTAGAGGGGTGTCCTCCTCCATTCCCTTATCCTCATCTTGCTCTTCCACTTCAACTTCTGCACTCTGAGGCCTGCATTCTGTCTCCTCCTGGGATGGATTCACTAGTGATTGGATCAAAACATAATAATATTTAGGACAGAAACACACTAAACAAACATTAGTATCCTACAGGCTGCGTGGGACAGGAATCCGAAAATATGTAAATATTTGTTACACCAAAGTCCTGGCACACAGTTTCAACATTTAATGGCCTTCCCTATGCTTGCTTACCAATAAATAAAACATAAGACTAAAAGTGGGCAGCACAGCGGTGCAGTGGCTAGCACTGTTGTCTCACAGTGACCTGTCCAGGGTGTACCCCGCCTCTTGCCCTATGATAGCTGCCATCGGCTCCAGCCCCACCGCGACTCCGAGAAGGATCAGCGGAAGAGGATGGATGGATGATTAGAAGTTTTGTATGTGCGGAACACACCGAATTAGACATGCAAAAGCCTGCTTTTATTCTGAAGGATTACGCTTCCGCCGGTGAACACCGGAAATCAAAATCAATAAATATTCTTTTTAAACGTAGATCCCACAAAGTAATTCGTGAGCACTGTCCTAAACATATTCAGAAAATTTTAAGATCATGTATATTATTAGACCTGTAAACGTCACACGGTAAACGTACCTTTTCGAAAAACGCAAAAAGACCAAATTATGACAGCTTATCGGCTATAACTGGTGCTAAGCGGCTCCAGCTTAGTTTCTGCTTCTAAATTCTGCTAAGGCACACGAGAAGGCCATAAAAATAGAAAAAAAAATGGGCTAATGTGATACGAAAAGGTGTATACAACATAACAATACAGGCCACAAGTGGACAACAAGGTGTGTGGGCAGTGAAAGCAGGCAAAACGTACTGATGAGCCAGGTGACTGGGGGCCGGGGTGGTAGGGTGGAAAAAACAAGAAAAACCAGTGTCCGATGGAAGCGCGGAGCGGCGCAGGCCTGTGAAAAAAAAAGAGTGGGTGAAGAATGTCACAGCCAATCCAGCAAAACCCAGCACCGACTGGTCACGGCCGGGGTGGGTGGGTACCATGAACAAACGACGCGAGTACGGCCACCGAACAGAAGAGAAAGCCTTGAATTGAGTCACAGTGCACGTAAAAGTAAGTGCGAAAGCTCAGGGGGATGGGGCGACTGATCGACCGTGCCCTGGGTGAAGACACCAAAAATGCCCAACGACGCATGCAAGCCGACAAGTTGAAAAACAAAAAACCCAAAACTGAGTGACACTGGGCAGCGCATGTGTCCGGCAGATGGCGTAAATACAAGTTAATACCCCCTGGTGTGGGGAAATGCGCGACCGCTAGCTCAGGGGAATAAAAGGTGGCGCCAGTGGAACAACAGACAGGGCCAGCGGCGGAAACACCCTGAAGGGAGGGGTAAAACCTGTGGTGAAAAGGAATCCAGGGGTGGAAAGAGGCAACAGGCCAAGCATGGGCGTCCTGGGTGGGTGAAAAAAAGGCCCACAGGGACCGGGGGAGGGGCAGGACCCATAACTGTGATGGCCCGGCAAAACAGCGCGGAGATGGGTGGCTCAGCAGTAAGGGATGGGGGGCATGGCGTGGATGGGAGTCCGGTCAAGAGTGGTGCCCGAGTGAGAAAGATGGGAGTAGGACTAGAAAAGGGGGAGGTACTTGAGCACCAGGAAAAGAGAAACCGTGATAGGACGTAATGCGTAGGCGGGCAACCTCAAACAGGGAGGGTGGAAGGGGACACGTACGTGGGCAGGGCCAATATGGCAGGGGCTACACACACACCACACCCCCACAAAAAAACAAAACCAAACTCATCGGTCGAAGAGGGCTGGGGTGGTGTGGCAAGCAGGGTGCAGCGCAAGCCAGGGGGCCACCCAGTGGAAGCAAAAGATTCAACAAGCAAAGCCCCGAACAACACACACAGAGACTGAGTGAGGAAAGGTGCAGGAGGGTGCAGTAATTGTGGCGTGCAAACAAGTGCGGAAAACAGTCCTGGTGAAGATGGGCCAGAGTGTCACATGATAGCATGTATGTACAGCCATGGGGCGACAACCAGAAGTGCGTAAGCCGCAAAGCCGCAAAGGGGCGCAGTTGAGAAGGCTGGGTGACGGGGAATCAGTGGAGCACAGCGAACGTAGGCATCAACCCCAGGGTGAAAAAGCAGCGTGAGGGGCAGACAGACAGCAGAAGTACAAAAAAGAGGACCAAAAACAGACTGGCCAAAGACGGCCTAGGTAGCAACACAGGTGGAACACAGAGCACGGAGGAAACAAGAGGCAGGAAGAGGTGGGACAGGGGTGGAGTCCACGAGAGCCAAGTGGAGAGCATGGCGCACACAAGAGTGCAAAGAGACAGAAGGAGGGGTACGGGGTCCGGAAGAGCGGGCGCCGAAGGGGGTGGCCAGTGAGGGGCAAGAGTGGACGGAGTGAGGGAAACAAAAGGCCAACACGGGGTCGGTCGCAGACGGAGGGTAATGGGGGTGACAGGAGGCAAGCAGGGAGGTAGCGTACCGTGGGCGCGCCCGAACACCGCAGAAGGACGCAGAACCCAGCAGGTGAGCTGTGGAGGTAGCCAGAGCAAGAAAGCAGTTGCAGAGGAAAAGCAGGAGAAGATGTGGTAAGATGACTGTGTGGATCCAAGGGCCAAAGAGGACACCATGCACGAAAAAGTCTGCGCAGAAGGGGGAGAACAGCGGTCCGAAAGGACAGCCGGCGAGTGCCAGCCGTGATGGCGGCGCCAAGTAGGCGGGCAAGCTCCGCTGAGTGCGCGGGCAGTGCAAAGGGAGGTGACAGCCAGAGAAAACGGCCGTGCGCAGGGCGATGTCCGGGCCCAGACCCATGGCGCGGAAAACCCTAGAGAGGAAGGACACAGGAAGAGCAGCAGGGGTGTGGTGGAAATCCTGCAGACCAGCAAGCGGCACCCCAACAACCAGTGCCACAGGCAAAAGCACTGAAAATGCACGTGCGTCCTGGGCAGCTGGATGCTCAGGGTTGGAAATTCAGCCAGGGGGGTCGAGCATATCCAAACACACTTGAGGTGCGCCAGGTGACAGAGCTGAGTTAAAGAGTCGGAGAACACGCAGGGTGAACAGGCCCTAACGCATGGAAGCAGCCCGGAAGGGGTGGGAGGAAGTGCAACACAAACAGAAGGCGGCCCCGCAAAAGTGCAGTAATTACTTACAGCAGAAGGGTACGAGACTGTGGACGGGCATGCAATTACAGCAGCAAAGGTGCCTGGTGACGCAGTCCACATGGGAGGCCCACAACGGATGAGAAAGGTGGGAGGCAAAGGGGGGCGGCCAAAGCAGCAGCGTAAAAGGAAGCGGTCCAGGGGGACATGAAGGGCGGCTGACAGAGATAACAAAACAGGGGAAAAGCAGGACAACAGCATAGCCCAGAGAAGGAAAAAGCAGGAGAATGGGACAAGAGAAGAGCAACCGCACCCCCTGAAAGAACAGCAAGCAGTGGGGGAACTGTATGCGAAGCAAAACAGGGCAAAAACTGAATTAACCCACCCCGTCGGGAAACGAAATAAACCGCGAGAACGGGAAGTAAACGTGGGGTACACAGCAAGTGGCCAAAGGAAACCCGGAAAAGCGGCCAACAGCATAGATGATGCCGTCCAGGCCGGGCAGATGGAGGGAGTGCGGGATGGTGAAAAAAAAAAGGGCCGAGGTACACCAGGGGGTAAAGAAAACAGGACCCTAAAAGGAACGGGGGTGCTCGGGAAAAAGCAGGAGCCAGTGGGGAAAGTGGGGCACAAAGCGAACAGTGTCGGGAGTGGGAGCTTAGGTCAGGCGACAGAGGGAGAGGAGAAGGAGGCAGGCAAAACAAGAAATGCGGGGGCGCCAGTACAAAAACCAAAAAAAAGAAGAAAATAAAAAACCCCGTAAAAACCCCAAGACATGGAACCCAGGGGACCCATGCAAGAGACAATCCTGAGCAAAAGGTGCGGTAGAAATGCAGACAAAAAGACCTGGAAAAACAGGACAAAGACAACAATGGCAACCCAGCAATATAGGGGACGGTGAGAAAGAGTAGCAAATAGGCAGAGTTAGTCGATTGAAGAAAGAGGGGGGGCAGGAGGGGAAGAGAAGAAAAGATGGTGGAGTGCACCCAAGGCAGACCAGTGCAGGCGAGAAGAAGGGAGAGGCGTGGGTCCGGAGAGGGGCAAGAGAGTGCAGGAGCCGCACAGCCGGGAGTACAGGCTGGGGGGCCATGTCTGATGTGCTGGGCCGATAGAACCGGGTACAGGCGCCCGGAGGCCCGAGCAGATGGAAAGGGGCCGCTGCGCAGGGATGGGTCCCGCAGGAGTACGAGTGCACCCTCCGCAGACAGCCGAGGGAATAGGACTATCTCTGGCCAGACGGTGTCCAAGAAGTGCGCCAGCGGTCGTGTCACCACCGCGTGAAGGCGGCTGAGAGGCCTGGGGTGCACGGGAAACCAACTAGAAAGCCAGCGCAGAACGCGCGAGAGGCCACAGGGAGAAGGCAACAGCAGAAGCTGGAATGGGGCGCGCCGCCAGTGCGCCGCAGAAGTGAGACCTGGGCCTGCCGTGCAACTGGAGAGAGGGGCCCCAGACAGGCCTCGGGCACATACCCCCAAGAAGTGTGAAAACGGCGCACCGCTCCACCGACCGCACGTGGCCAAGAAAAAGAGCAAAGGTGGAGTGACCCGCGTTCCGGAAATCTTACAGAGACCGTGGGCGGTGGGGAAGACCAAGGAGGTCGGAGCACCATGACTCGGAGGGGGCACCGCTGGCGAAGAGGGGCTGCATGCAGTGGGGATGAGAAGGCCGAGCACGAGCAGCGGCAAAACTGAACAATGGAAGGACCGCAGGAGAAAACAAGTCAGGGGGAAGAGAGGGGAAGCAGAGCGCAGAACACACCCCGGGAGGGCACCGGGACCACAAGGGGAAGAGAGGGTGCTGACCCCACGCGGACACGAACGGTCGACGGTGAGGAGAAGTCCACAATCCAGGGCACAGAGAGGAGTTAAGCCCAGTGGGAGTCTGGGGACGGAGGGGTGGGAGGCCGGAGCGGGAGGAAAAGCCAGCTGAGCACAAAGAGGAGCCGGCAAAGGCCGGGGGCCAAGGCCTGCAGAAGGTGGCAGCACGGGCGAGCGCAGCCGCGGGACCGGTCTGCCGAGGCAAAACGGGGGAGGCCCAAGAGTGGGAAAAGAGCTGCAGGGGAGAGACCAGGCTGCGCCAGCAGTGGGGCGGAATGGGGAGGGCCAAGCGCGGAAAAGCGGCAGACAGGACAGGGACGCGGTGAGATGGGGAACGAGGGGGCGGCGGGAAACCCGGATGGGACCAGGGAACAGGACAACGAGGGGGAATAGTAGAGGTGAAGACCGGCCCGCCAGGCCCGCCAGCACAAGGTCGGGAGCACCCGGCCCAGGCAGCGCCAGCGGGCCCGGCCCCGTGCCCCGTGGGTGGAAGCGTCCGGAACCAACGCCGCAGCGCAGAAGGCCAGGACGAGCAACGCGCGGGAGGGAGAGGACAGGACCCAGGGGCGGGGTGCGCCCGAGAACCAAAACGGGCAGAAAAAGAGGATGAGCAGCCCAGCCAGAGAGGAGGGGGGGGGGGGGGCTCCAGACGGCAAGGGCGTGAGGTAACTTAACAGGTCAAGGGGCAAAAATAGTGCGTGACACATAGGGAGAAAAGTCGGTGCCACCATGCTGCGTCATCAACCGAACCAGAATGCTTGGCGGAGAGAGTGAGGAATGGGCACCACAGGTCAAAGTAACCCTGGGAAAGGTGGACAACACCAACAGAGGGAGAGGCATGGGCAGCCAAACACCGGGGGACTGAGCAAGGCCAAAACAAGATGACACACACGGCAATGGACAAGAGCGGATAGGAATCATGGCCGAGTCGTGGTGGGAAGGAAAATGAAACAGCCACCAGTGAAGATGGTGAAATACTGTCAAACAAAAAGCGTGCTGACAGGCCAAAGCCGAGCACAGGGGAGGGCCGAGCGGGAGTGCCTCGTGCCTGCTCGTGCGTGTGGGAAAAACAGTGGAAAAACCAGCGCGCAAGGGCCAGCCCAGCGGGGTGCGGCCAGGGCGCAGCGGACAAACAGGCAGAGGAAAAAAGGGACGTGAGCAACAGGCAGACGTCCAAGACCCCGGGATGGCAGTACGGGAGGCACAACAAACAACGGGGGAGGGGTAAGCGTACAAAAACCCTTTCACCCACCCACAACCCGCGCGTTGGCCGGGGGAACAGCTGTCTAAAACGTAAGAACACACAGACGCAACGGGTTGGCGACCAGTGAGGGTGCTGGCGACGGTGCTGGGCCAAGAACCTGGGAGACAACACGAGAGACAGGTGGAACAGAGGGGAAACCAGCGGGGCACAGTCGGGTGGAAAGATGAAAAGGGGGGTCCAGGAGAGCAGCGGACCTGAAGTAAGGAGAGCAAGAAGAGCAACCAAGTAGCAAAAGAGACGGGAGGGATGACCTGGAAGTGGGTCACGCCCGAGGGGGAAACGGAACCAGGCCGCCGGTGGGCGAATGGGAGCAAACGGCAGTACGGCGAGCGGAGTGCGGGGGAAACAGGCAGCAGTCAAAGGCGGAGCAAACACGGGAAAACATAATGCACGAAACGCAGGCACCTGGCCACACGGACGAGCAAGCAGAGGTCGGGGGAGCAGGCGCGTGAGACCAGAAGGCAGAGGAGGGCAGGGTGACAGGGAAGAAGGGCGTGCAAAGAAAAACGGCGCCGAAGCAACCGAAACCCCCAGCAGCGAAACCACTGGCGCTCAGAAAAAAAGGAAAAAAAGGAAAAGAAAAGCAGCCAGAAAACAAACCGAACAGAGGCTGACAGGAACGCAACGCCCAGTAGCATCAGACAATCTGAAACATGAACACAAGGCAGACGGAAACGAAGAAGAAGGGAGAGGCACACTGAAAGGGAGCCGCAAGAAAGAGAGCAAAAAAAGGGCCTAGCAGGCAAACACAAAACACGGCAAAGTACAGCGGACCGGGCACGATGACACAATGCATGTACCACACCGTAGAAGGCCTACCACAGGAGAAACGGACAGGAGACCGCACCAATAAACGAGCAAGGCGCCAGAAAGGAACGGCAGGAACGGGACTGCAACCCACAGAACACCAGAGCAGGCCCAAGAAAGAACCCACCCGCCACAACACGAGCACGACGGTACAAAGAGCAAAACATGCACCAGAAACCTGCCAAAGGGCGACCGTCAGAAAGAAATGACTGCAGAAAGTACTACGGAACCAACACGGGGCTCGGGGAGCACCCAAAAGGAAAGGAGGCGGAACTGCCAGACAGCGGAGTAAGAACGCAGAACACCAGGAAAATGCAAACAAGCAAAAACAGAGAAGGAAAGAGATGAGTAAACAACAGGGAAAAGGAAAAAGGAGACGCCTACGGGAGTCGTGGCCAGGACTCGGTCCCAGAAAGCCTGGCCACCAAAGAAAGCACCGCCATATAACAAAGAGCGACGCAGCGGGACCAGACGACGGGAACTGGAGAACCCACAGCCATGGAGAGAGCACTCAGCCGGGAAGCCCCACAGGAGCGACGCCAACAAACAAGAACAAAAACAGACAAAAGAGGCCAACAGGTCCAACACACAGAACAAGCCTCAAGAAAGGCAAGGCCACAAGAACGAGCGGAGGAGAGAATCGGGTGGGGGACGCTACGAACACAACGGACGCGTTCACAACCTTATTGTTGCAAAAACATTGCTCCCTTTTTTTGTCATAGCCAGCTTCCCGCTCGCTTCCCTAACTGCAGCTGATGCGACAGGGCTTCGGCGTGGGTTTGCTGCCGTTGCTGCAACTAGGAACCGGGGAATATGGAGGAGTGAGGTGTGAATGTTTTTCATTTTTGTTCTCCATTGTGGGTGTTTGTGGAGTGCATGTTCAAAATAGTTGTGAATGGAATCAGCTGAGGATGCTAGTTGGTTATGCTTTTCATATCTGAAAGTGCAATTGTTAGTACCTTGATATCTTTTGAATCAGATATCTGGGCCTAAATCCTGAGAAGCCATGAAAACTCTCCAGTAAGCTCCCATCCAAAAGCATGGCGTGGTCTGCTGGTTCCATTCTGCAGCCGTGTCGTTCTTTAATGGTGAGGCAGGAAATGGACCCAAAGATGCAGACTTGGAGGCAACCAAAGACTGACCTTTATTTAGTTGGCAGCTGCAAATCCATAGTACAAATGAAGACAGAGATGAACTAAATCAAGGAAGTACTACAGCAAAACAGAACTAGGCATGGGGAACATAGGAGGACATGAAAAACTTAACACCTAATATCAGAATAAAAACATAACCTAGGCAAAGGTAACATCCAAACTGAAAACTCCAAAAATCTAAAAAGGAGAATATAAAACAGGAAACTGGGTATGCCCGGTACAAAACCCAGGCTGCAGCTGTCTTATAAAATTGCTAGCATGGGTTAACATAACACAAAGCTTTATTATGCTTGATCGTGAACTCTGAAGAGCTTTATTCATCATCGTTCTGCAGATTGGCCATTGATGCAAAAGCTTCTTGAGCCCAGGTGACGCTCTGGCTCACACAGATGCGTCTCCCGGTGGCTGTACCGATCCTGCAGGAAGATTACAAGAGAGTTAGGATAGAAGATACCACGCTGTGCCTCGTGTTTTCATGCATTCTGTTTTGTGTTCAGAAATTACAATTACTGAAATTACTCATTGTGGTGACATACACAAATGCTTTTTCCAGACAGGCGCTGTGAGACTTGAAGACAGAGACTATTTTCTTCGGTGGTATCCTTCCAGTAAAGAATTTGAAACAGCATTGTCCAGGAGACATTTCAAACACTCCTTGAGCTGAAAGAAAAAAATAAAAAGACAGTAAAAAATTCAGTTTCATAGCAGCATGTGTCAAAGGTGTTGAGCACTCTAGCTGGAAACTCAGTCTTTAAATAGAAAGGCAGTGACATTAACACTGTCAGAGCGCTCAGGTCCTTTATGATATACACTGATGATGTTTTAAAATAACTCATCAGCCCAAGATTAAATTTTAAACAGAGTGGAGTTGCTTTCAAGTTTTGTAAAATGTAAAATGCATTAACAATAATAAGTTAAAGTTAACAACGAAGTGTAATCTGAGGTTCAGCTGATCTGAACATTGAACTGAAAGACAATAAAAAAGATTTTTAAACACCACAGTTATTTAGGGATTTCTTAAAGCCAGCAGAACTTTTGTTCCCTTCTGACTCTACTAACACTCACTGAAGATGAACTATCAGCTCCCATTAAACCCTTCAACCAGAACTCATGTGACAGTAATCTGTATTGATTAGAATAAACACAACCTTAGTCATGATCATTATAATGGTCCTAAATGACTCGTGGCAAGATAACTAGCTAATACTGCAGAATTCCTCTTAGTTGACGCTGTTCTTTAGTGATGCAAAAATCCATTTGGGGCTCATTTAACCAGCTGGTAACACAGCTGTGAGGATGATATTATTTTCAACATGTTTTGTAAACTAAGAGAAAAAGGTGATTCAGAATCTTGAAATTGACATTTCTAAAATGCAGTTGCACAAAATAAAAAAAATCATAATAAATCCCTCCAAAAAGTTTCATAACAGATTAAAATGCAGCATATAGAACTGATTAACAACAATAAGTTTATTTAAAACCAGATAAAAACAGGTATAATTGGAAATAATTCGTCTAAATTTCAGGAGCAGGAGCGTTCCTCCATACACTCCCCTGCACTACTATCTGACTGGCCCAGGAGCCGCCACCAGTCCCCTCTGAGGCCTTCCTCAAACCCCAGCCTCAATTCATGCTCAAACCATCTGCCATTATCTACTAGAAATGCTGTCAAACCTTTTTGCAGATGTGGTCCCAGTTAATTAATCCGAGGTATAATGTTCACTCATTTTCTTAGTGTAACTTGTAAAAGTTACGACCAATCAAAGAAAAACATTAAAGGGCCTCAGATTACATTTATCTTCAGACTGTAAAGCAGACTGACAGACTTACGTGCAGCAGCGCAGTAATAAACCGTGAGCAGCAGAAGCAGCAGTCCCACTGTGGCCTTCATGTTTACTCCTCTCTGGATGTGATGATGTCCTTCTGCTGTTGCTGTAAGAAGTGATCTGAATGTTTAATGCAGTCTCACGCTCACTTAAAGGGCCGTTATATGTTTGTCACGGTGAGTTTTTCCTGTCACTTAAACACAAAGATTAGAAATCACCAACCAAGCGACATCTCTGCAGCTACTCCACACTGCATACAGAGACAGATAACATCAAGAGATATAAAAGTATTCGACTCAACTAAGTAGTTACATTTAAAATATATTAATCTGAAATGAGATGACCCAAATGCATACTGTACAAGGAGAAAACGCACCTTTTATGAGGACAGTCCAAAGTCCAAAAGATGCAACAAGTCCAAAGAGTGCAAAAAAAGCAACATAAGTCCAAGAAACAGACAAGAAGCACACAAAGGCAGATCACTGAGGAGTTAAAGAAATGCCACCTCAAAGATTAAAGGGAGATGGCTGTAAAAACAGGATTATGTAACAATAGGAAATGGGAGGGAAACTAAGGAGAGCAAATGGGAAAGAAGAAAAACAACACAGAGGAAGTAAAACTTGACACAAGACACAAAAGAAACAAGCTAACACATTAAAACAGGAAGTAAGTAAATACTGAAGCCAAGCCACAGAAAATAGACACTGGGAAACACTGGAAAAGGCTTTGAGAACACAAAGAACTACAACGAATAAACCCGAAGGCAAAATACTAAACAGAAAATAAACAGGAAACAAAAGTTAATCAAGAGATTACAATGGAAAACTAAAAATGAAAGTAATTGAGAGAAAAGCTCTAAATAATCCTAAAATCCACAAACTCCCATGATGGAAAAAAACATGAACGTGACACGAAAAGAAAGGAGTGAAAGAATAATTCCAGTTTTTTTCTTCCACGTGTATTTCTTTTTTCTAACACGCCTCTATTAACCCTTACAATCCATATGGGCTTCACTAGGAAACAACATAACAAACATTTAGCAGAGTCAAATGACTTCACAGTAGTCATGGGCACCTGCTCCAATCAGAAGCTGGGTGGTTCCATATGTCCCAAAATTACACTCACTTGACACTTTCTCTGGTACAACGTGCCTTTATCAGGTTTTCCCCATTTTACCATCAGAGCTGTCTCAGTTCTTCATGGCACAGATTCAAAAAGATGCTGAAAACATTTCAGAATTTGGTGAGCGAATTGTGTGCTGTACATCCATGATGCATCTCTCCTGTTCCAGCACATCCCAAAGGTCCTCCTTTGGATTGAGGGGTGACGTGGAGCTCATTTGAGTACACTGACCTCACTGTCATGAGCCTTCTCTATAAGAAGTCATTACTTCCTTCCAGGTCCACAGTGAGCTTTCCACACAGACAGAAAACTTTTTCACCACTGAGCTCTCCTCCTATCTCAGCTTCTGCTAGAAAAATAGACCAGCTTGATTAGAGGACCTGAAACCTTTAGACCCGAGCCTTCCACACAGGGTGAGAAAGGCCCACGGGAGCTGTTTGTCAGTAATGGAGGTTCAGGTGTCTGATATGGAGTGTCCTGCAGAGCAGTCATAGAGATTACATGAATATACGCTGACCTCATTATTTGAAACTCTGGCCATGTTTAATGTAAGTCTCTGCGATGTAACAACACACATGTAACAGGAAATAAGGATAAAGACAGTAATGTAAGTAAGTAATTTTACTTAGGACTTTGTTACCAGGTCACAAAAATAAGTACGGATGTCACAAAGATGTCTGAGTTTTTAACAGGGCCCATAACAACTATTAAAAAATATTTAAAAAAAACACACGAAGTTTCATTCACCTTTCATTCCTCGAGTTAAATTCAATTTTATTAATACAGCGCCATACATCTCGCAATCTGTCAGATTTCTTTTGTCACCTTTACAAATGGTTGAAGTCGCATTCTTTTAGCAGCCAGCAGGGGGAAACTCATGTCCAAGAAAGGAAATATCACCGCAGATGAAACTCTCTCAGGCAGATAAATTAAAAGCATTAAAAGCAGGAAGAGCCGCTGAGGTGACTGGTTGCTAAACTGCAGTTCATGCAAAGATAGAATGTATATTATTTATTTTATTATTATGTGTGTGAGTGATAGTGTGTGTGAGTGATGATGATCAGATGAGATGAGTTTTAATGTGAGTAGTCAATATTTATCTGTTAAATCATATCAATTTGGTGCTGACTAAATGTTCAAAATTTAATCTGAAAGCCTTTAAAATTTTTATACTAGATATTTTTCTTTCCTCGAACAATTTAATGAAATTATTAAAACACAAACAAACAAAGAACACTAAAAAAATAAAAAAAATATGTAATTTCACACGTTGATTTGGACCCAGAACTTTATAACCGCAGCTATCTTAAACTTCTGTAGCACACAGCGAAACGTCTGGAACACAGTTCAGTTTTAATAGCTTTAAGCTGAAACGGTGTTGAAAGGTTAATCAGAACACGAGAGTTCATGTTCAGGTTACACGAAACAACCGCTGTTTTCGGCCTCACTCCTAATCAGAAGGCCATGTGTCCGCTACCAGTATGATAGGCTACTGGATGTTTTTTTTTTTTGGCAGGGTAAAGATGAAGTGTGTAAATTTCTCCTTAAAAAACAAAAAACAAAACAAAAAAATAAACACCCGATTCAAAGCCGAACATTTTTATTGAAAAAACATGCGTGGGTTGTTTTTTTTAATATATATACACAAAGCATTTTGGAAAATACAGTCATTATAAAATTGCTGCTAGCATGGGTTAACATAACACAGAGCTTTATTATGGCTGATCATGAACTCTGAAGAGTATTCATTCATCACCGATCTGCTTTTGCTTAAAAGCTTCTTGAGCCCAGGTGACGCTCTGGCTCACACAGATGCGCCTCCCGGTGGCTGTACCGATCCTGCAGGAAGATTACAAAAGAGTTAGAACAGAAGATACCACGCTGTGACTCGCGTGTTTATGGATTCGGAGTTTTTTTGTTTTTGTTGCTGTTGGTGGGGTTTTTTTCGGGTTTCTTCTTCTTCTTCTTTTTTGCCTGTCCCATTCGGTACTTAACAATAATTATTATTACCGGGATTATTGTCTGAAGGACAAGAAAGATGCCCAACTGATTTTTTTTTCCATTTATTTTTGGTCATGGCTTTGCCAAATTGCTCCACTTGATAGATCTTAATAAAATATTATTATTATTATTATTATTATTATTATTATTATTATTATTATTATTATTATTATTATTATTATTATTATGGAAAGAAGGGAAAGAAAAACAGGTGAAGAGGGACAGTGAGAGAAGACCCTAAAAAAGCATGCACACTGTTTTGTGTTCAGAAATTACGATTACTGTAATTACTCATTGTGGTGACATACACAAATGCTTTTTCCAGACAGGCGCTGTGAGTCTTGAT
>NW_024582473.1:1301617-1319475 GCF_018398535.1 Haplochromis burtoni
GACAGAGACTATTTTCTTCGGAGGTATCCTTCCAGTAAAGAATTTGAAACAGCATTGTCCAGGAGACATTTCAAACACTCCTTGAGCTGAAAGAAAAAAATAAAAAGACAGTAAAAAATTCAGTTTCATAGCAGCATGTGTCAAAGGTGTTGAGCACTCAGCCTGGAACTCAGTCTTTAAATAGAAAGGCAATGACATTAACACTGTCAGAGCGCTCAGGTCACAAAACTGTGTGCTGGGAGCTTCATGGCATTGCTCTCCATGGATGAGCTATATGTGTAATTTGTTAGTGACCCAGTAGTGTTGTACATATAATATATATATATGCTTTCTTTAGAACAAAAATAAAGTCTTTCTTCCTCTGATTATTATCTTTCGACCTGTTGTTCAGGTCAAACTGTCACTTCGTTTCTAAAAATGCCACAGCTTATTTTTTTTATCTGGATCAAACGGTCATAAAGTAAACACATACATAACCTCACGTCATGTATGTGATAAAAGCAAAAGTTTGTCTTCGTAACATTTTAACGTGTTTTGTCATCAAACTCAAAACATTTGAAAATGAATTTTTAAAATAACTCATCGCCCTTTTGAAGTTTTGTAATAACCTCACCCACGTAATGTGAAGTTCATTCACAATAAACAGTAAAAGTTTTTAACTTGTAACTCATTTAAGTTATGACGATTACTAATAAAATCAGATAAAAATCTAATAAAAACATTCAAGAGGGCATTTATCCCCAGTTAAAAGCAGACTGACTGACTTACGTCCAGCAGCGCAGCAATAAACCGTGAGCAGCAGAAGCAGCAGTCCCACTGTGGCCTTCATGTTGACTTCACTCTGGATGTGATGATGTCCTTCGGCTGTCGCTCTAGAAAGTTAACTGAATACTTAATGCTTTGTCACACTGATACAAAGGGCAGTCTTAACAGATCTATTATAGTGAGTTCCCTTTTTGGGTAAAAGGAAGTGTAAGAGACACACCACCACTTAAACATGTAGATTAAAGATCACTCACCAAGCAACACCTCTGCAGCTTCTCCACATCGATTATGGAAACAGATAACATCATGTTCCATCTATTCAAGTCAGCTGAGAACGATGACCACATTTTTAATTTTTTTAATGAAAGTAATTTTGTTTGAGAAGACATGCGTAACAGCATAATGTCTGTTTATTCCTGCCGTATGATTCTTTATAATCCCCCAAAGCTGATTCTGTTCATCTGGACATAGCGTCTTCAGTGCAAGAAACATTTTGTCGCTTATTCAATTACTTGTTTAGTCTCAGCTCGACTGCAGGGTTCCCCAACCTTATAACCAGTACATTTGCATAATGACTGAAACTAGCACCACTGACTAATAATGGGCCGTGAGGTCAGTTTCATGATCATTAATATGCCAGCTATCATGACCTCCTTTATAATGTTTGTGTGACAAAGTGGGTGAGAACATCTTTTGTTCAGAGTTAAAAGCTGGATATTCTTAGTTAACATTCTTGTTTTGATTTAGCCATATCTCATATGTATTCTGTAGTAGGCAAACGTGTACTATCCCGGGTTTGTTTATGTTTCGCACTGTTACAGATTATTTAATGTAACATCTTGGTTTAAATCAACTCGGACAAGTTTGTTAATTGTCTAGTTTGAACTCACCTAACCTACCCGTGTGCCAGGAACAATAGGAGGAAATGTAGTTTCAATTCCCCGTATTTATAGCGTCCAGATTAGTCTGAGATCACAGGAAGCGACCAGGTCAAGAAGGGGGAGAATTCTTGTAATTTATTTGGATTTTGTTTTGGATTTATTGTTGTGATATGTATTGACTACACCTTAGTTTTTATAGCTAATAAAGAGTAGCATTATACGTTTATGAGAATGGTAACATTTGTCTTACCTACTGCATGGAATAGTTCAGAGGAGAAATTGTTTGGATAGCAGAAGAACTCTGGTGTTAGTGGGAGAAAGGACCAGGTCAGTATAGCTGTGTGCATGTGACCATAATTTCTGCTGATTTAAGTTCAGTTATGTTTATTTTTACTGAGTTAACTATGAAGTTGACTTTCTTATTTATTTTTGTAAATATTGTTTGGTCACAAAAATGGTGAATACATCACTCGCTACACTGGACAGCACGGTTACTACTTATTCTCCAGCCAAATGACTCTGCAGTAGTGGGCACCCGCTACAATCAGCAATGACAGTAACTCGTCACTCGGATGGTCACAGGTTGCATATGTGCACACATATATGCATTCAGTGAACACAGTTATACACACTGTACTGAGTTGGACCATATTTATTGTGTCACGTTTTTCATTGTATAGATTCAAAAAGGTGCTGAAAACATTTGGAGAGATTTTTTTTTATCCATGTTGACATGATAACATCACACACTTCCTGCAGATTTATTGATATTATTTATTAATTTGAATCTTCTGCTCCAGCTGTCGTGGAACTTTGTAAATAAAGTCTGCAACACAGTAGGAGCTGTGATCAAGCTATTTATTACTGCACGCAGGAGGTCACACACACACACACATCAAAACATAACAGGTTCATAGCAATGAGTGTTCTAACCTTGCAGCGCCCCTTTTATAACACCGCACAAACTCCGTGTATCTTTTCAGTTACAACAGTCTTTCAGCTGTTGCTGAACAGAGAAGACTCCCACTATCCTTTCCCAGCTTACATCCCTCTGAGCAAAACAGTTAGCAGATAACATAGTAAAACATCATTAGGCCTAGCTAAGCAGTTTTCACAAGGTCATGCTGGCACATACTTGCTTCATCTTAAGCAGGCAGATATACAAAAATCATACAGTAAGATCCTAAACACATAAATCTAAATGTGAGGATAAATTAGAATTTTTCCGTAACACAACAAATCTCAAAAGTCAGCTATTGGACATCTACTCTCCCTAGTGTTTATACTGTCAGAGTGCAGGCAGATTCAGTTTTAGACCGTGAGAGTCCACATGTGCCCAGTGAGCAATGTCATTTGTTCAAAAACACCCTGCAATTAAAGCGTATCCTTTTCATTCAAAATTTCCGTGTGTTCATATAGTTGTGGTTTATGTACACTCAATCTGGCAATAATGAGTGTATGTAAATTTCTGACCACAGTATTAGAGAGATTCCTGGAGGGCATCGAAAGCAAAACAATCGTGGGTTTACTTATGCTTTGCAAAAAATCTTAGAAAATACAGTCAATATAAAATTGCTGTTTAATCTGTTCACAGATTAAAATAACTAGAGCTTTATTATGGTTGACCATAAAAAAGCTGGCCTCCTGAGGGATCATGCTGGGAATGGGCAGATGGTCTGTCTCATAAATCTGGAAGACACTTTTTCTAATCGTTCCTGTTCATTTTTGTAATTTACTCCATAAAAGTCACAACAAAAAGAATTTCTTTCCTGAGATCCTCTTCTTTCACTGCAGCCGCCTTCAGTAAACTCTGTATTCCCATTCATGAACCTTTCTCTTGATTGTCGAGTTTGAGAATGATACACGTTTCTCCTCAAGATGTGAGGGAAAATATTCTGCAATCATCCACTTTTTAAAAAATCTTCTGTCTTCTCTAAGACAAGTTAGACATTAAACTGCTTATTTGTCACGTAATACCAGGAACAGACCTCACTTGGCCATAAAACTGCTCTCACTCAATTATTCAGTTGCTTTAAGCCTCTGAAAATGGAGGACTGTGAATAAAAATGCCTACAATTCTTAATTAATATTATACATCTATTGATCCCTTTCACTGTTTCAGTTAAAATCCAATGGTGAAATTGCACAAATATATGGTAAAAAAAAAAAAAAAGTCAAAATGTAGCATGTACTGTTCCAGGAGCAAAAAACTTGTGACCCCATATCAGGCTATGTTGTGCTCAGTAGGTAGTTGGAAGGTCGGGGTTCGAATCCACTGAACGGCTACCCAGAAGCACCTGAGCCAGGTACCGTCCCTACACACTGCTCCCTGGGCACCTGATTAATGGCTGCACACTGCTTCACTGAGTGAATGGGTTAAATGCAGAGAGATTAATTTCCCCACGGGGAGCAATAAAGTATACATTATTATTGCAACATGAACTTCTGTATGGATGTTGTTGTTCCAGTAAGGACTGTATGTTGCTATGCTAACAACAAGCCCTGGATCACAGGTAACGTGAAAGTTGGTGATCAGCAGGAGCTCAAGCGCATGCAGAAGGTACTCAGAGTCTAGCAGAGGGAGGCAGAGAAGCCTTGCAGGAGTCAGCACAGACTCCTTCAACATCTGCAAAACGCTGCTGCAGATTTTCTATCGGCACGAAGAAGAGGGGCATTTCACACCTGTACAAAATTGTGAGGAAGGCAGGCTTCATTGTAGGAGCTGGATATCCTGACATCAGTGCACGTCTGTCTGTGTTGTGACAAACTTTTCAAATGTTTTCTCACTTCATACCCGGGACAAACGGCTGACCTGTGCGGTTTTAATGCTTCATTAACTATTCACTAACTTTCTTAATGTTTAATTACCCACGATGAAACCTCTTTCACTAAGTTAAAAACACCCATGCATGTTCTTACAGTACACAAGTTCGTGTACACTCGTCCTGAGATTCCTGAGTTAAAAAATATAATTAAAAGTCCCAAAATTAATGTGACACTACATACACTCATCATCGACATGAAACTTCTGACCACAACTGCAGATGCTTGTTTGTTTTTTTTAATTGAAACATTCTTGGAGAGGATATCAAGCAAATCAAGAGCACATGGGTTTATTTATGCTTTGCAAAGCGTCTTGTAAAATACAGTCGTTATAAAAATGCTGGCAGTGAAGAGTAACATAACAGAGCCTGTTATTATGCTTGATCGTGGACACTGAAGAGCATTGTTAGTCACTGCTCTGCTCTTTGTTAAAAGCATCTTGAGCCCAGGTGACACTGTGGCCCACGCAGAAGCGTCTTCCTTTGGCTGTATGGATCCTGCAGGGATATTACAAAAGAGTTAGTACTGAAAATATTACGCTGTGTCTCAGTAAAATGTTCGTGCAATTTGTTTTGTGTTCAGAAACTGTTATTATTAATCTAATTACTCATTGTGGTGACATACACAAATGCTTTTTCCAGACAGCTGCTGTGAGTCTTGGTGACAGAGACTATGTTCTTCACTGGTATGCGTTCTGTAAAGAAATGGAAACAGCATTCTCCAGGAGCTGTCTCATCCAATGCTTCAGCTGGAAGAAAGAAAAAGAGCCACATCAGTTCAATGACCTCAGCATCCTTCATGTTAAAATTACGTGAATCTTAGCAAGTTGGATTAACCTGCTAAGAAGCCTCTGGACAAAAAATAGCCAGAGGCCTTCTGACCCTATGAGTGATTAAACACAGCCTTAGTTATGAGTGTACAACTCATGATAACAAGCTAACCCTGCAAAATCCATCTTAGTTGACACCATGCAAAACCTCATCCTTGAGATAGACCACATGTTACAGAGTTAAAGTGACATCTGAAAACCTAATATCATGTCTGTGGTACAAATGCATCTTTGTTACACATGCATATTTTATAACCAAAGCCAAAAAACAACCTTTTTAAATGTAATTACACAAAATAACAACACACCAAAAACCATAACTAATCTGAGGTTAATTTAGTCAAATGCAAACCTTGTAAATCATGCAATTTATGATGATTACTATTAAATTAGATGAAAATTGAAATAAAAACATCAAAGTGCCTCAGGTGTAATTTATCCTTAGCCACATGCAGACTGACAGACTTACGTGCAGCAGCGCAGCAATAAACCGTGAGCAGCAGAAGCAGCAGTCCCACTGTGGCCTTCATGGTGACTTCACTCTGGATGTGATGATGTTCTTTGGCTGTCGTTCTAAAAAGTGATCTGAAAGTTTAATGCTTTGCCACACTCATAAATAGGGCAGTCTTAACAGATCTGTCGTAGTGACTTGCCTTTTTGGGTAAAAGGAAGTGTAAGAGACACAGATGTCTTTGTCACTTAAACACATAGATTAAAAATCACCCATCAAGCAACACCTCTGCAGCTCCTCCACCTCGAGTATAGAAATAGATAACATCAAGGATGTAACATGGATTCAACTCAACTAACAACGATCACTCCATTTTCACTACCATATGTTCTCGAGTCACATGACTCTACAGTACTCACAGGCACCTGCTTCACTCAGAAGCAATGGAAGCAAAATGGAAATTTTCTATTTCTAAAAACTGAAATGATAAACAGCTGCTGGTATGAGGTTCCAGACCCCCCAACATCACAGTCACCTGACACTTTATCAGCTATACCTTGATCACACCAGGTTGAATCAATCTGGCTTATGAACTGACTCAAGCACTCATGCCTCAGGTTCAACGAGATACTGGAAACATTCCCCAGAGGTTTTGGTCCATGTTGACATCAAATAGTTGCTGCAGATTTGTTGGTTGCACATCCATCAAGCCCCAAAGGTTCTCCATCTGAATGTGAAGGCCATTTGAGTACCGTGAGTGCGCTGTCATCTTCAAGAAACCAGTTTCAGATGATTTGAGCTTCATGACATGGCACATGGGTGTGGACCCAGGGTTGTGAGTTTTTTATGGGCAAGCCTGGGACCACGACAACTATCCTGCTGGATGCAGCTGTCAGTCAGTGGGTAAACTGTGGTTAAAAAGTAATGGATGTGGTCACTAAGAGGCCCAATAAAATATCCCACACCCCATGACACCACCACCAGCAGACAAGGTAGGATGGATCTCATGTTATTTGAACCAAATTCTTAATCCACCATCAGAGATGGGCAGTAATGCGTAATCTGATTACTTTTTTCGAGTAACGAGTAAAGTAAGGGATTACTATTGCAAAAACGGTAATTAGATTACCGTTACTTTCCCGTAGGAACGCTGCGTTACTGCGTTACTAAAACCGTGATTTTTTGCGAGAATGTCTCACGACAGTGACGTAAGCGAGTGCGCCGTTAGTGACAACAGCTGTGTGCAGATCAATGATGGATCACATATCGATTGTGGGAGAGAGTATGAGCGTGCAGCGTGGAAGTACTGACCTTACTTTGAGTTTGATTCCATACGTAATGGGAAACTCACAGAGACACTGCCGTATCCTTCCACTGACCGCTGCACACCTGCACCAGGGTAAACCTCCGCCTACCGCAGTCCTGCTTTACAGGTGAAAATAGAGCAACAGGACCGCTGAGTCTTTGACTTTATTTATTTTCTGCTGTGTTTTACTTGCATCTATTTGAAAGACTGAGTGTAAACACAGAAAATATTTTATTTTATGTGCTGGAATGTACAGAAAATAGGTTTAAATGTTAAACTAATTTATTCAACTCAGAGAATGTTGCATATAATTAAATTTTTGCTTGATGCATAAAGTTAAAAGATTAAAACTGATAAAACAAGTTAAAAAAAGAGACTTTTCCACTTGATTACATTTTGTATGATGGATTATGTAGAAAAAGTAGAATTGGGCTGAAAGATCTATCGCTTTATCACCTCTTCAGGTTGTAAATCGTGTTTTTAAAAAGTAACTAAGTAACTAAGTAATTAATTACCTTTGAAAATAAGTAATCAGTAAAGTAACGGGATTACTTTTTGAGGGAAGTAATCAGTAATTAGTTACTGATTACTTTTTTCAAGTAACTTGACCAACACTGTCCACCATCAGGCAGACTAACCAGACAAAGCCCATCGTCTTCATGCTTTGATATGTTGTGTGTTCAGAGATACTCTTCTGTATCTGCCTTTCTATCAGCTCGAAGAAGATGAAGAGGCTGCTTTTAGCTTCTCCCTTGACACAAGGGGCCACCACAACTAGTTTAGTTGTTAGTAGTTTGATTTGGTTTTACACAGGATGCCTTTCCTGACACAACCTCAAACAGCATTTGAGCTCGAATCAAACCAGCATTTTTTTTTCCAGCCAAGCAAACGTGACAACTGCAACGAAAGCTAGTCTGGCCTTTCTCCTCTGACCTCTCACATCAAAAGTGTATTTTTACCCAAAGAAGCGCTTAGAAGATATTTTGTATTATTTAGACTGTGACTAATCTATGTGAACTCTAGACATGGCTGTGTGGAGAAGCTCCCAGCCCATCTGGCACCAACAGCCAAAGTTCAAAGCCACCTTAATTCACCTTCTTTTGTCATTTAGACGCCCAATTTAATTTTCATCAAATTGTCTTGACCACGTGCACACGCCTAAATGCACCAAAGTACCGCAATATGATTGGCTGATTAGTATTAATAAGCAGTTGAACAGGCATACGTAATAAAGTGGGTAGTGCACTCTTTTATAAGTCTTTGCAACTTTGAATTTGAATTCAATTGTGAAAAACAGATTATCCATTTTTATATTCCAGCATGCACATGTGCTCTTACTGGTGCTTCACTGACAGCTGAGCCTTAGTCAACGTGGTTGCATGTGGTGTGGATTTATTTCTGAAAGCATTATTTAATGAATTCCACAGAACAGAGTAGCTATGGGAAAGTCATGCAAAACAAACAGAAACAAACACCAGTCAAAACTGTTTTATTCACAAGTGAAGGACAGTTCAGAGATGAACAGGCGCAGACAAATGTTTAACCACAACCTTTAGTTCCTGTTCATGTGTTGGTGTGACGAGCATTAGTCGGTCAGACCGTAACCACTGCAACTGTTATCACAGGAACAAATTTTCTCTCTTTTGCATCAAACATCATTTGGGTTGCTCTGCACCAGAAGAGACTGAAGTAAAACACAAAAAGCAGATACCTTAACCCTGTCGCTGGCCTCCGTGCTGCTTTGTGGTTGACGCCCCAGAAAAATATTCCATCACCATTTTCTGAAGTTCAGCTGTAAGTGAAGCCAGAAACAAAAAAACTGCATTTATACACTAATTTCACCATGAAATTTGAATAGGAGTTTGCACTTTCCTCCTTATCTGTAACGATTTTGGAATTATAGAGCCACAAAAAACAGTGTGTCATCCCCCCATCCCATTCCCCCACTTCAGAAAAGTCTTAAATATATATATTTAATGTAACTGCAAGAAAAAAAAGAAGTCAGAGCCTCAAAATGTTGGAATTGTGATTAAAACAGTAGAGTGGTCAACGAGGTGACTGAAGTGTACTCTGAGGAGGCGTTTCCTTGAAAGAAAGCAGTGAATCATTATTACGAGAAAACTGAAACAATGATGAAGTAAAAAGTTGCAGTAAAATGTCTCTAACCTTTTAGCAGCCCCAGTAAATGAGAGGCAGATCTGAGAAATTAGAATGTACTCTTTTAACCACAGCCCAGCACCTTTCGTGATACCATCTCGACTGATATAGCTGACAGCGACAAACAGAAAAGATTGTGTGAGATTGCTATTTGTGTGTTCCATTGTAAGCCTGTTGCCCCTGATCTTATCACAAGGAAGTAGATTGTGGTTCAGAGAGGAATCCACACAACGACTGCATATCTGGGTATTGTAAAATTGTAAAATATAATACCCATTACACAACGCATGGGTCTAGGTACATGTGCGTGGTGCGTCTGTAATTTCACACATTTGCGTGTGTGAAATTCCACAGATCAGCATAAAATTACAGCTATGATTCTCAGCTCTGGTCTCACCTACACAGTTTTAACTAAAAAGTAAAGCTAAAGGTTATTCAAAGTAAAAGCCTCCAACCTTAATACACAAATACACATATCTGTCTTTTTTTTAGCATAATTTAGAGTGAAATTATTTATTGTGTTTTTTCTTTGTATTTGATCATGAGACCGGATTGGCCGTTGGTTTCACATAATCATTGTTGAACATGTTGCTTCAGCAAAGTGAGGAAAAAGGCTCACGTGGATGGACTGCTGTTATTTATTTCATTTATTTGTATTTATAATATTATTTATATATTTATTTATGCATTTTCTTTATGTTACCTCTGCGTGTGTGTGGTTGTGTGTGTGTTTTATAAATCAAGTAATAAATATTATCAACAGAAAGGAGTTTTCCCTCTTTCTCTCAAATGCGCTGTATCTTTCGGTTTTGAATAATTATAGATTTTTTCTTTATATCAGCAAAATATTTGAAAACATTTTTATTTTTAATCAGCTGAAAGAATACCTTTTATCTCATGGTCTTTGTGATAAGTACCAATCAGGTTTCTAACCAATCATAGCACAGAAATAGCTCTTACTAAAGATAAAAGTAACCTGTAGATCAACAGTGACTCACACGGAGTTTCAGTCTGAGCTCGATCGCCGTTTCCTTTGACTGCGTGTCATAATAATTTAATTCAAAGGCTTTATTATTCAGTTGGTTTAACAGGTCAGGGTCTTGTTTCAATCAGTAGCTTTAGATCGGCACAAGCAAACAATCAGTCAGGGGTTCCTCGAGCCTCGGCTCTTGGCGTAACGCTCTATTTGGAGGATTGTCCAAATCATCAGCAGTCAGAGTTCTTACACATGCAAAGCACGTTGCCCCCTCAGTGCAGCTCTGACTTGCTCAGTGTCTCTAAACCAATTAGTCCAATTATTTCGGGCTCATGTGCAGTCCTGTGCCCTGATCGTACAGTGTCAATATAAACTGCATGAACTATGTGCCCTTTGCAAGCTGACTCAGAGCTGCATGTTCTCACATGAGAATCTGTTTTTAGAAACAATGTGCTGTAGTTCTGTGAAATTAGCAGTGATTCTGTGGTTTCAGCTGACATTTATCAGTCAACAGTTGCACAGTCTATGCATGGTGATAACGTTTAATGTCATGTTTGTCAGATTCAGGAACTTTTTGGTTCCAGCATCAAGTCCACCGAGCGTCTCAACAGGAAACGCTGCACTTTCTCACCTCACAAAATTTGCCTGACAACATTTCTTCATTTTGTTTATAAATAGTTTTGCACTCCAAACATGGTTACGAAGCTGACCCCGAGGCCGACCCCGATGCGTCCATCAGAGTGTGTAAATGTGTGTTTGAAAAAGAGCCTGAGTGAATGAAGCCTGTAGTAAGAAATCACTATTAATGCTTAAATACAGCTAATACCAAGCACTTAATGAACATGAAACAAGACTGCAATGATTCATTTTAGGTTTTTTAGTAGTTGCAATATGACACATGAAAAAAAATCACTATTTTTTAAATTTTCTATGAATTATTTTTAACACATTCTTAATGGTTGTAAAGACATGTCACAAAGAAAAGCACCTTTTGTCTCTGGATAACTATGAGAGCATTTTTTCTGATTTGTAAATGTTTAGTAATGTTTAGCAAATTAATCTGTAAAAAAATAATAGTAAAATATTAGTAGCAGCTTTTTGTTCTATTTTGTCTCATCATTTGATTCATGTTTCCATGTGAACCCCAAATGAATCAGAAATATTGAATTACAAGATGTTTTTACGTGCCAACTGTTTCTCACTCAGCGGTGGAACTCCAGCAGATTTGATGCACTGATCATGTTTAAAATTGGTCATGTGACACTTGGTTCAATTCAGGTTTACAGAAAATAGCATCGGTTCACCTCAAGGTGCTTTTTATTGATTTGAATAAAGATTTTCTAGTATTAGTCAGAGAACCTCAACAATCAGATAACATGCTTGAATCTGTTCCAGTGAAAGTTTCCAGCAGAACATTGATGATACAGTAACACTGTGCTGTGATGGTTGGGAACATGCCATTAGATGGAAATGTCTGCAACATAGACTGTAAGTAAAAGTTAGTCTCTAGGTTTTTTTCTAATGATCAGCAGGAGGAAAGTTGGTGTCTGGAAGCTGATGAGGAAATGACTCAGAAAAAACTTTCCTGATGAGCTGATGTCATCAGTCAACAAATTTCAGTCTTTAATAAAGTGTGTTTGTAAATTATGGCTCTTTTTTTAATGTAAAAAAAGAAATAACAAGCTTTAGGGTGTAACTACCCTTTGATTGATAAGTGGCTAGCCTGGGTCATGATTGACTCAAGCTGAAATATGATGCCAGCATGGAAGTGGCAAAAGTTACAGTTACTTTCAGCAACACATGAGGCGACTTCCAAAAAGGGAGCTAATCCCCACAGACTCATTACTTTACAGCATTAAAAAGCTTATTTATAGCTTGGTATATAACACAGTTTGGGCCTCTGTGGGTAGTTTCCCCCTCATAACAAGCCTAAATGGCTTGTTCTGACAGGCAGCTGGAGCCAATCGGTGGTCTCATCTCTGCACAATACTGGACCTCTTCACTGTATGTCATTAACATATTCATAAAATACAGTCCAGAATCAGAGGATGATGTACAGTTCATCCTCTGATTGTTCCCTGTTGTGTGAAGTCTCGTTTTGAAGTCTTGAAGTCTGTGTTTCCAAAGTCGTCATCTTGGTTTTCTGAAACCAAACGACTTAAGAAAAGGTGGAGGACTGCATGCTCACTGAGCATACCCTGGGTAATTCTTCTTTGGACTTAGAAAGAAAAAAAGAAATAGAAAATACTTTTAATGTTTTATTCAGTATGTCCCAAAAAAGAGATTGAGCCCATAAACTCATCAGGAAAGTGATTATTTAGGTCAGGATGGGGGACTGGTGGAGTTTCAAACATCCAGATGTTTGAAAATGATGGATATGTTAAAAAATAGAAATCACTGTGCATGATGACTGCCTTGAAGTCTTTTATTTAAACAGATGGAATACAGATATGTTTACTAGTTACCTCAGACTTTTGTACTTTCTGACCATTAGGAAGAACTCGGCTGTGTTTAAATGTGTGTTATTAGGCAGGAGAAAAAGTCACATCATACACAAAAGAACTAGACATAAACCCCTCAGTGTAAGGAGTCTCCTTTAGTGAAAATAGGTCTAATGAAACGTAAATGTCCCGTGCTCATAACCAATAACTGACAACAAACAAATCTTCACACCTTTGAGATTCTAAAACCAGACAGCAGCTTATCAGATTATTATGTAGTAAAAGAGCTTTAACACAAAGACTGATATAAACGTTATTAACCTCCTAGGACCTGGCGTCCACATATGTGGACATCACGTTTTGGGTTATTTAGATCAAAATACTCAATTTTGCTCTACAAGGGCCTGATATCCACCTACGAGGACATTATACTGCTACTGTTCTATCAAATTTCTAAACGAATATCCTCATATGTAGCTCTTATTTTTTCTTAAAGACAAAAATAAGGTAAAAAAAAAAATCTGGTAATTCTTTGTATTTACGTTCATCTGGCCCCAATATGCCCAACTATCAAAGAGAAATTAAAAATGCATGCCGTGGAAGAGTTCGGGTCTTAGGAGGTTAATACCACATTGGGGAAATTTACTTGTTACAGCAGCACAAGGGTCAGGAAGAAAAGGCAAGTTAGATGTACACAATAATATATTTTATAACAATTATGTACTAATAGTATATTAAGTTGTTATGGGTTAAAAGACATGTATCTTCATGGTGGCTAGCAGCTGCCTTCAGTTTTGTAGCGCTGATAGAGCTCCTGAGCCCACGGGAAAGTTTGTTTGCAGCAGATCTTTTCCTGTGTGGACTCTGATAAACATGCAGACGGAAAAAATAAAAAGTACAAATCTGTTTACTCACTTCTTTCTTTAGTTTTCTGTGGGTCATAAATTATTCATCTTTCATTTTGTCATCGGTTTCATTTAAAAAGTATCTAAAGAATGACGTACAAACTTACATGGTGCTGTGCATCTTGATGACTCTTGCAACCTTTTCTTTTAATTCCCCAGAAAAGAGCTCATTCAGGTCGCAGAGGTAGTCCACTGGAATGTTTACTATGTCTCCCACCACTGTCAAAGAAGGAGAGCCAGACACGGCTGTAGAAGTGCATCAACCCAAGAGGCGTGAGCCTCCTGGTGAGAGGAAGAAACAACAGGAATGCTGCTACAGCAGGTTACCCATGTGTGCGTTTCTGACCAGTGTGACCATGTGTTAGTGATGATCTGGGGAAGCAGATATTTGGAGGGTCACACAGATAAAAATAATGGAGCACTGCAACAACAAATTACACGCAGCCCGAGGACCTTAACCATGTTCTTTGCTCATTTTAACACTGGCACTAGACACACAGCTCAGTTGGAGCCGGATCACCTGGAGCTGAGACCGAACAGAAGGAAGGCAAGGAGTGCACTGCGGGGAGTCAGAAACTGGAAAGCATCAGGGCCTGACGGTGTCCCAGAACGTGTACTTGAGGCATGTGCAGACCAGCTAGCTGAGGTATTCAGGGAAATCTTCAACCTCAGCCTGACCGAAGCAATCATGCCTTCCTGCCTCAAATCCAAAACCACTGAGCCCATACCTGAGCAGAAACATGTGAGTACCAGTAGTCTAAATGACCACAGGCCAGTTTCACTCACTTTGGCCATAGTGAAAGGATGACTCTGGTCCACATGAAATGTCCCCTGAGTGTCATGTTTGCACCCTGTCACCCTGAACCTTGGCATTCCCCATGGATGTATGCTGTTCCCTCTCCTGTATGCTGTCTTCAACCACGAAACCGTCCATGTGAAAAACTCCATTAGATGGAGATGACACAACAGTCGTGGACTGATTACTAACAATGATGAAGAACACAGTCTACAGGAACACAGCATCTTACAAAAAAGCACGTCTATCTTTCTACATACAGTTTACACTGTTTATAGAACTCTATATAGTCGTTCATACATTTTTGCTGATTTCCACAACTGAATATTTTCTTTTCATTTCAGCCTCACGTGTAGTTTTCAGTAGTGTTCCTCACATTTGGATGCTCACATTCTAGTCAGTTTGACTGTTCGCTAAAGGAATAGTTTTGACTGTATGTGTTGTTTATTCTTTATATTATTGTAAAAACCAGTATTCAAAGCTAAAGATAAGACAAAGAGGTGCTTTAGACTGCATAATGACTATTGCATTATAAATGCACAAACAAAACCACTAAAACATGTTTGTCATGAGTCATTCCCCCATTTTAATAAAAATGTATGTGTGGTGAAGTGAAGTAATCGTAACTTCATGCACACAAGATCTTATCTGTGTTCAGTGGTGTAAAGGAGCAAGTGTGCATCTAAATCACTTCCGTGCATGCATCTGCAACCTTTTCTTCATGATCATTCTGTCACCTTTATTTAGTCTTTTATTTAGTTTTGTGTGTGTGTGTGTGTGTGTGTGTGTGTGTGTGTGTGTGTGATAATAGATAAAAACAAACAAAAGAAAAAAACATTATTATTACATTATTTCCTCAAGTTCTTTACAGTTTTCACACTTGCTAAGGCCTATTTATTTTCTCAGAAGCTACCCACTTCTTATAATGTGACCAAATCACTCAAAAAAATGAAATTGGGTGGTTGCTACATGCACAAGATCCAAACTTGTAATTTGAGCTAAATAATTCAATGTTTCTATGGTGAACGGAATTAAATCATGTAGCATCTGCATGAAATTCAGCAACTTAATTTGTTCTTGTTGAGATGACATGATACAATCTAGTAAGAGTGGCTGGATCCAGGCAACTAACCGCTCTTACTAGATCTCAACAAGATGACATGATACAGGCTGACAGATGCTACATGATAGAAACATGGAATTATTTAGCTCAAATTACAAGTTTGGATCTTGTGCATGTAGCAACCACCCAATTTCATTTTTTTGAGTTGACTCACGAAATTCTAAAGAATGACGTAAAAACTTACATGGTGCTGTGCATCTTGATGACTCTTGCAACCTTTTCTTTTAATTCCCCAGAAAAGAGCTCATTCAGGTCACAGAGGTAGTCCACTGGAATGTTTACTATGTCTCCCACCACTGTCAAAGAAGGAGAGCCAGACACGGCTGTAGAAGGGCATCAAGCCAAGAGGCGTGAGCCTCCTTGTGAGATATTATGTTATTAATATTAATATGTTTTAATATTATGTTAAACCTACAAACATATATTGTGTTGAAACAACACAATCAAGATAGATTAACATAACATGATTTGTTTAGATGGAATATACGTGGCTAGATAAAATGAATTATTTCTTTGAGTGCAAGACTAAACTAAACATTAATTCTTTTACACTTTGAACACGAACTACATTCACCTCTGAGTCTCATGGCTACACCGCACAATCACATCAAAACAATTTTATCAGTGCTGAGAACCGCATGTTATCAGATTGCACTCATAAAACGTCAGGATAATACCAGAGCTCAGCACTGGTTACAAAAACAGAGTCGGGACATGTAAATCAAGCCTTTCCAGCTTCACGTGGCGTGTCGTCATCTCCAAAAAGATGCAGGAAAATCAGAAATCAATGTATAGAAACATCAATATACACTACCTTCAGAGATATATTTACATACACACAAAGTCTATGTCTCATACTGCAGTTTGCTTATGAAAAAGGGCAGCTTCACACATTTTCTCGTCCTGTGTGTTCAGCATTTTTTTATTTATTTTTTTTTGTATTGCTAAAACACAAACTCTGGTTCTCCAAAACTAACTCCCTGAATCAATCACTCTTTTGGCAAAACCTTAAATTGTTGTCATCTAGTTAGACACAATTTTCAATTCTTATTTAAATTCTTTTCAAAAAGCTCGAAACAAATTCTCACTCAATGGTAACAACAGGAAACACAACACGACTACAGCTCTGTTGTCATTCCGTGAACGCGACAACTCAAAATCGTTCACACTGATTGCTAATAAAGCGACCGGCGAGTTCCAGTGAGCTGAAGGTTTGATACCAAGAATAGGAGGAAACAATCAGAGAGGAGGCAGATGAGGAGGAGTGAGATCTACCACAATAAATCACTTCTAATAATCATGATGAGATGTGATTCTCTGTGATAAAACTGTAACAACCCAAATGAAAGAAAGTAGAACACCATAATTTTACTTATAAAAGTAATCCACATAATTCATTGTTTACTATAATGTTTCCTTGACTTATGCGTCTCAAAACCAAGCAGGATGAGAGAATGTGAAACTGTCCACATTCATTAGTCTAAGACTGGAGCTATATACAGCACGTATCACCTGTAAATGAGGGAAGAGCAATGCTACCATAATCTTGAATCTTTACACTATACTCGTGTTTTGGTACATCACTTGCTGCGGTGTGAAACGGATGCTCAGTAGAGTTATTATCTTGACTGGTTGTGTATGTGATCTGAAGACACTGTGTGGTTTTTATTGCTGATAAAACTGTTCCCATGCAATCATGAGGTTTTGTCTGACGAGTCAGAGGTTTTGAGAAAGTAGTTTGAAAAGAGAAAATCAGAGATAAGTATTAACAAATAATTAAATGCAGAGTGGTGTATAAACACACAGTGCATCATGGGAATCCCCCAGCAGCCTACACCTATTGCAGCACAACTAAGGAAGGATTCAGGGTCACCTGATGCAGCCCTAACTATATGTGTTGTCAAAAAGGAAACTTTTAAGCTTAATCTTAAAGATAGAGATAGTGTGTGTCTCCTGAATCCAAACTGGGAGCTGCTTCCACAGAAGAGGGGCCTGAAAGCTGGAAAAAAAAAGCTAAAAAAAAGTTAAAAACCCTAGGGACCACAACTAACCCTGCAGTCTGAGACCAAAGTGTTCTGCTGGAGTGATAAGGTCCTCTGAGGTCTGTGACATAAGATGAGCTGATTATTCAAGCTTATATGTGAGAAAGACTTTAAATTTGATTCTGGATTTAACAGGGAGCCAATGAAGAGAAATAACCAGAGTTGGCAAAAGTGCAGACATCCTGTACTTAAGTAGAAGTACAAATGCTATTAGTAAAACGTTCTTCAGTAAAAGCTGAAGTACTGATTCAACGTCTTTACTCAAGTAAAAGCAAAAACGTACAGGCTCTCAAATGTACTAAAAGTAAGAAAGTAAAAAGTTGCTCTTTGGAGGATTGGCTGAACTTTGTGCTTTATTAACAT
>NW_024582473.1:1320624-1321701 GCF_018398535.1 Haplochromis burtoni
TAAAAAAAGATGTAGAATTCTACCTCCGGACTCTTCTCTGTGGACGGCAGGTGGCGCTCTCGGGTATCGCCACTCTGTGTTTTGTTCCGGTAGGGCTTCCGGGTTCTAATGTTTACATCTGGGAGCAGCTACAAAGCACACAGTTTGTTTTCCAGGCTAATGAAAACCTTCTTGCACGTTAAGAACAGCATGTTTTCCAAGTGCTAGGATCTGTGCACAGTCACGGTAGGCCCTCCATGACGAGTGCTGTAATTATTATGTCACGTGTGTTGTGTTTTAACACGTCAGCTAACAAATGTAGCAGGCTCACTCATGCTAACCAGCTAACGCTAGTTGAATTAATCTGTAAACAAAATCATGTTGGAGTGTAAAAACTATCCGGGACCATTGTCACGGTTTTTGTTTTATCGGGGGCTTAAATCAAAGGTGCTACGGCTTGATTGGCATTAGTGTCCTGTTAACTTTATCCATGGATGGAGTTCCTGTGTCATCAATGTTAAAGATTTCTTAGAAAAAAAGATTAAACGTATCCCAGAAGATGTACAGATGGACTGATTATGTTCCTTAAAGTAAAACGGAGGTTTCAGAGAATATTAAATGAGGTTAAAAAAATGTTGTATTTATTATACAGCAGTTTTTTTATGAGGGAAAAAACCTCATTCTGCCCCATGGACTCACCGACCACTTCATTAGGTATAGCTGGTCGTTGACAGATATCTAATCAGCCAATCGCGTGGCAGCAACATTGTACATTTAGGCATGTAGACATGGCCAAGAGGACGTTCAAACTGAGCATCAGTGACATGGCTGTTGGCGGCAGATCTGCTGGTCTGAGTATTTCAGAAATTGTTGGATTTTTCCACAGAACCATTGCTAAAGTTTACAGAGAATGGTTCAAAAAAAGTGAAAATATTAAGTGAACAGCAGTTCTCCAGGTGAAAACACCTTATTGATGTCAGATGTCAGAAGAGTTTGCCCAGACTGCTTCAGGCAGATAGTAAGACGATGGCAACTCAAACACCCACTCGCTACAGCCAAGGTATGCAGAAAAGCATCTCTGAACGTTGAAGCAGATGG
>NW_024582473.1:1321721-1324084 GCF_018398535.1 Haplochromis burtoni
GGCTGCTGGTGATGGAGTAAAGGTGTAGGAGATATTTTCTTGGCACACTTTGTGCCCCTTAATAGCAGCTGAATATCACTGAAATACCACAGCCTACCTGAGTATTTCTGCTGACCATGTCCATTTCTTTATGACCATAGTGAATGCATCTTCTGATGCCTGCTTCTAATAGGATAATGCACCATGTCACAAAGCTCAAACGATCTCAAACTAGTTTCTTGAACTGGACTAAAATTACATCCACAGTCACGGAGTACTTTTTGGGTGTGGTGGAACAGTAGATTCACATGATGGGTATGTAGCCAACAGTCTGCAGCAACTGTGTGATGGTTTCATGTCAGTATGAACCAAAATCTCTGAGTAAAGTTTCCAGCACCTTGTTGAATCTATAGCAAGAAGAATTATGGCAACTGAAGGACAAAGAGGTCCAACCTGCTACTAACATGGTGTACTTAATAATAAAAAATAAATAAAGTGCTTGGTGAGTGTATGTACACGTTGATCCACGCTTCCTGCCTCCTTCCTCCTTGTTTGAATGATGACAACATTTCATAAGTTTTTACATTTTACAACTGGTTCTGGTTCTAAATGAAACTTTGGAGCAACATAATAAACAGGATTGATCAATTTGTAGTTAAAGTAAATAGTCTGCGGTACCTTACTTGACAGAACGTATTAATTTTTCTGTTGTTGGCCATAACAAAATGTAATTTAATCTTTAGTAAAAAAAATCTCATTAAAAATAGGAAATGGGTTAAATATTTCTATATTTCCTGATGATTTTGCTTTTTTAGAAAAAGCCGAAACTCTTTGGTGAGCACAAAATATGCACAAAAAACCCTGATATGTACCTGTGGTTGTGTTTAAATGGAACTAAAACTCAGAAATGCTAAATATTTTAAATATTTTATTGTTTATTACACTGACACAGGCAGCCTTCACGAAATCAGCTGCTGACAAAAATAACAGTAAATGATGAAGAAGAAAAGTAGACATACAAGGTCTTCTGAGACGCCGCAAAAGCTCAGCAGGACGCCGATGCCAGTGGATGTCACCAGTGAGAAGAGGTCACCTGGAAACAGAGGGCGACCTCGGAAGACTGCCGCTGTAACCACAGATAGTTTCTACCTGAATGACTGTGCAACAGAAAAGACCACCGATGCAGACTTCAATGTGACGACAGTCGAAGACGCCCAGAAACATCCAGAGACTAAGTCCAGATCTTCAGGTTAGTGGCTCACTACGCCCGTTTTAAACACAGAAAGTTGATGTTAGTGTAAGCTATTGTGGGATATTTGTCATGTGATTCTCAAACTATTTAACTTAGCAAAGCCAGTGCAGAAAAAACAATGTTACGGGCCTCTAATCAGAGGTAGATCCTGTGTGTTTGGCACAAACCAAGTAAAATAGAGTATACTGTATATTATATTTCTCTGTTAATGTGGACACTAGTAAATTGTATTATTGGAGCACTGTAAGATGAAATCAAGTTGTGATGCCCCCTCAGGTAGACTCTCTGCTGCTGTCTGCCGGCTTTGTCACGGGAAGTTTTCTCCGCGCAGCTTGCGGCACGCCTTCAACAAATGGCCTCAGGATTCCCTCAGTATCGTAGACGAGGAGTCAGACGCCGTGGCCCAGTCACCGCTTCTGTTCCACACAGACTTCCAAAGGCTGGTCGGGGTCCAGGTGGACCGTGACCCTCGGCTTTCGGAATTTATTTGCAAGAAATGCCATGCAAAGTTTTATAAGTGCCAAAGCATCCTGATCCGGTTTCTGCAGAGAGTCAATCTCCCGCCTGTGGGGAAGGAGAACCTGAAAAATCAGTGAGTCAATAAAAAAAACAAATATATCTACCTGAGGGTGACTGTAAAGTGTTTTTACTGCAGAAAAACATGGGGAAGTGTTTGTGTCTGTTTCAGGAAGAATGCAAAGGGTCCAGAGTCCTCTGTAAACCATTGCTCATCAAGTAAGTAAAACATTACTTCCTCACTCCATCTTGCTGAAGTTCCATAAGTTGAACTGTTCTAACAGGCTCTTCTGTTTTCTTCAGCTCCCTCATCCTTTACCTCAGACACAAAGTGCCTCCACAGTCTGGTGTCCTGGGCTCATCACCACGGAGAGGCCTGCCGCTCCTGCCCCGACCTGAAGGAGGTGCTGGAGGGCCAGTGCCTGGGCGCCATTAAGGCTGTTTGGGGTTGCGTCAATGGTCACAGATACATCATGGACACTCACCGCAGCACTACCTCCAACCAGTGCTCCAGCAACAGAGCATTAGGGAGTGGGAGGGGTGATGGAGCAATGTCAGAGGAGGAGGAACAAGAACAAGACGGCGAGGAAGACGAAGAGGAGCAATCCGGCGGGAA
>NW_024582473.1:1324109-1333275 GCF_018398535.1 Haplochromis burtoni
AGTAATAACTTAATAAAAGCAGTGAGCCGATAAGAAAACTTCCTGGAATTGCAGCACATACAGACGCTTTACTTGGAGAAGGTCTCAGTATTACAGCTGCATTTAAGCTGGTTACACAGTCAGTAATGTGAATGTCAGATATTAAATGAAGGTATTCAAGATTAACAACACGGTGGTCTTAACAGCTGATTACTCACAAAGCCTACGAAATCAGTTATTGTCAGACTGTGAGCAGCAGTGTAAAACATCTGATTTAACTTACTGTAAAATTTTATTTTAGTTCATATTCTAATATTTCTGTCTGGCAGCATCTTTTTCAGTATTTGGAATTTGTGGTTGTTTTATCTTTCAAGAGTCAGCATGATGAGTGCGTTGAGCTCTCAGGGCCACCGTACTGTTCTCTTTTCAAGTTATTATCCTCAGATTTCATAGAGTCATAATTGTACTAGCTTTTAATATGATATATGGTGAACCACTCCATATACTCATCCTGACTGCCAGCCTCACATTTCCTACTGCTGCTCTTTCACAATAAAAGCAAATAAACAATCCGTTTTATTCTGGAAACAGTTACAGGAAGCAATGTGTTTGTTGCAGAAGATGGATGATTTGTCCTTTTGGCCTCTCAGTTAGAGAATATCAGGTAATTGATATAACTCATGAATCGTTATATTAATTGCACAATGTAAAGAAACATTGCTTTGACACTGAACTCTTACCTAATGTCTTTTCTGCTGTGTCGTCAACAAATCGGCTGAAAAGTCTTAAGAAGGTCATGAGCGTCAGTGTGAAGGAACACTGGATGAAAACTCAACTGCTGATGCTAAAATGAAACTCCGTGCTACATTGCTGTTTTGTTTCTGGGTCCTGTGCCACAGTTCAAGTATCTCTGCCTTGAATCAAGACTTCCTTCTGTCATCTGTCTTGCTCTTGCTGAACCACCTCCCCGGTCAGCGTGATGGTGTGTAGGTCCGGGTATGTCTGCTGCTGCTGCCCGCTGCCCCTCTGAGCCTCAGCCTGTGTCAGCGGGTGCACCATGGACATGTGCACGTTCAGGTTGTGGGCCTTCTCGAAACGCTTGCTGCACATCAAGCACTCAAACTCCAGGTCGGCCTCGGCTTTGTGTTTGGTCATGTGGTATTTCAGTGATGCTCGCTGGCGACACTGGAAGCCACAAACCTCACATCTGATAGGAGGAAAAAACAAAAGCATTTATCATTTCTCCTGTCTGGGGTTCTGGCTTTTAAACTGGGAAACATGGGTTTCATTCCTCTCGCTCTCTCAAAAAAGTGAATTTCTGTTTGTCCTCTTATCAGTTCACTTATGGAATTCCTCAGGGCTCAGTTCTTGTGCCACTATTTTTCTCTATTTTATTTTGACTTTTGAAAGTCTCGTTTCAAAGATTTATTTCCAATAACAGAAGACGACTTTGGTCTCTAGGCTCCGAGCTCATCACTTTCCATATAAAATTGTAGTGACTAAACATTTGAAATACTGTAAAAGCAGTTCCAGAAAAACGATGATGAGGCCCGTTTTCTGATATCAGTCAAAAAGGGCATTTACTGATCTCGTTGTTCTATCGATGTTTTCCAAATCCCTGAATTTGAGGGGGAGAAATAAATAGGCTGAAACTTTGACTTGGCTATCAAACTCTTGATCCCAGTATGACCGTCTGTCAGCAGGATGCACCGGAGCAAGATGATCTCCCAACTTGGAGGATCATACAGATACATAAATCTATGTGCATACATTTGATGGTATATATGACTTGTTCAGGTGAAAGCATATTCTGTGGTTCTGTGATGAAAACAGGAAGCAATTAAAGGTTTGTAAAATCAATCTGAAGCCACCAAAAGAGCTTGACGGCTCATGAGCTACAAAAATGTTAAAGGACTTACTGTAGTGGCTTGGCCCCCGAATGCCTCATCTGGTGAACTGATAGGTGTTTTCTTTGTTTGAAGGTTTGACCGCACTGGTCACAAATGTAATTCCTCTCCTCTGGAAGCACACAGACACGACGAGCATGAGCCACAAATTCAGACATTAAAGTAAGGTAAAAAAAATCTTTATAAACATTAATTTATGCAATGCTAACAATAAATGCTTAGAAATGGAAATGACTGATTTAGTAACATCAGTACTGCGTTCCACGTGTCTGAGGAAAGTTTTAGATTCGTGTATCATTCTTCAGAAACAGCCTAAATGTGAAAAGCATGCATAAAAACAGCTATAAAGAATTATTTCTCACTCAAAGCTGGATGACTAAAGCTGGAAAGCCAGAAAGTCAGTCAAACCTGACATCTCACCTGTGTGGATGAGCTTGACATGCCGCTGCAGGTAGCGGTCGATCATGAAAACCTTGTTGCAGCCAGGGTGAGGGCACGGTCGCTCCCTCACCTCCTCGTGATGTTCCTTGATGTGTTTCTAAAAAGTCAGCAAACAGGAACACAATCAGTCGTATATACAGATGAAGGCAGAGCACGTTTGCTCTCATTCATTTTAACTGCCTTCAGTCAAGGACAATTCATTTTAAATGGAAATAACTCATTATTAATCTTTAATCTCTGATACTATTACCAATCTGCAACAATCAATCTCATCTGTTTTTATTTCATTCATACATATTAAATTCATTTCACTTTATAGTTAGCAGTAAACAGACCTCTGACAGCGCTATGTTCAGGAATTGTTTCACCTTGCTGAAAACAGTTGAACAATATTTAATAAAGAAGCATTTCTCCAGTCACCTGAGACCGCTATCCCAAATTTTTAAAGAAAAGCAAGCCAAGATTATTCATACAGGAGATCAAAACTAGTGCACGGAAACATGCACAACTGAAGGTGGCTTCATTTAACAGTGAGCAGTGAATATTGACCTTGAGACCATCGGGAGCTCTGTAGACAGCCGTACAACCCTGATATGGACACTTGTAGATGTTGGGGAGCTCCTCCCTTTGAAAAAGAAACACACAGATTGTTAATCTGCCTTTCTTCAAAAAAAAAAAAAACTGAAGCAAAGAATGAACTACACCCAAGCTGAAAATGACCTTAATGGAAGCTGCATCACGTACCCCTTAGGTTTGAACTTATTCTTCCAGCCTGGCTTGGGTCCGGGCTTCTTTCTGATTTTGGGCTCCTCTGGGGCCTTTGAGCTTTTTCTTCTCTTATTTGGGACGTTGACCCTGTGGGCTCTAGAAGGATAAGGGGAAAATAAATTCAGCGAGAGCTTATGAGAGAAAGACATGGAACATATTCTGTAACTACAAAGGTGGTCACTGTCCCATCCAAAGAGCAAATTAACAGCTCAACCAGGAAACATGAGCCTGTTGCCCTGATGTATGTGCACAGCTGAGGTTCATTATAGAGCAGCTGTGTGGTAGCAGGCACAGGCTTCTCATTTTTACTGTAATAAAGGTTTTTTCTTTCTTTTACCCTTTATTGTCAGAGTGTAACTGTGACTGTGGCCAGTCAGCAAACCTTTTAAAGACTTGTGATTCTTTACATGCTGCTTGTATATCAATGGAGACCCAAACTTAGAGGCTTCATAATAACAGCCTGCACAGCTGCTGACTGGCAAGACTTAACACTAAACTAATCAAATCTACATCGGCCGTTATCGTGTTACATTCACAGGCTGATCTACACTAAAGGCCCCGTAGACCGGTGATAACAGATAGTGAGATAAGGCGGTGTTTCCACTCCCTTTACTTCACCATAGCAGGCCCGTCTTTTCTATTTGCACCCACCTCTTCTCCGAGTATGGCTCAAACTCCTCATCAGACAGCCCTCCTTTTCTACCCTCATCAAACTCATCTTCAGAGATGACCCTGGACACACACAAACACAAAATTTGAAAAATTTCGATTTCTAATAATTGCCAAACCACCAGTAAATATGAACTGTGGGACCAACCTGTCAGAAAGATCACTGCCAGCAGTTCTGTCCTCCAGCTGACCCGGAGCAGGAGACAAGGCCTCCTCGTGACCTGTGTAATCTGAAGGAGAGAGGAGGAGAAAATGTTAATATGAGCAATGATGAGGTCTTAACACGGGTTTCAGTATGTGCAGAAGAAGAAAAAGTATTTTCTATATTTCAGCTGGAATGTCTGTGCACATCAGTCTCGAGTCTCCAAAAATGAATACACATCTTTAATATTTTATCTTCCTGGAAACACTCATTCTCATTTCTTCAAAATGAACTGATATTCAGACACGCTGATGTGAGTCAATCATATATTTTTATTTGATGAAAATAAAAAATATGAACATTTAAGTGCAGATGGTCTGCAAGATCTTCAACAGCATCCCGAGGGAGACTGGGGACACCGAGTCCAAATGCGCCTCGAGGCAACTGTTGGTATGATTTGGTGCTATATGAATAAAATAAAATTGAATTGAATGAACCATGTTCGGCACGTCTATTGCTGAAGCCGTTGCACTTAGCTGCGGCTGCAAGGTGGTTGGTGCCTGTTGTGGTGGTAATCCCCCAACCAAATGGTGGACACCAGAGGTGAAGGGAGCCATGAGGCTGAAGAAGGAGTCCTATCAGGCTTGGTTAGCCTGTGGGACATGTACCGACAGGCCAAGCGGAACACAGCTCGAGCAGTGGATGAAGGAAAAATTTGAGTGTGGGAGGAGTTCAGCGAGGCCATGGAAAAAAGACTTTTTGGACTGCCTCGAAGAGATTATGGTGAACAGTCAGGCGACTCAGGAGGGGAAAGTGGTGCTCTACCTGCTGAGAATATTGTCGAGTGCTGGAAGGAATACTTCTAGAACCTCCTTAATCCCACCGGCATGTCTTCCATGGAGGAAGCAGAGTCTTGGGACAAGGGGGACGACTCACCTATCTCCAAGGGCGAGGTCACTGAGGGAGTTAAAAAAAACTCCTGACCAGGCTGGTGGCGCCCAGTTTTAAGAAGGGGGACCGGAGGTTGTGTTCCAACTATAGGGGGATCATACTCCTCAGCCTCTTGGTGAATAGAGAGCTGAATGTAAAAACGAAGCTCGATCTACGTCCCTACCCTCACCTATGGCCACGAGCTGTGGGTAGTGACCGAAAGAATGAGATTGCGGATACAAGCAGCAGAAATGAGCTTCCTCCGAAGGGTGGCTGGCCTCTCCCTTAGAGATAGGGTGAGAAGTTCGGCCATCCGGGAGGGGCTCAGAGTAGAGCAGCTGCTGCTCTCACATCGAAAGGAGGTGGCTGCCCATCACTGAGCACAGTGATTATCTGATTGTTGGGGTTTTATCTCTGATCTTGTGCGAGTCTTTTATTGCACAACATAAAACATCTTGAAAGAACTGAAGAGGGCTGATACACCGGTAGTCTCAGTGTTAGTCTGAACGACTGTAAGCATTCCCACCTTCGTTGTCGCCCGTCCAGTCATCAGGCACTGAGCTCTGCGTCTGAGCCGTTGCTGCAGGTGGACTGCGCTGAACCACAGTACTAGTACTTCTCGATGAGGTCATTCCGTTTTCAAATTTTGTGTTTGTGTGTGTCCAGGGTCATCTCTGAAGATGAGTTTGATGAGGGTAGAAAAGGAGGGCTGTCTGATGAGGAGTTTGAGCCATACTCGGAGAAGAGGTGGGTGCAAATAGAAAAGACGGGCCTGCTATGGTGAAGTAAAGGGAGTGGAAACACCGCCTTATCTCACTATCTGTTATCACCGGTCTACGGGGCCTTTAGTGTAGATCAGCCTGTGAATGTAACACGATAACGGCCGATGTAGATTTGATTAGTTTAGTGTTAAGTCTTGCCAGTCAGCAGCTGTGCAGGCTGTTATTATGAAGCCTCTAAGTTTGGGTCTCCATTGATATACAAGCAGCATGTAAAGAATCACAAGTCTTTAAAAGGTTTGCTGACTGGCCACAGTCACAGTTACACTCTGACAATAAAGGGTAAAAGAAAGAAAAAACCTTTATTACAGTAAAAATGAGAAGCCTGTGCCTGCTACCACACAGCTGCTCTATAATGAACCTCAGCTGTGCACATACATCAGGGCAACAGGCTCATGTTTCCTGGTTGAGCTGTTAATTTGCTCTTTGGAGGCAGGGATGGGACAGTGACCACCTTTGCAGTTACAGAATATGTTCCATGTCTTTCTCTCATAAGCTCTCGCTGAATTTATTTTCCCCTTATCCTTCTAGAGCCCACAGGGTCAACGTCCCAAACAAGAGAAGAAAAAGCTCAAAGGCCCCAGAGGAGCCCAAAATCAGAAAGAAGCCTGGACCCAAGCCAGGCTGGAAGAATAAGTTCAAACCTAAGGGGTACGTGATGCAGCTTCCATTAAGGTCATTTTCAGCTTGGGTGTAGTTTATTCTTTGCTTCAGGTTTTTTTTTTTTTAGAAGAAATGCAGATTAACAATCTGTGTTTCTTTTTCAAAGGGAGGAGCTCCCCAACATCTACAAGTGTCCATATCAGGGTTGTACGGCTGTCTACAGAGCTCCCGATGGTCTCAAGGTCAGAATTCACTGCTCACTGTTAAATGAAGCCACCTTCAGTTGTGCATGTTTCCGTGCACTAGTTTTGAGTTATGAATAATCTTGGCTTGCTTTTCTTTAAAAATTTGGGATAGCGGTCTCAGGTGACTGGGGAAATGTTTCTTTATTAAATATTGTTTAACTGTTTTCAGCAAGGTGAAACAATTCCTGAACATAGCGCTGTCAGAGGTCTGTTTACTGCTAACTATAAAGTGTCTTGAAATGAATTTAATATGTATGAATGAAATAAAAACAGATGAGACTGATTGTTGCAGATTGGTAATAGTATCAGAGATTAACATTCTCTAATGTTAAAACAACAAAAAAGAATAATAATGAGTTATTTCCATTTAAAATGAATTGTCCTTGACTGAAAGCAGTTAAAATGAATGAGAGCAAACGTGCTCTGCCTTCATCTGTATATACGACTGATTGTGTTCCTGTTTGCTGACTTTTTAGAAACACATCAAGGAACATCACGAGGAGGTGAGGGAGCGACCGTGCCCTCACCCTGGCTGCAACAAGGTTTTCATGATCGACCGCTACCTGCAGCGGCATGTCAAGCTCATCCACACAGGTGAGATGTCAGGTTTGACTGACTTTCTGGCTTTCCAGCTTTAGTCATCCAGCTTTGAGTGAGAAATAATTCTTTATAGCTGTTTTTATGCATGCTTTTCACATTTAGGCTGTTTCTGAAGAATGATACACGAATCTAAAACTTTCCTCAGACACGTGGAACGCAGTACTGATGTTACTAAATCAGTCATTTCCATTTCTAAGCATTTATTGTTAGCATTGCATAAATTAATGTTTATAAAGATTTTTTTTACCTTACTTTAATGTCTGAATTTGTGGCTCATGCTCGTCGTGTCTGTGTGCTTCCAGAGGAGAGGAATTACATTTGTGACCAGTGCGGTCAAACCTTCAAACAAAGAAAACACCTATCAGTTCACCAGATGAGGCATTCGGGGGCCAAGCCACTACAGTAAGTCCTTTAACATTTTTGTAGCTCATGAGCCGTCAAGCTCTTTTGGTGGCTTCAGATTGATTTTACAAACCTTTAATTGCTTCCTGTTTTCATCACAGAACCACAGAATATGCTTTCACCTGAACAAGTCATATATACCATCAAATGTATGCACATAGATTTATGTATCTGTATGATCCTCCAAGTTGGGAGATCATCTTGCTCCGGTGCATCCTGCTGACAGACGGTCATACTGGGATCAAGAGTTTGATAGCCAAGTCAAAGTTTCAGCCTATTTATTTCTCCCCCTCAAATTCAGGGATTTGGAAAACATCGATAGAACAACGAGATCAGTAAATGCCCTTTTTGACTGATATCAGAAAACGGGCCTCATCATCGTTTTTCTGGAACTGTATTTTACAGTATTTCAAATGTTTAGTCACTACAATTTTATATGGAAAGTGATGAGCTCGGAGCCTAGAGACCAAAGTCGTCTTCTGTTATTGGAAATAAATCTTTGAAACGAGACTTTCAAAAGTCAAAATAAAATAGAGAAAAATAGTGGCACAAGAACTGAGCCCTGAGGAATTCCATAAGTGAACTGATAAGAGGACAAACAGAAATTCACTTTTTTGAGAGAGCGAGAGGAATGAAACCCATGTTTCCCAGTTTAAAAGCCAGAACCCCAGACAGGAGAAATGATAAATGCTTTTGTTTTTTCCTCCTGTCAGATGTGAGGTTTGTGGCTTCCAGTGTCGCCAGCGAGCATCACTGAAATACCACATGACCAAACACAAAGCCGAGGCCGACCTGGAGTTTGAGTGCTTGATGTGCAGCAAGCGTTTCGAGAAGGCCCACAACCTGAACGTGCACATGTCCATGGTGCACCCACTGACACAGGCTGAGGCTCAGAGGGGCAGCGGGCAGCAGCAGCAGACATACCCGGACCTACACACCATCACGCTGACCGGGGAGGTGGTTCAGCAAGAGCAAGACAGATGACAGAAGGAAGTCTTGATTCAAGGCAGAGATACTTGAACTGTGGCACAGGACCCAGAAACAAAACAGCAATGTAGCACGGAGTTTCATTTTAGCATCAGCAGTTGAGTTTTCATCCAGTGTTCCTTCACACTGACGCTCATGACCTTCTTAAGACTTTTCAGCCGATTTGTTGACGACACAGCAGAAAAGACATTAGGTAAGAGTTCAGTGTCAAAGCAATGTTTCTTTACATTGTGCAATTAATATAACGATTCATGAGTTATATCAATTACCTGATATTCTCTAACTGAGAGGCCAAAAGGACAAATCATCCATCTTCTGCAACAAACACATTGCTTCCTGTAACTGTTTCCAGAATAAAACGGATTGTTTATTTGCTTTTATTGTGAAAGAGCAGCAGTAGGAAATGTGAGGCTGGCAGTCAGGATGAGTATATGGAGTGGTTCACCATATATCATATTAAAAGCTAGTACAATTATGACTCTGTGAAATCTGAGGATAATAACTTGAAAAGAGAACAGTACGGTGGCCCTGAGAGCTCAACGCACTCATCATGCTGACTCTTGAAAGATAAAACAACCAAAAATTCCAAATACTGAAAAAGATGCTGCCAAGTAGACCAGACAGAAATATTAGAATATGAACTAAAATAAAATTTTACAGTAAGTTAAATCAGATGTTTTACACTGCTGCTCACAGTCTGACAATAACTGATTT
>NW_024582473.1:1333993-1342581 GCF_018398535.1 Haplochromis burtoni
GTGCGGCCAAGGATGTGGGAAGGCTCCGCCTACCAAAACAGATGGTGAACGTGAGTCCAGAGCAGTGTGCCAACTCCAATACTGCCATATGACCAGTTAGAAGTTAGAGTACAAACCACCAGCTGCTTCTTAGAGGATTCAGTGTCCGGTGATTGAGTGTTTCCTTCCAGGAAGAGCTGCAGCATGCTCAGGTAGCAGACGATGGCAGTATGGAGGAACCCTGGACAACGCACAGCTCTCTGTAGGAGCTCGGCGCTTTGCAGGAGCAGCAAACTGATCGGCCATGAACACAAGGAAATTTAGAAGGTACAACAGGTACAAATATTGATAAGAGGTGAGGTTGGAACTTCCATCTTGTCATGTTTGTGTGTTTTGGCCTGTTGTCGTTCCTAATGCGATGGTGCGTCAGCTTTAGTGCAGAGCAGCATTTAATTTATGTGGCATTCATGAATCAACCTAGCTGTTTGCAAGGCCCCACCTCCACTAAGCAGCTGCAACACTCACCTGCAGAAAGCCCACGGCATTAGTTTTGTAAAGTCATCTGACGTCACCATGGTAACCGACTGATAAATGCTTTGCTCTAAAATTGAGTGAAAAATAAAAACGCAGCACATCAGTTCAACCACATCAAATTCAAATCAGATTTAAAAGATGACCGGAGCGCCGAGCTACTGTTCACTTTACCGCTGGACTTAAAGATGAGCAGCCAATCAGGAGAGTCCATCAACACAGCCAGGAGCTCTGTGCATAAAGCCCGGCCTTCTTCATAGCTCCTCTCCTAGAGGAAAAAAAACCATGCACTTTATAAAACACAGACAGAAATAACAATACAGTCTTGTCTTTTCCTCTTCAATTTATTTTCCATTCATATCCGTTTCCCTCCTATCCCAGCTCTCATTGGTTGACGGGCAGGTGCTCACATGGACACAAATCCATAAAACTTTTATATACGCAGAATATCAAAAGCAGCACCAGGGTCCAGAGGTTGGGGTCAAGACCATACTGCTAATAAAATACTGTTATCCTACAAATTGAAATAAAATAAGCAATTATCATATTTAAATTGCTAATGTTATGTTCATATAAGTTGTGCATGTCTTCACAGTCAGTTCTTGTGTTCCTGGACTGTTTCTATGTAGGATTCGTGGAACAAAAACAGACTAGACAAATGCATTGGAAAGACCTGTTTCCACTCTGAGAACTTGTTTATGAGTGTGAATGTTGCACAGTTCTAAATTCCAGCATTGTTGTTTAGGTGGTCAGTTACCTGAGGATATAGCAGTGTTGTCAGGTGGTCGTTAACGCACAGGAAAAGAAGGAAAACGAGCACCTGGAAGCAGAAACACAACAACATTTTTGAAAAAGTGACTGAAAGCTTTGGAGACCAAATAAGCAGGATGGAGATGGGCTCAGTCAGACAGTGAACCTCTCAGTGTGATACTTTTGTTCTACTCTTCCCTTAATCAGAAGTTTAGATTTATATAACTTTCATCCACATTATTAGACTTTTATTATGTTCTATTATGTTGTAATCAAACTGCCTGTATGTGAATTGTATATAATAAATTTAAATATAGCAGCCGAATTAACAGCTGCTGAGAATGACTTCATAAAACCACCCAACGTCAGAAAAGGGCAGCAGCTGCAAGTCTTTTGTTGCTGTTCATTGGCTAACTTTGGATGCTCTGTTCAAAAGAGCACAGTGGATTTGTCTTATTAAACAAACCCTTTCAGCTCCTCTCACTTCTTTTAAGCCAGCTTTCGTCTGAGTGGCTGGTGGTGGGTGGGGCTTCTGAAGAATTCACAGTCTTTTGCCAATTAGATAGAATTAGATGGTGCACTAACTGTGAAAAAATGGACAGCACGTAGAATTTGTTTTATTCTCTCACCTGTCTGTATTTGGAGTCTCTGTCTGGTCGCAGGAAATTCAAAGCAGCTTTGAAGCTCGGCTTGTTTGCCTCACAGCCTCGCCAGACACGATGAAGGCTGGCCGCCAGCAGCAGAGCTGCAGCTGGAGGCATCTGCAGCAGCTGGCCTTTCTCCAAACTGCAGAGCAGATAGAAAGAAAAACTTTAACATGGGGTTTCTGTAGGGTTCACCAAGATAATTAGACACTTTTGAGAACTATTATAACCAAAGGAGGATTCATTTAATGTTTCACCATAAGTGAAAAGCAACAATAATTTATGTCTACATCACATTTAAAGGACTACTCTGCACTAATGCAGCCACAACAAACCCCATGAAGCTCATGAAGGTGGCTGATACGAAGAAAAGTGTGCAAAGCTGTTACAGACATCAAGGCAGTCTAAGATGTGAACATATTTCATGTGACTTGTTCAGGTGTGAGCAGCTGTGAGGAGGTGTACATAATTTGCTGACAGTGGTTCATGAAGGAGGCGTTACCTGCAGGCCCAGTGCTGACATTCCGTGAGGAGCTGCAGCTGCTCCGGCAGCGTCTGTTCATCACACAGACGACGCCACAGTGACAACAGGACCGGACGGAGACGCTGCCACCAGTGCTGCACACGGACACACAACAAAGACGCTATATTCCTGTCATGTCTCTACACAACATCGCAGGCTTCACACAGGCTCTAATAGATCACTGATCTGTGATTCCAGTGATAAAAGATTTTAGGACTTTCTAAATATTGAAGGTGCCAAATGTGTTCAAAGGCATTTTAGTCAGAATGAACAGACAGTACCACTGTGGAGATCAACAAAACAGGACATTGCACGCTGATCTGAGACCAGGCTTTGTTGACTTCATATCTTGGTTGTCCACAACGTACACTGGCACCTAACAGACCCTGGAGAGGAAGCACACCTCTCAATAATCTCACAAGCTCACCTAAAGGTACAACCTGTATGAACTTTAGATTTCAGAAAGATTCTTACTCTCAGGAAGTGTGCAGTTATCTTGCAGGACAGCACGCCTGCTGGAGAACACGCTTTCCTCTAGTGCATGAACAGAGGGGAGTGCAGGTGAAGAAAGAGGTGAGCATAAAAAGTACTTTTCCAGCCAAACATCTAAATCAGATTAATAAGAGACATTAAATGAGCTGCTCACCTGATGCTGGTTGATGTGTTCTATTAGCCTGTTGCAGCTCAGTGTTGTTCCCCCTCCATCAGTGTTTACTTTAATCAACAACACAGCTGGAAGAGCCAGGAGCACTCTGACACACACACAAACAGCAATTCAGTGGATTAACAATCGCAATGAGCCGACACGTATCACAGAACGAGTGTGCCAACAATACCCCATCAGCCTTATACAGCCCCCCCTTTGGCCACGCCCCTGCAATGCCTCCCTTCTCATATTTAACAGCGTACCTGTTCCATGTATGCAGCAAGCGCTGCAGGCTGACGTCAGTGCTGATGCTCTGTGAGGTCACTGTAGAGGAGCATCTCTGAAACAACACCTCAAACAGGAAGTCACCCACACCAGCTCTGCTGCCACGGCTGCCAGACCGCTCCATCATGTCCATCTCATACACAAGCTCCTGCACATACACAAGCACGTAAGTGTTATTCACTAGTTTAACTGAAGTCACACAGACTGTACACTAATGAGTAAAACACAACATGGAAGCTGATGACGCTCCAGAAGCTGCTGTGCAACTTCTGTGTACGAGGGCTTTTATTTTTTCTGTTTTTATGTCTAAAAAAAAAGACAAACTTTACTACTACTGATATTTCTGCTTGTTCTGCAGAGTGAAGTGTGACACTTAAGGAATTTTTACCCATTCTGTAGCCATTTTTCACAAATCCACGCTCTTTAATTTTCAGGGCTTTTATTTTTTATTCATTGAGCATTCAGAATTTTTGTTGCATGTTTTTTAAATCAAATAAAAGGCTAAGATTATATTATTTTATTATAAGAATATATATGTAAGAAGATCACTTCACTAAAATATTTTTCTTGATCACAAAATGTTTTGTGTGAAGTTGCTAGCTTTAATACAATATACCTCAATATAAACATTATTTTTACCACACTTTATTAACTATGTCTACACAGCCCATCCATATGCTATTGCTGCAGAAATAAGGGGGAAAAGGGAACTTTTCAAAGTTACGTATCATTTTTTATAGTCATGAATACTTTTTTAAAATGTTACTACCTGTTTCACCAATTGATAAAACTGAAGAAACAATGATAAACATTAGCATATAAAAGTCCAGATGGTGTTACTGATCTACAGCAGTTTGACTGTTATACAGAAACAAAGCAAAACCGCCTTCTTTTTTTCCATATGTAATAATTTCTTAAATATTACATTAGATTCTTTGTTTTTACCAGGTTTATAATAAACAAGCTTTTCAGAGTGGTGCAGTTAGTGTACACGCACCTGGAGTCGGGACAGGATGTCTGGTAAGCAGGTTCCTCTTCCTGGCACTCTGTGCTGTTGTGCTTCCAGGCTCTGCCAACTGCGGACATCAAACATGCACACATGGACACAAATCCATAAACACTGTTTGTCAGGTTAACTGAACTTTTCCAAGCTCTAAAAGAGGTTTTTAAGTTACCACAAGCACTTTGCCTCTCCCACCGCGCCCTTCCTGACTTGAAGAAACATTTTTATTTGGGTTCTTGTCAAATATCTGACAGGTTCATTTTAAGGACTTCGCACATTAATGTTAACTACTAGTACCTTAACTGCTGGTCCATGATGGCATTAAGCAAATGAGAACAGAGGTTTTTCATGTCTCCTCCGCAGCCTCCCTGCTTCTCTGGACGAGTCAGGTAGAGCTCCATGCAGGCCCACTGCTGATACTCCTGACTGCAGAGAGGAACAAATAAATAAAAGCAGGAACCCAAACAACTTTTTTTTCCTTTAGAGGTGCAGGGGAAGAAATTTAATCACAGAAAGAAGTATTTCAGATTTTAAGTTGACCAATCTCTCCTTCAAAGTCCTCTTCTGCACCTCTAGACCACCACAGCTTCAGTATCTTTGCTTGGAAGTCCTCTGCACAAGTTTGAGGTCTGCGGTGAAACAGCTGATTTGCAACAGGATCATAAAATTAGCAGCACCGCTTCAACCGATCTGTACGTGCATAAGGATTCATCCTGGAAGTAGAGGCTGGGCCAGTAGGGCATGTTTTTTTGCCTTTTGTTTCATTTTAAGTGCAGAGTTTCTAAACTTTAGATTAAACTTCCTATTGTTTTATTAAGGCATAGATTTTATTTTCTAAACTCACACGGTGTGTTTGCCGTCTTACCGTTCAGCGTCAGGCAGGGCGTCCTCACTCCTCAGTACTCTCAGCTCATTAGCTAACCATTCTGAGAACAATAACTAGACAGACATAAGGAGACTTCATGATTATTACATCAATACAGCTACTCCATGAATCATTTTCTACATGCACTCAAACACCTGTGCTCATTAATGCAAACAATGTTTGCACAGGTGTGTGTTTAATGGAGAAACAGGGGACCCAGCACAGACCTGATACTGTGGTATCTGTCCGAGCTGCTGGAAGGCAGCGTTCCTCCACAGATGCCAGGCCGTCTTCCTCCAGGTGTTGTTGGAGTCAGTGATGCTGCTCCACAGCCCAGTCTGTTTCTCCTCCAGTTGTTCACTTAGCTCAGCATCAGCTACAATTCCTCTGGCTTCAGGTAACAGTCGTGGGATGAGGTACAGAAGCTAAACACAAACACACAATAGTATAAGTAGGTTTAAGTAATGAAAGGAGGGAAGGCCCAGAAAGCTGGTTAAGACTGACGATACACAGAATGATGTAATAAAGGCAGGAGGTGTTTTTAATGAGTTTTAAGACTTTATTCTATATCGCACTTTGTTTATTCGGGCTGTTTGTTTGACTTTATTGATTAAATAAAAGGTACAAATGCAAGCACTGAGCAAAGAAGTGGTTTGCACTGTGACTGTGAAGCGTCTGTCATGATATTTGCATTTGTTCTGCTTCTTTTTACACAATAAAATCAAAACTTTGCACCGCCCTCCTTTCATAGCCAAGGCCGAGCAAGTGTGGAGGAAACATAAGCTCATTATAAACTATTTGATCACATGCTTTTATTTCAGCTTCTCAAAGGCAGGGTGCGAGGTAGTTCTGCGTTTCTGTTTTATTTTATTGCAAGTCTCAGTTTTGGACACATCTGTTTTCTAGATTTAGCCCTCAAATTTAACCCTGTGCTTAAAGGTGACCCATTATGCTCATTACCAGCAATGTTTTTATTCCTGTGCTGCTTTGCGTTGGTTACAGTTAAAAGAAAAATTCCTTATTTGTCTCTTTTCTGTGACTTTGTGCAGCCCCTTAGGTCACACTCTGCCAGAAACCAGCTGCTTTACATCCATTAAGGCCACCTTTGACTCTTTACCCAGTGACAGCCTATAATGAATTATCATCAAAGCTCTTTTTCTGAAAAGAGTGATTTCTGTCATATTTCATACCTGCTTATAGAACAAAATGTTCGGGTTTGCATCAGAAATTAGAGCGAGTACTTTATTCTAATAGCCCTCAAACCACATCTTTGTTGATATATACTGAGGTGTCAAAACTTGTCATTAAGGCTACTGGGCAAAGTCATCAAATATCATCTTTATGGGGGAAAGAGTTAAGACAGCTTTCGTCTGATTGGCTCAGTGGGTGGGGCTTCTGTGCTCACAGTGGGCAAATTAGGGATATCTAATATTTAACAGTAAAAGTTCACATAGATTACTTTACATACACAGAAATCTTTAATTAAAAGTTTCCAAGAATATGAGCATCCATATTTGTCGCAGTATGTATATGACAGGAAATAAGAAAAAGCATAAGACAAACAAACGGCCACCAGGAAATTATTCTGGAAAGGTTTGCATAAATTCTGGAAAGAAAAGCAATAAGCAAACCTCATCACTTAATCACATGTCAAATAAAAAAGGTTACCTTCTTATAGAGACTATGGGGGATACAGTCCTGCTGTTGAGGCAGTGAGTCCTCTCTGCAGATCCCATAACAGACAGCTGCTACACACAACCTGGACATCCACAATGAGCCAAATCACTATTACTGAACATATATTGTAGATGTAAAGATGTGGATAGTATGCATGGCCAATCCTTGTTAGTTACAGGTGCAGGACATTATCATGTCAAAGATGATATCCACACACATTAACCAGTAAACTTTCTCTGCTGTAGGCACTGTGGAGATACAGAAATTCTTTTATTACTGCCATATAATCTGCATCATTATAATTGCATTAATAACATTCTTTACAGCATTATTTCATGTAATAATATTTCTCACAGTATTGATACTGCATTACAGTTGTTTATTGAAGATGTCCATTTGAGGATCCTTCCATTATGTTAACTTTTATTACAAGTACGGTTAGAAGTATTTTACACACATTGCATATCTGTGCTTATTTTGAGTTGATGTTCAGTTCATTAAGGGTCTTAAGCTTCACTGGCGTGACTGTCCAGGTGATACATACTGAGGGAAACTAGAACATAGAAGGATAACTGCAATGTATGCTTACAGTACATATAATACATATAATCTAGGAATGTGTCCGGCCTGAGGCCTCAACTCATTTGGTGTCTTACTATATTTTATTCTACTTGGTAACAGATGATCAGAGTCAATAATTAGCCTCAGAGACCCTGAGGGCTTGAAGTTTATTACCCTGTATGGAAGGTGTTATAGAAAAGAGAAGTTCTATGTCTGCTTATAGCTATTAAAGATGTACGATTAACTGTGACTAATGTCTGGAACCTATTTTAATCTGTCATTGACGCCATGTAGGGGTGTGTTCCCCACTGCTTTATAAGTATCCACAACATGTATTTTGGTCAGAAGACATATGTTGATGTTTTCTCCGGGCTGTTAATAAACTCATCGTTTGATTGCACTTTTCTGGGGCCTCCGTGGTTTGTGACACTGCTCTACATTGATTGATTTCGCGACAGCACATAAAGAGAGCATGCAATCATTAAAACGCTCCATTAAAAGTCAACATCCATGCATGGAAAGCCTCACCTGGCACAGAACAGCATGTTGGCGTGTGTGCTGCAGGACAGCGCCAAGCTCAGAGCCTCTTCAGCCGGCACTGGCTCAAGCCGAATGGGCGGCACCAACTGAACCAGAGGACCACGAGACACCAAGGAATACAGGTGGACCAGGAATGCTGCCAGGCCGAGTATATGGGCAGCATTCAGCGACAGCCACTTCACATAGAAGAATAAAAATACTTTTTTTTTCTTAAGCATGAGAATAAAATTAAAAGTCCACGACACAAAGTGAAAGTCAGATATAAATAGAGGGAATAAATGTGGGTTTATGCACCTGGTTGTGAAGCAGGTCCCAGAGTCTGTGTATGAGGCTGGAGAGGAGCTGTGTGTTACCAAGCAGAGCGCTCACAAACCTCGAGGCCCATGGGCTTTGTCTAAAGATGCAAACAATTAGAGCAGCAGCAATTAGTCGACTGAAAGGAAACTGGTTAGGATGTAATTTGACGACCAAATATAACTTTAATTTATTGTTTTCTATAGCTCTTTATTAGGGGTGCAACGATACTTGTATCGATATTGAACCGTTCGATACAGTGCTTTCGGTTCGGTACGCATATGTATCAA
>NW_024582473.1:1353652-1363635 GCF_018398535.1 Haplochromis burtoni
GAAAAAATATCGAACCGTGACACCAAAGTATCGAACCGAACCGTGAATTTTGTGTATCGTTGCACCCCTACTCTTTATATAAGAAGACTCTGAAGGTACTCTGGACAAGGTTTTATTTACATCTTGCAGAGGTCAACTTTCATTTTACAGGCACTAGTTAATATTTTGGCCTTTTAATTGGACAACACAAAGGAGACACATGTTGGTTTTATCACACCTTCAAATCAGTCAGAATCAGGATTCCAGATTCGGTGTTGATGATTAGAACCTATTTAGAAACTTGCTATCTGTTATTGCAAAGCTCTATTAAAGGCTTTGAGTCTGGCAAGGCATTTAAAAAGAGCTCAGGATTATTTAAATATACGATTTGCAACTTTTCCTTAAAGTTCCTACTCACTTATTCGGAGGGTTTGATTTGGAAGAATTTAGCAAGCACTGGCAGAAGTTTCTTAGGATCATATTGACAACCTGAGAGAGAGTCAATAAAAATGCATACTAGTTAGCACACACATACAGCAAGAGGGCTGCTGATTTATAGACTTTCATCAGTGCGTACTTTGACATGGAGCTCGGAGGATGGAGGAGCGTCAGTGTGAAGACTGATGACCTTTTGTCCAATCGGATCGTCGGGACGACCAGGGAAGATGACACTGAGCGTGTGTGAGATCCTGGACAGCTGGGCCGACATGTCTGAGGACACGTGAGTGTTGAACAAACTGTGGAGGAACCTGAAGGCCTAACACAGGCTAAGCCTTCATCAAAACTATTTTCTATACTTTTTCAAACGTACACATCATTCAGTAGCTGAGCCTTTATAACAGACACTCACTTCCTGAGGGTCTTTGATTCACATACTGTGGCGCCATCTTGTGGTTCACAACACAACAAGCCAAAAGCAGCAAACAAAACAAAAAAACTCTTTATTAGAGTGAAAAAGGTGGAATAACGTGGGGTATGCTTTAGGACAGGCTTTAGGACAGGCTTTAGGACAGGCCTGCCTTCTGACTGACAAGTCGGGGCCCTTTGCACGGTGAGGCATCTGGAGGCTTCACACTGGGACATTATTAACCAGTGGGCAACATTATTTTGGCTATGCCCATTTCTTATGTACAGAATGTGTACTTGTTGTTTAGCCCTCTTCTTTTTGTAAATCCGAAGTATTATATATGAGGAACCCTATAATTAGGCTCAAATTAGTTTAATTTGATGTTTAGCAACTACATCAAGGAGTTTAAACTATCAGCTAAAATATTACTAACCAAATGAAAGTACAGACCTGAAAGTGAGGTTTGTACGCATGTTGCTTAAGTTTAAATGCCACAAATGAAAAGTATATATAAATAAATAGAGATAAGATCAGAAAGACCTAAGAAACTGGTCTCTGTGTGAATCTCTATTATAGACTGGTGAAGGGTTTTCCTTGACAGAATATAAAACGTGTGAGTGAGCGCATGAACACCTTCCCACCTCCATCATTTCCATCAACGACAAGTTCTGCAAACTCCTGCAGCTGAACCTTCAGGACCTCCAGGGGGTCATCATTGCCGTCTGAACACGTAGCATTCACTGAAAACAGGAGATGAGGATCAGTTTCTGACTATGAGATTGTTGTATTATATGAAATAAGTGCAAAGCTGAGGCTGCACAAGTCAGCTGCGTATTATTTATATGTACAGGGCTCTCAGGGCTGAGAGTGTGGTGAAAATTAAATATAATCATCAATCAGTCTAACCTGTCACTCTCAAGCACAGCAGCTCAACTAACAGAGTCTCTGCAAAATTATACCCACGCGTAGACTGAAAAACACAAATCTGTCAAAAGGTGACAGAATTTATCGCACTGGTTTTCACTCATCATAGAGTGAAACCTCATCTTACATCTAATCTGACTTTCCCCACATAAACTCATCACACTGAGACATCAGTGAGTCAGTCTGATGAGTGCAGTGCTGAATGATCATGTGTGATGACACGCCTCTCTGATGCAGCACTTCTCAGATCATGAGTGCTTTGCTTCCTTCAGGAGGCTGCAGGGATAAAATCGACTCAACACAGAGGTGTACATGCACACCCAAACCCTTCAGGGTCTGGAGACGAAAGCTGATGAAGCAGCGTTTAAAACGTGCTTTCTCCGAATGCCCAGCAGAGGGAGACTACACTTGCTGTCATGAAAGTATGTTTTCATTGATGTTATTGATTTTTTTATTATATTGTAGTCAAATAAAAGATAAGTCACCATATCTTGTAACTTATGCTTGACCATTCGTTACAGGTTGGGGATTATTTTTTTAAAGTCAGAGGCAACAAAGTTTCCACAAGACTAGCCCAGCTGTTTGTCTTCATGCTTAAATTGGGAAATGAAGAAAGGCTCCAGCGTCTGTCTCTGGTTTGGACGTGCAGATCAGCAACCCTGCCGTTCTGCCTGAGCCAGCACACCAATAGCAAGTAGAGCTATAGCAGGCAGAATGCACTGCATTAATCCAATTTACCTGTAGTAGTTGCTGATATAGCTCCACTTATAAACTCTAATCACTGATCACTTCCCGTGAAAGACATTACCAGTCATTCTGTGCTCTCTTACTTTCTACTAAGAAGTACATCTGTTGAATGTTTCTCTGTCTGCTAAACCAAATAGAATTCCAAACTATATCTATTATGCACTATTTTATCTTACAGAGGTGCTTTGCTGCTTCAGGGACAGGGTGACCTGTCGGAGAAACTTGGATTCTGGCTTCTGACAGAAATCCCAAAAGGAGAACATCAAGTTATCGGATTGTCAAATAGAGTTGGAAATCTAGTGCCAGAACAAGCATAAATCCATGTCTGAATGACTTTAAAGGAAACATTTTAGACTTTCAAAGAGCTCAGACATGCATCCTAGTGAGATGCTTTGAGTTGCACACAAAACAGAAGAAATCAGGAGGCCTTGAATACTTTTTCACTGCACTGTGCTAATAATCAAACAAATAATGTCCATCTTTAAAATAAATAATAATAAATAATGTCAACGGTCCTTTAAAAGAATACCCACTATTCTGTTGTCTCTGCTTCTGGCAGGACTCCATGTAGGATGAATACTGTGCAGCAGGGATCTTATCAGCTCTAAACACACAAAAAGTAACAAATAATCATAGTGTGGTGATGATGATCAATGTTATCACTTAAAACAACTAGAAACTTAATTAAAGAAGAAACTCTGGGAACAACCTGCTGACATTTTCATCTCTCTGATAGAAACTCACTTTTTCAACGCTTCGATGAAACTCATTCGAGCATCGACTTTCACAGGAAGCTGCAAATAAATGACAGTTCATGCATGTCATGCAACAAAAACACAACCTCACACATGAGAATGCACAGAAGAATATCGGGAGGGATAACAGGAAGCGCTTACCACTCTCGGAGTGAGCAGCGCGGGAAGGAAGCGAGTCAGGAAATACGGCCTCCGGAAAATACTGTGAGAAGACCAGAGAGGACCTTCAAATAACATGTATTTTATATTTAAAACAGATTATGAGAAAAGGGCCTCCTGAGCACTGACAGGCTGACTGGTTGGTTGCTTCATGTATATTAAAAATACATGTAAAATTGAGTTATACCATTCAGATCTTCTCAAGAAAATATCACAAAGTAATCCAGATCATTCTGTGAAGTCTGTTCTCATACTTTTGTATTTTCTATCCCTTTAATGTCTTGTGTCACTTTCAGACCATTAAAGTCTCTTCGTGGTTGTCCTGCTTTCGAATAACACCTTTCTGTAGCTGCTAAATTCTTTTAAAGAAAACACCTTAAAGCTCTCTTAAGCCGAGGGTTGGGGGCCCTGGCTCCTCAGCCCTGTGTCGGGTATAAATGTGCTGTAGTTTACCTGGCCTCCATGACTGTGGCAGAGATTCTGCCTGTGCTCTCAAACAGAGACACAGCTTTGTCCACATCCTGGGCAGCCTGACACTGAGGCTGCAGACACACAAACATTGGACTATTAGACTTATGTCAACCCAGGACTCAGCGATCCCTAATTACACCCGTGTCCACACAAAGTTTGTGTTGCTTGTTACTTAAGATGTAGAAGATAGTTTGGGTTCTGATGCCAGTTTGCAGGTTACAGAATAGAATAACAGAGCATAGAAAACAGAAGGAGGGCACAGCATGGAATAGAATATGTATTAAAAATTAAAATTCTAATAGAATATCCACTGTGAGTCACTGTTACCTGCACCGATGTACCTGCAGCCGAAACATCCTCATATAAACCCATGTCCTCCACTGACTCCTGCACACACACACACACACACACACACACACACCGTGATATTTAATTCATGTGCGCTACACTATTAACCACAATCCACTCAAAGTGTTGTTTTTATTGTATTATATGGAAAAATCAAAGTAACACAGTGATAACGACCTTCTTCTTTCCCTTTTCTTCTTACCTTAAGGTCAGCCAGTCTGGTCTTAGCCAGTGAGACGTACTCCATCAACAGGCTGCGGTGTTTCACAGGCACATATGGAGGGTGGAGGATGTGAACCTAGCAGGGGAAAATGACAGTGAGGTGTCAGAGCTGGGCTATTCCTCTCAGTTTCTAGCGTTTTCTTATAGTGTACACTCTCCAGAAAATGCCATAATTCTGCTAGCATTTGTTCCCAGCAGACATGTAGTTATATAAAAGTATTCATGGGCGATCCATTTTTCATAGCAGATATGTTACAAAAAGTAGAAAATAGCAGCTGAAAATGATCATTAACAAGCAAAACAAGCAAGCAGCATGAGAGCTCAGGAGAGCGGCTGTTGACAGCAACGAGCAGGCAACACAGAAAACCTCCTGGAGCGATTAGCATCCCCAGAACCAGAGGGGACTTTCACGTGGAAATGGAAATGCTTCGTCGAGAGGTTTAAATAAGTAAAACTTAAGACTTTTTTAATATTCAAGATATTTAAGTGGTTATTCTTTCCATGTAAAAATAATGATGTTCAATGTTCAGTGAAAGTATTTGGTTAAAGTTGAAAACATAGTCATAAATATTCTATAAATGTTTTGACATATTGTTTTTTTAATCTGATTTTTTAAACTAGTGTATTTCTACAAATGGCAAATAAAAGCTTTTATCTTCTGTACATGAAGTTTTCATATCGCCGTGTCCATTGAATTTAATGTTTCAACTTCAATAATTCCTCAAAATATGTGGTCGGACCTGCTTCTGCTTAACCTTGAGTAGAATTGAAGTCTTAAATCTAAGAATTAAAACATTTGCCGTGTGTAAACAAATGATGGATAATCTTATTTTCCACAAGCAAAACATTGCTGCATTAATGCACTCCGATAAGCATTAAGATTTCAGTGCAACAGCGACTGAAGTAGCTTCAGGTTTAACAAACACTGCAGCTACAGCGCTCAGGATTCAGACAAGTCAAGTGAGTTGAAAAGACTGAGAAGATGCACTCACAGCAACAAAACCAGCAACATTAGTGCTACTGCAAATCAAAGCAGTCTGCACTAGCAAAACACATAAGGGAATATAAGCATATTAATACCCTGTGCATTCCTACTAAGTGTAAACTCAGAGACGCGTGGATGTCACCTTGAGGTACTGTGGAGGTTCAAAAGGCACGAGGTCGGAGAGGAACTTCAGCAGGAACACCAGCGACTTCTTACTGCTCGCATGATAGCTACTGCCACCACCGAACGACATCTGGAAAGGTAGAAAAAGATTCTGCTGGTATTAAAAATATTAAAATAAAAGGTATAAAGCTCTCAGTGTTTCAGTCTATGGCAGAAAAGGTAATTCCCAAAACTATTAATAAACTAGAAACTATTAATGGATGTTAAAAGGCGAAACCTTGAACCAGTCGCTGTACGAGGGGAAGATGCCGGGTCCTTCCAGTCCACCCTGTCGAGCCAATAAGAAGGCGGTTATGAGGTTCTCAAGGTCATAACCTTCGAATGCAGAGTTCAGCAGTCTGGACAGCAGCTCTATCGGAGACACAGAACAGGACAGATATCACTGTGCTCCTCTGTCTCTGAAATACTAGTTTACTGCTACAGAAACTCGAGTTTATTTCAATATCACTACGCTGGTTTGGAATAAAGGTTGTGCATGATTTTTCTTTAAATTTGGTTTTTCTTCTTCCTTTCACACATAAGACTTCCACCTGTCTGTGCTGATAGACCATCAGCACGCCTACCTTTGAGGCTGGGCTGGGCACAGTGGTAGTACACCAGCAGGGTAGAGAGGAAGCACAGGACATGTTTCCAGTTGACTTCATGGGTTTCCAAAACCTGCTGCAGGTGACGCAGCAGCTGCTCCACGCTGAAGACCACAGCCAGCTGTTAGAGGAACAAAACAGCACAGAACAGTTACTCAACAGTCCCTGCTGACCACTGATTTGTAAACTGTGGGTCTTTTCAGCTTTTTAGTGAAAGCATTAATCCTGAAGAGGAAACCACTGATGTTGGTAGATAAGCGCTTGTGAGCTGGCAAAATGTGAAAGAGACAATATCATACAAATGAAGGTCTCAAAGTTAAAAGCAACTTAATACCTAAAAGTCATAGTGAAACCAGCGTCCTGCCGCACCTTTAGAATTGATCATATTGCAGTGCAAAGCTTTGTTTTAACTTGTGATGAGGAGATCGATCTGAAGAAAGTGCGCTTAAAGGGAGAAGGAAAGGAGCTAAAACCTGACTTCTAACAATCAAATCAGTAGTTTCTTTACTCCGCCTCCTCACTTAAAAACCAAATGTGGCTGATCGTTCTCGGTTGTTCCCCCAGCCTCGGGAATAGTTTACAGTCTCACATAAAGTTGACAAAAAGTTCAAAAGTATTTCCACCTATTTTTAGTTAAGAAATTAATAATAAGAAATTCACATTTAGCTTCAATTCAGACACAGAAAGAAAACAGAATACAGAACATGTTTTCTTCTTCTTAATCTTAATTACATGCGACAAACTGACAAACCCAGTTACACATTTACCTGACGGAAGAGAGAAGTCAGCAAGCGGCTGGCTTTTGCAAAGGTCCACTCATTCTGCAGGGTGATTGCATCTGACACTGAGAACATATCAGTTATGTCATTTCTGCAGCATAAAAATGACTTTTAAAGATTTATTTACACCACATCAAATATCGCTGGACCTACGAGTGATTTGAGTTGCTTAGACCTTAATTTGATGCTTTTTGTGATGTTTCCTAAAAGAGTTTTTATTAAACTTATTGTGCAATATTTATACCACATGGAGAGTTAAGTAATTCATGCAAAGACAGATGTTTTATAGATGTTTGCAGATCTGTCAAGTCTGAAGCATCCAGGGATTGAACCATCAACCTTCCAGTAAGTAGATGACCTGCTCCAGGTAACCAGGCTTGATCCTGCTTAGCTTCCAAAATCAGACGAGATCGGGAGCGCTCAGGGTGGTGTGACCTTTAAATAGTCAGTGATCATTTATAGCTAAATAATATAAACTGGTAGCTAAATGGGTATTGATTAACCCATTAAAGTTTTGGAAACTTGATGATTTAATCACCTTCCTTAGTACTATTGATGACAGTTTAAACGTCACCTGCACAAAAGGCATCAACAGACAAAAACACAGATTTTTACATTGTGATCAAATCTCAGTAACGATTTTTTTACTGCGTACTGTAGATCAAGAAAATCTTTCTGAAACTGAACTCTCAGTTCCCTCTTAAAGGTCTTGCCAGATGAATAGAGGTGGATAGGTTCCAGCTAATCTTCAACATTTAAAAAAAAACTAAAGCCTCAGTCTGTTTGAAAGGGCCTGTGACAAGTCTTTACCTTTCAGTCGGGGCTTGTAGGTGAGAGTCTGCGTGAGGGAGTGTTTGAAGAAACGCTGAAGGCAATCGGCTGGCACTGAAACTCCACACAGTGAGGCATCAAAAATCTGAATCCTGCAGAAGACACCGAGCGAGAAATTACACACTGCATGTAACAGCAAGACTAAAACTGGTGTCAGGCACCGTGGTTTCAATAAAGTTTATATAAATCAAGCTCAGCATTTGACATCCAGAAGATCGCCATTTCTCCTGCATATAAAAAAATGAGCCGAAACCTAGAGGTTATGTTAGTGTGACTATTTGTAGGTAAGTATAAATCCCTTTGCCCGCTCTCCTGCCTTTGATTCCTGCGTTTTGTAGGAAAATCTAAAATTTAGTTTTCTTCTCTGATCTTGCAGTGACATATATATAAACGCAGGTCTCCTTTCTCAGACAGAGACATCAACAGTGCTGTCTGATTGCATGAAAGGTAAATAAGAAATAAATTTTTAAAAACCCAGAACCAAAGCTCAGCTCCTGCTTCAGCAGACTCCAGCGTCAGACTCTCGTCCACAATATCGAGAACCCCTGAAAGACGACAGAAAGCAATAAAAAGTGTGGCTAAAAATAAAGAAAAGAAAGTACTACCTTTACACCAAGACAACAATTAACAATCGAAGAAGTCAAAAAAGATGTTTTCCGCATGCAGAAGTGTGAGTCAAAGTGCTTTAGTTAATATTTTATCGGCACAGGACAGGCTAAGTGGGACAAGGACACGCAGACTCACAGAAGAGCAGGTCGTCTAGAATCGAGCAGCAGAGCAGGGAGAGCCTTCTGTCTGCAGCCGCCGGGTCGCGCCTCAGCTCAAAGCCTGCTCCCACTAAGACGCCAACCACACCTGAAACACAGAAGACCTTTCTTATTGTCTTCTTTAGCATAATGTCCTACAATATTTCCAGACACGCTCTCTTTGAAGTAAACTTACTCTACATTTAATGTGAGACAGAGGAGATGTCCCTAATGCTCTCATTTCATGCATATAGCTCTGGCTGTGAGCAAAGAAGCCCCACCCACCTGCTGTTCAAACCTTTTGTTTATGAGGGGCTGCCAATCAGAACATTTTGTTTCAGACAGTGGATGAACTGAGGTGCTGCACGAATGCCATGTAAGGAAAAGCTAATAACTGACAGGACCAAAGACCAAATCTCTAAAACCTGAAGCAGCATTAAGAACTGAACGATTTCTTGAGTGAAAGCTACAAACGTCTCCTACTTGACAACACTTTCTGCTGAAGCTGTTTGGTCTCCTCTTCTTCCTGTGGAGGCCTCCATCCACACAGGAGCCTCAACTGGGACACCAGCCACGATCTCACCTCTTCATCACTAAACAAAGGTAAAAAACAAAACAATGACTGTGTGTGAGGAGTGGGGGTATTTAATCTGTCAGAACAGCCCAGATCATAAATAATCAGACAGTTACACCTGTTTTGATCTTCATCTCTGTGAGACTGCGCAGAAAGAAAATCATTAACTGATATTTCTTACCTCTCTAAAATGTACTTCAGATTGAGGATGTTGTAAGAGTGAAGATAGTAGACCATCTCCAGTTTGGGTAGCCTCTGAAAAACCCCACCAAATTCTTTATTCTAGCAACGTTCACCAAGTGAAAGACTTTTTTTTTTACAAAAAACAAGAGCACAGTTTCAATCTTTATTAAATATAATTCAGTCCTGAGTGTAGAAATATTAATGGAAACCAGGAAGGTTATCATGAACTACATCATCTCGCTTTTGCAGCTGTGTGCAACACCTAGAAGGTTACAGACAGAGCTTCTCCACAGAGGCCTCTCCACCAAGTTTCATGTAACTCTCCAACTTGTTTTTTAGCTTTCTGATACAGAGATACAGCTAAATGAACTACTGTGGCTTGGACGCAGAAAGCAGAAAGGGATGGATCCAAATATTGATTCTTTTTTTGAGTCCAACAGAAAGTTGGTTAATATTCCACCAGCAACGCTGGGCAAAGTCTAGAAAAGCAAAATAAATTAAACATATGAGGACGGTTGTTCTGTGTCAAAGTCAAAGTTTCGTTTCTCTTTTCTCACTATCTCACTGCTTCATTCAAACTACACTCACCCGACTCTTTTTCAGGTTCACCTTGGTCGTATCGGGTTAGACCCCCTTTGTCTCTCAGAACTTCTTTAATTCTTTGTG
>NW_024582473.1:1365085-1411423 GCF_018398535.1 Haplochromis burtoni
TTCCGTGGAATAGAGGTATAGAATAGCCCTTTATAGTCATTGTACATGTACAAAGAAATTTTGGGTGCGTCACAACACTTCATGTGTTTGCGCAAATGTTTCAAGACAGATTCACTGGTAACTGCAGCAATGAGCTTATTTCAGCCATTGAATCCCATCATTGATGAGAGCTGTGCACTACAGTACAGTATAATCAAGAAAAATTCAGATGTTTTGCTTTCAGCAGACACAAACATAACTGATTAAAGTGACAATAGTTGTATTAGAGCAATAAAAACACTTTACCTAGTAAGGTGTCACGAGGGGTCACCCCAGCAGGAAAATGCATGTTTGATTTGTCAGTTTTTTACACTGAACTGACGCAACCCCAGAGGGGATTTATGCCTCCAGCTGGAATCAAACCAGCATCCTTCAGCTTGCCAAGACAATATATTAAGCACTACAACCTGGGATCACCTGTAATACCTGGAGTCAGTGAATAAGACCTCTTCATTATGTTTATGCTGTTGGTGCTCACCGGAGAACTTTTAAATGAATTATCTGACTGGTATTATGGCTTATTGTCGTGTACAGGCCATCCAAAAAGGTTAGTGCTTCAGTTTTGGAGAGTGAAATTGTAGAAAGCAGCAGCTTTCCACACATTTAACAAAAGCGGCGTACAGCTCAGAGAGCATTTCAGAGTGCTCGTCTCACCCAGCAGTGACCCAGTGATGGTGGATGAGAGACCTTCGGACGCCACTTGATTCTTCTCTCCATCCTGATGAGAGGACAGGTTGCATGTCTCAGATTGCTACAAAAAGTGTGAAAGAACATATATGTGATATTTGCGAAATAGTGCAGAGTGATACTGCTTCTTTTTTTTTTTATCTCTAAAAGCATTTCATGCACTTCCTGCAATCATTCTGTGCTTGTGTTTCCAAGTTGAAGGTTATCGTTTCTCTTTTAAACTCCTGACAGTCGTGACATTGTGCGTTGTTACATGTTCAGTCTACAGAATGGCCTAAATAAAATCTTAATGAAATGACTCAGTGTAGGCCCTTAGCTTCTCTCCCCTCACTCACCCCGACCTCTCTGAACAGGCTGCAGATGTTCTGCTGCTGCTCCAACAGCTGGATCGCTGCCTCCTGCAGCCTCTGGGCATCTGTCAGCTTAGGCCTCTTCAGCTCACGACCAGCTAGGAAGACAAAAAAATAATAATAATAATAATACTGCACGAAAGGCTTGTTTCAAGACGTTTTTATTATCTTCGTGTTCAGTGTTGACGGTGGGTGCAGCTGTCAAACTCACCGAGGAGGCTCGACAGAGTCCTTTTCTGAGACACCGACTCACACGTAGCACTCAGAGACATTTCACTCTCACTGTCCGCTCACAAAACGCCTTCACAGAACCTTCACTCAGTAATAGCGGGAAAAATAAATCGTCTTAAATCGCATTTTTTAGCTTTTACAGTAGGCAAAATCTCTGTTTTGGTTCAAGCTTTCCTCCATGTTTCACGCGCCTGCCGCTCTTCTCTTTCATTGGCCCGGACTGCAGCCAATCAGATCCCTCCAACTGTGGGCCAAACAGAAAATATGCCGGAGTGAGTTTATAAAGGTTTGCTTTATTTCTTTAGTCTTTTCGTTTATTTTAATGGTTTTGTTTCGTTATTTTATTTATCATTATTATTTTTTAAAGATATAAATAATATGAAAACCAAAAGGTTGAACTGTGTACATATTACTGTGTCTTTTTCTTTCAGTTGCTTCCTATAGGTGTCTCCACTGAGGAGCAGTGTCTCCACTGCTCTAATTTCACCCTCCTGTATGTCCTCGTTCACAACATCCATGAACTGGTGCTGTGCAATACCACAAATTATTGTATAGATCCGATACGAAGTAAATACAGGGCCAGTATTACAAATACCATTATCAATACTTTTGACCTCTAGAGGCGGGGGTGCAAACCTGGAATGATAATGTTCTTATCTCTAAAGCACTTTGGGTCTGCTTCTGTTGTTTAAATGCTCTATAGGCTGTGAATAAAAAAGAAATGACAGTCAGTACAAAAGAGTCACTCATTTCATAAAGAACGTTTGAGGTATATTTTTTCATTACAAAAAATATTAATTAATATTTACCACCCTCCCTCCTCTGCACATTCCCAAACCATCCAAACCTTGCCTCTCCATATGGCTCACCCTGAGTTGTCCCTCTGATATTTTCATCTGTTGGAAATTAAACAAAACCTAAATTTTAAACAAAAAGGGTTTTTAAAGGTCTTTTAAAGGTAGCAGGCAGGTCTCTTGAAACCTGCCTGCTACCATGTATCATGACCACAAACATTCAAATAGCCATGCAACCTTCTTTTCCATTTAAGTTTTCAATCAGAGACAGCACAGCAGTACTGCCATTTACTATTATCACTATTTGCCCAAAGCTTTCAACGGAGAACTCTAAGCAAGGAACTTTTCTTGCCATTTAGGAGAGCTGTTAGTGTTGGGATAAGAATACAATAAATAATTGACACAGAGCGCAGGTCATTGCTCTCGCTTCTTGGCCTCGTGATGTTTACCATGCAGGAGTGGCTCCAATTTATCATAGCGCTCTGTATTATTAACCCCGATTCTTTTGTCCCCATGATAGAACAGAGAAAACCGACTCATAGTGTGTTAAAACATCTATATTTCTTTTTATTCAATCATCTTCCGGAAGAGAGAGACCCCTGCACAGCTCAAACGCCAGTTGCAAGCGCTCTAACATTTTTAGCTCAACATGTGTCTTATATGGTGTTATTTCTGTACTTCAGACGTCACACACGTCACACACAGTTTCAAACATTGCTTATATGGAAAGTTCCTCTTTTCTGTGTCTTATCTATTAATATGCCTGTGCACTAAAACTTCCTGTTTTTTAGTCTGGCTGAGCACTTAGTTTGTGAGTCAAAAGTGGCCTTGCTCTACAAGCCTTCATTATTAAAGTACATAAAACAATATAATAAGAAAATAAGGATACTAAGGATATTGATTTCATGACAGTATCTGTATTATTATTCTGTAATAGTCAGAATAATGTATTGTTATTCTGTACTCTTTATAAATGCTATTTTTAAATTTTATGGGTTCTTCTGCATAAATGTTAACAAGTTTTTATCAGGCTATTAACGCTTGGCATATACTAGAGCGGTTTAAAATAATCCTTCCACTGGTCCTTGGTTCAGTCCTTGAGCTTTTTTCTCTGTCTGAAATAAGCTGTTATAGCTTCTCTTTCCATAAGGCCACCTCCCGCCTTCTTGTCTATTACTGTTTGTTTTGTAAAGCGGCGCTACGTCTTCAATAAAAATTGTGTTTAAAAAACTGCCACAGACTTTACATTTTCAGGCATCATTTATTCTGGGTGATCTCAGGAGCCCCCCTGGAAGCACTGAGCGTTCTTGAGTATTTAGATGCTATCTAGCTTCTTCTGTGGGATATCTGCTATCTCTGACATGACAGAGCCACAAGTTTTTTAAAAAGCTGTCTAAATCCAGCCAATCTGAGGCTATACTATCACTTACACATAAACTGACCTCATTATTTGAAGCTTTACCCAGGTTTAATATGAACATACATTGCTGGAACTGTATATATGGTAGAAAATAAGGGAAATGCTTAATCTTATTATGATGCTATTTTCCAATAACTTCTGACTGTGCATTGTAAATCTCACTTCACCTGCACCTTCTAATGATATGGTTACAAACTCTGTATTTTTTTTTTCAATGAGTTTAATCCACTCGTGCACAAAGCAGCAGAAGTGAAGTGAATACAACATGTCACAAAGCATTGACTTTTCCTCCATTTCCTCTTTGCCAGATTTCAGCTGCGAAGTTCAGTACTTGAAGAAATGTTCAAAGGCTGTACTTGAGTAAAAGTACTCCACATTTAAAGTATACATATACACATTTTAATTGTTTATGTAGAATGAAAATAAAGGGCTATTCCATTCTATTCTGATCTGTCAGGTGTTACATTTTTCTTCTTCACAGAGAACTTTAAAACAGAAAATTCTCCAGAATAAAACAATTACTCTATTTCAGGATGATGATGATAAAAAAAATGTTTATGCTTGATGAAGCTCTACAGTTATACTATTACCAGACTGGTATTTACAGTAATCAGGGCACACAGCGTAAAAGGAGAGGCGTTACTGTAATGTAAGTATCTTTGTTTGCATACAGCATTTTTGTCAGTGTACTGTGAGAGTTACATGTTCAATATTTCCCAAGGTACTGCAGTACAGTTCAATATAAGCGTAGCAGTTATTTCTTTGTTGTACTGACCTTATGGCGTTGGAAAGGCTGTTTATTTCCCCGTCAGTGGTGCCACATTAATAAGAAAAATGCATTTGTGGGTTGAGAAGCAGAGTTGAGAAGCAGAGTTGAAAAGCAGAGTTGAGTATGCAGGTTGCGCCCATGAAAAACTCTGCCAAATCTTCTCTACCAGTCCCAAACACCTTATTCTGCTATTGATCTTTATTTGTTATTGTTTATTGATTTGGATGATTAAAGTCTGAACAAACAATACATATAGGTCATTTAACAAGTTCTTAATTTAACAGACAAGGACCACAAAGGCATGTGGAAGAACCATACACTGCTAGAACAGCCTGCTGGTCACCTGCTTGTTCACACACTGCCGTTGGGTGCATCCCAGTTTTTCAACCAGCATTTTTCTCAAGTCAACCAATGCGGTTGTGTTGGTCACTCTACCACAAAGAGCTTTTTCAAGCTGATCCCACAAGTGTTCAGTGGGATCCTAGTAGCCCTGTAAGGCTGGAGACTGGCTGCATGCAGTCCTTTCCGGATTGTCTGGGTGTAGAGCGGTCAGCCATATCGTTCTGCAAACCTCGATTGTAAATATGTAGAAGAAGCCTACAGGTCCTAAGTGCTGACAGGGCGAAGAAACTGTCTTCTTGTGGTGTTGCCTTCTTGAGAGGCCTGTCAGGGATCCCCCTTTATAAAGAACTTGGCATTTACTCTGGAGATGGTACCATGGCTCACTCCAAATAATGCTGCAACCTGCTTTTGGGCAACACCAGCTAGATGTAGGGACTGATAGGTCCCTGTCCAGATCAGTCAAAGGTGGCATGCTTCTCCAATGTGTATGTTTCCTGGTTTCTCTCATAGGCTGTATATAAAAAAATTTATTTACTGCCAAGGTCTAAAAATGGGAAGCCAGTGCTTAAGTTTTTGTAATGGCCAGCAGGGGGCAACTCTTGTTCCTTTAAAATGAGCTCTAATTATTTGGAAGTGTATCAGGGAATGACCCTTGATCTGTGACCTCAGTATTTACTTACCCAATGACTCTATGGTCTCAATCCTGTAATCGAGTGTCACTTTAAAAACTGACAGGTTGACCTGTACCCCACAGCAGGCCATGTCATAACTTCATTATAACGTTTTAACTTTGTAAACACAGCAGAGAGGTCCAGTTCATTCTCAACACAGTTTTATTCTGGAACATTTTTCACACTATGGTCTAAAAACAGATACCATAAACCATAAACATGACATCAGTTACATTTTTGAATACACAGAACACAATTTAGTTCAAAGGGGGGGAGGCACGAGAGGGAAGGGGAAGATTAAAATGGCAGAGACTCCACAGGGTTAATAGTTGAACAAATATGATTTTCACTCACATCAGGAGTGGCCTGCTGAGTGCCACACCTTACCAAATCGCGCTGTAACAATGACTGTACAGCAGCAGGCTCCATCTAGTCTTCGGTTTAGATCTACCTCACTTCCTTTCCCCTCAGCCACTCATGTGTTTTCTGGATTTCCCAGTTTTATTGCTGCAGAGCAGGCAGCAGGAAAACCATCCCATGGGAGCCGGTGAAAGGAACTCATGAAAACTTAATGCAGTGGTTCCTCATGAATTTTTAAGAGCCCTCTCTTCCCATTGTGGCGCTAATGTGCAGGATAGGAATATAAACAGTAGTGCTGATGTTCAGAGAGGAGTTTATCTGCAACAGCAGCAGCAAGGCAGCAAGACTGAGCGTCATCACCTGTCAGCCTCCTTAAGAACAGCCCCAACTGATACCTCAGGGCACAAACACACACGCAGCACTAGGCCTGTCAGTCACAGCTAAATCCTAACCTGAACCTAAAGCTTTCCTGACCCGAAGCTGACCTTAATATGCCACACACCTAAAGCTCACCTTAGAATCAACCTATTCTGATCTTTATTATTTTCTGTCGATATTAGATACCCATGTTAAGCATGCTCAAAGTTTCAGCATATGTATCAATATCCCTGTGAGCTAAAACTTCCTACCTATGATCTGTATCAAGAATGGATATCCCTTTTTTTTTTTTTTTTTTTTTGCCTGTCCCGTTTGGCTCTTTTGCCATCAGAATTGTTGTCTAAAGGCAAAGAAAGATGCCCAACGGAATGGATATCCCTAAAATTGCCATTTCAGGCAAAGAGATCCAGCTCTGAGCACAGAAGCTCTATTTGCTGCTCCTACTTATCAGAGTGATCACTTACCTCATCAGCTGGCCTCATGACCTCGTGTGGGGTCAGTCTTTTGACCTGTTTTATGCACATTACAAGCGTCCTGATATTGTTATGTTAATTATTGCCAGCTGCATTTGTTAGAAAAACACAAATCCAGATTCCCTTTAGATACCCAACACAAATGAGTTAGCTAGAAATCTGAGCATTATTTCCCATCACCATCTCAGTTTCAACCAGCATGTCAGGTCTCATGCAGTCCTGCTTTATACAGATTAGAAATAATACCAGTGTACGATCAATGCTTCAGAATAATACAACTGAACACGTATCCACACCCTCGTTTGCTCCTCATTAGATTATTGCAATTCATTGTGTACAGGCCTGAATGACGCAGCCGTTTCCTGTCCACACTCAGCGCAGGAAATGCATCACTCCAGCCCATTTGCTACAGAATCCAGTTAAACATCATACTCATTATTTTCAGATCACTTCATGCTATAGTTCCACTTTATATTTCAAATTCCTAATCAAATGTCCTAACACCTTATGCTGCCCAGTCCCCTCAGCTCTGAGAATCAGTTACTCTTATCAATTTGAAACAAAGGTGACAACACACCACAAAAACACCACATCTGTCACAGATGATTGTGACATACATATTTGATGCTATCTCTCTCTCTGAATACTGTGGAGGTGTGGTCACCTGCTGCACCTGTGATCTCGTTAAATACCTGTCTAACATCATTCCAGCTCTCCTGCAGTGCAGAAACGTGGGTTTTTTTCTTCACTTTTGTCAGTTTATTTCACCTGTTTGTGGTAACTTCATGCTCTTGGAAAAACATTTGTTGCTTTAACCTGCACTTACTTACTGCCAGTACTTTTGTATATTTACCTGCCTGCATCAGAGTAAAAGTGTTACATATACAAACTTGGTAAACTGCTGAAATCACTCTATTTGTAAATAAATCTGTTGACCTGATCCACTTGGTTTTGTTATCATCTTAGTACTAAAACATGACGCTGTGTGTTCCCGTGTCAGGATTACCTGCATTTTAATGTACTTACATTTTATTTTTTCCCAGTTTTGCTTTTTAGCTCACATGTTAAGCTAAGTGAGAAGTAAATTAACACTTTTTGGCATACTTGTACTTTACTGAAGTAATCCAGTACTATAACACTTTTACACTAAAACATTTCAGGAAACAATACTTTACTTTTTACTAGATTTATTTGCAGTTCTATTACGTATTTAGTATTTGCTTTTTGTCTCAAAATGCAGTTGTGCACGCAACTACAGTTAAGATAATCAGTCCTTTAGAGCTGACAAATTATATTAATTAATTATAAGGTATGAATTATTATTCAGTTCAGTAATAATTAAATTAAACTGTTCTTGAAATGAGATTTAATTTATTAATTTTAATAAAATGAAATTATCCTTGTGCTACTATACATGCAGCAATTTTTGCTAATTGTTCTACAGAAATAAAATTTACTATTATTAATCAGGTAGCCTATTTTTAAAAAACTAATTCTTCTCCTACGTATTATTGTTAGTCGTAGTAGTGGTAGAAGTTTTATTGATGTTACTCAAAAGCAATACAAAAGTAAAAATATAAATCAATTAAATAATAAAAATAAATAAAAACACATTAAATATTTAATTATATTAATAATTATTATTTCCTTATATACTTTTAATTTAATATTTTTCAAAACAAATATTACTTTTAAAAAAGAATTTATGAATGTTTACAAACCAGTTAAAGGCAAACCCCCCTCTCCATTCTCTGAATGCGTAACAGTCAAAGAGGCTTATATTGTGACAAAGGTTCATTTTCATTGACCGCATTATTGCATTTACACTTATCTGGGTCACATTTGGCCTCTGCTGGCTAAACGACACGTTTTAATATTAGAGGGAAGAAAAAAGCAGTCGTGACTCAGACATCCCATGTTTCTCTTCTTCTTCTTTTGGTGGTTGTTCTGTAAGAAACGTGGATCTCTTGGCCTCGTGCTCCTCTGCAAGTTGAAGCAGAGGTCTGGCAGTTTTACAGCTGCACCTCCCTCCTGAGAGCTCTCTGAAATCTGCAGCAGGCCAGGCCTTTGTTTTTCCACCACAAATCACTCCCAGAGAGTTTCCTAATGAAGGCACATAAAAGCCTGGTGCTGTAAACAGGAAATGCACATCTAAACTTGCATGTTTTGCAAAAGAGCTGCAGGAAGGGGAGTTTCTGTGGTGCTGTGCAAACTCTGAATTTCGAGCTTGCATTCAATACTTCAGTCAGCCAGAGTGAGTTTTTTGAGGTTTCGGGAAGTCACACACAAAAAAATCCAAGCTCACCTGTAACACTACGACAGTTCAGAAAACTGGTTTTGTTTCCTTTTTTTACACTTTTATCATCAGCCCAAGCGAGGCGTGTTGTGCTTCAAGCACTAAAAAAACACAACAATCATTTGGAAAACCTCCCAGCAGCACGTTTTTCAGAGACAGCCACCCGTAGGGTAAACACTAAAGCTTTTTATATGATGTTGCAATTGTGTCAAAATTATGTACAGACGTGGCAAACGCGTGTCGTCTTTTCAGCTTTGGTTCGCTTCAGCTGTGACAAACAAAGCCTGGCTATGTGGAACTTCACTGGACAAACAACACGGGGAAATTAGAGGAAGTGTAACATGATGGATTGACACACACAAATACTTCTTTAGGAAAGCAAAAATCACAGCACGAAGGTATATTTGTCGAAACCGTTTCATCAAAGGTGAAATACAGACAAATGTTTAGTCGCTTATGCAGTCGACATGGAGTGAATGTGAATTTTGGCACAGCTGGGACCTCATAAACTTAAAACTTGATGTTTTTGGATCATGTAATTTTATCAATCTCTTATTATAGTAGATGATTAAATTGTCTTAACACTAAAAGCAAGACAAACCAAACCCTGTTGACCCCACTGTAGCAATAAAACTGAATATAAGTAAACACTGTTTGCAAAAGTAAAAATCTTACTGTCACACTTGCACTTATATGAAGAATATCACTCATATGTGCTTGAAGGTAAGTTACAGTGTCTGTGAAATCCTGGTGCACTAACACCAAGGTGCTACTGGAGCCATCTGGTGAACTGTTCAGTGGTTTCAAATATATTTGCTTCCTCTAAGCACATCGATGTACCACACTTTGTCCTAATTACATATGAATGGCTTAGCCCAAAGAAAGCCCCTCACTAACTGTGTGGTTGATTACACAATTTGAAAGAGGCAAAAACGAAAGTTTCAGTATTAAAACACTCAACAGTCAGTTTCACCATCTTCACGTCAAAGCGAAACCAAACATTTATAAAGGTCGTGACTGTGTGAAAGCAGCCTGGCTTCCGTTACCTTAAACAAACAGCCTGTTGGGCGTCAGAGGGCACTGACCTGTTTGGTAGGTTTTCTCTGGCGCGCACAGACACACACACACACACACACACACACACACACACACACACACCAAGTTCTGCTTTAACAAGAATTTTTTTTTTTATTGACTTTTTCTGAATTTCTCCTTGCAAATATTCAAGTACATGGATTTAAAGATCCCGGACACACAATCAGAGGCAAATACTTTCAAAATAATTTCACCATGTTCCTGTTTGAGTCACAAAAGTTTCCACTTTAACCCCACCCCACAAAACGTCCCCCTCCACAGGCTAAGACACATGGACCGCTTGTAAACATGATACAAATATCAGTCTTTGCTTTTTGATCACAAAAAAAAAAAAAAAAAAGTAATCTGGTAGAAAAATATCTTTTCTTTTAATAGGGATTTGTCTTCTTAAGAATATTTACATTTACCTCACAGTATAATCTTATCTGAAAAAGTACGTACTGGAAAATAAACACAAAAAGGGGTAAAAGGCCTTTGGTTTTCATGAAAAAAAATACCAAAACGACAACAAAAGTCCCATAAAAAGTCCATTCACTGTCCTGTGTACAACAACAGTGATGTTGGGTTGGTGATTGTTGGGCGTCTTGAGGCTGAGACAGAGAGACACCAGCTTTCCACAGGATTCAAACGGTTCATTCTTCAAAAAACGTTAAGAGCAAAACTGCAGCTACAATCAGGCGTCGCTCCTGGGGACGGCCGAGCCGCACAGCCTCCGCTGGGTGACGTATCCCAGCACGATGAGCAGCATCTCCGAGGTGCTGCTGAGGGCCACGATGAAGGGCGCCTGCGACGCAAAGTCTGCCTCCAGTCGCCGGAAAGACAGCTGCATGACCGCGAGAGCCAGCAGGCTGTTCTGGACGCCCACCTCGATGCTGACCGTCTTCCTCTGTGGCGGAGAAAGGCCCGCCAGCTTGGCCAGGACAGCCCCGACCACCAGGCCCAGCAAAGGCACCGTAATCCCAACGACCACGATTTGGGGCTGGACGTTAGCCAGGATGGACGCTCCCATTTGGTAGGCCATGAAGATGCCGCCCACAATGAGCACGAAGCTGAAGGGTTGGATGAGCGCCAGCAGGACGCGAGTGAGGGCAGGCAGCCGCAGCTTCACCAGCATGCCCAGTGAGATGGGGATAGCGATGAACAGCAAGGTGCCCAAGATCTTCACAAAGGGCACGTGCAGGGCAGCATGGACACCCAGAAGCCAACCGTACAGGGCTGACGACAAAGGCATGGCTGCCGCCGCCACCACTGTGGAGACCAGCGTCATGGAGATGGCTAGGGTGACGTCGCCTCCGAGCAGCAGGCTGTACAGGTATCCTCCCCCTCCACCTGGGGCAGAACAGGTGATGACCAACCCCAGAGCGAGTGCCTTGGGCAGTGCTGCCAACTGGGACACACAGTAGGCATATAAAGGCATCACCAGGAACTGACCCAGTGCGCCTAGGAGCAACGGCATGGGGCTCTTCAGCAGGCCCCGCAGCACCTCCACCTCCACCTTGCACCCAAAGGCACACTTGTTGACAAAGATGAGGGGCAGCAAGGCAAAAAGAACGGGGTTCTCAGAGAAATGGGACAGACCACCCGACTGGATGAGCCGGGTGGCCGGGTCATCCTCACTGGGCTCCACTTTGATGCAGTAATCTGTCCTCTCCTCAATCAGAACCGGCACCGAGCCCTGGTCCAGGTCCAGCAGCTGGATCTGCAGCTGAGCCCTGCCCGGCAGCCCAGAGCGGATGTTGATAATGTAGCTCTGAGCCTGTCCTCCGTGGCCGCCGTCCGTCACGTTGATTATCGAGAGCACCTCTGGTTCCAAGGAGTGAACTCTCACAGTCTGCTTTAAGCTCTGGCGGCCGGTCCTGGCGGCCGCGGCGCTCCGGTATCGGCTGGAGATTACAATCACGCCGTTGGTGTATTCAGGGAACTCGAACTCCTGCAATGACCCGTCCCCGATTGTGATATACCTGCTGCTGCTGTCGGCCGTCGCGTTGGTCCTGTTGCTGCCATCGACAGTGAGGTTTCCGGTGGCCCACGCCCGGTCCGATCCGCCGGTAATAAGGAAAAGACAGCAGAATGTAAAGATCGTCCTCATGGTACTGGCGGATGAGGGGCGGAGGGACGCGGCAGCGACACGCTTCTCCCCCGCCAGTGGCCTCCCCAGACGGTTATACCGCCGCCCTTTCACACCCGGGCGACCAACTTCTCATTCTAGTCTCCGAGATAAGAGCACAGCGCGGGCTGCCGGCTTCACATCTCGTCTGGTTCCCATTTTGTCGCTGCCTTTATACCGGAACCTAAACATCACCCCGCCCAGCCTTGTCGAGGCACAGCTCTCCGGCGGCAGCCCCGGGAAGAAAACACTCGCACAGGTCTCCTTTTGGCTACTCGCTGCTAAGATGTCGGTCACGCTGAGGCACGCCCGCACCGTTTTCTTCCGTCCTTTTTGTCTCTCCGGTTGGTGAAAACAGAAAACATCGTAGCTTCGCAGCCGTTTGTTTGCTGCTCGATGATGTTTTGGTGAAGCGAACGTGCACGAACAGGGTGTACTTCCGGGCAAGGGATGTCAAAATAAAAGCTAAAAAGAAAACTTCACTTTCACCCTTAGTAAACATAAAGCAAAAGCTTTGGAATTAAAATCCATCTGAATTATATCTAATAAACACACTACTGTTTAAGTTGGGGTGTATTAGGGATCTGTTCTGACCCCCTTTTTGTTTATAATGATAACGACAGACTGACAGAGGAGGCCAGGCAGACATTTCTGCTGACTATGATGTTTGCAGATGACATTGTTCTTCATAGTGGGAGTAGGGAGCAGGTGGAAGAGAGCCAGGAGAAATGGAAGTAGATGAATGCAAGACAGAATACAGGTGTGTAGCAGTGAAGCTGCAAGGAGCAGAGGCAGTGAACATAGTTGAGTATCAACCATCCAAAGCAGTGCACAGTCCACACGAGACGTGAAGAAGAAAGTGTAGGCAGGTGGAGACAAGTATCAGGGGGGATTTGTGACAGAAGGATGGCAGCAAGAGTGAAAAGGAAGGTTTACGAGATGACGGTCAAACCTGCTATGATGTATGGTGGGACGAACAGATAAAAATGATAAGATTTCCATTAGGAGCGACCAGGATGGATAGGGTTAGAAATGAGTACAGTACATCAGTGGCACAGCTCAGGTTGAGCAGTTTGATTTTGGGTGAAAGACTTGCTGAGAAATTTTCCTACTGAAAAACAGAATTTTGTGTGCCTGTTAAATTGCTTTATGTTACATGTTTAACATTCTTTGTCATCTGAAAATATTAGTTAATCAGCAACTTAAAAAAATGAAAAATGAATAATTAACAATGATAACATAACAACATAAAACATACTCACCAAATTCTGCCAGTTAACAGGTGTGTTATAATATAAAGCACCTTGAGGTGACTGTTGTTGTGATTTTGCGCTATATAAATAAAACTGAATTGAAAACTGAATTGAATTGTTGCTTGTAATAGGTGTTGCTGTAGTAATCGGCCCATTTAACACATACATTTATTTTGTAAAGAAAAATCCCAGCACTTCCTGTTAGTGTTTGGGTGAGTGTGTTTACCTTAGCGCAGTCCTTCATTAATCCAATCAGAGCGGTCTTCAGCTTAAACTCTCCCTGCTCAGACAAACAGGGGCGGTCACATGGGAAAGAGAACATCGTGATTTGTATCCACAGGAGGGGCAGCCAGGGATTACCCACTAAACACAAGCAAAGGAGGCATTCAGACCAAAACAGCTGACCTGCTGGTATCTGTATTCAGGTAACCGGATCCTCCAGTCAAATCAAATTAAGAAAACATCTTGAAATCCAGGTATTAATATTAACAACTTATGATGGAAGCAATCATACAAATATTCTATATTATTTAATTCACACATTATTGATGTATTTATTGAACTCAATCATGCTTTTCAGCAATCAAGGTAGTAAATATAATGTATCAGGCCTTTTAGTACAAGCTTCTTTTATTATCGTCATATCATATCAAATTTATTTGTATAGCACATTTAAAGACCTAAGTACACCAAAGTGCTTTCCAGTAAAACCATGATACAGATAAAATCTGAATATAAAATATAAATTACAGATATAAAATAATTACATAATATAAATGCAGAGCCAGATAAAAACCACACTAATTAGCCTTAAATGCCAGATTAAACAAGAACGTTTTTAAACGTGATTTAAAAGATTGGATAGAATCTGATGCGCGAATGTCAAGAGGAAGATTATTCCATAATTTGGGTGCGGCAGTGGCAAAGGCACGGTCTCCTCTGGTGTTCAGCCGAGCAGTTGACCCGATGATCTTAGAGCTCTCTTAGGGCTACACAGACAGAGGAGATCCGCTAAGTAATCGAGGGCCATATTATTTAGGATTTTATAAGTCAACAATAAGAAATTTAAAATCAATTCGATTATTAAGAAGAAACTTCTCCCATTCCGCATTTTAAGTAATTGGCTTGTGGCAAAAAAGGACTACAAAGAGTTGAAAAACAGAGTGCAGTGACAAAAAAATAGATGCGACGTATCTACAAATGCATGAAAAAGAAACAAAGAGACACAAAGCAACTCATGAGGTGCAAAATGTCTACAAAGAAAAGACAAAACACTCCCAAAAATATCCATGACACATAAAACAGCTTCAAAGCAATAAAAAATGAAAATGGATACAAAAAAGGACTACAAAGGGATGCAAAATGACTAAATAGGCACAAAATAACAAAAAAATTTTGCTAAACAATTATAAAATTACCAAAACTGGTCAAAAACAGCGGAATTATAATAAACAACCACAAAGGGATGCAAAATGACATACAAAACATTAAAGAAAGAGATACAAAAAGACTACTAAAGGCATTTAATTTGATTGCAAATATGCACAAAATGTATTAAAAAGATACAAACGGCAGATACAAATAATGAAGAAAATCTGCTATCTCTCTTTGAACTATGGTTCCTGGCGTAGGAAGTCTGTGCTGCTGAGGTCCGTGTCACAATCCCCCGTGTTGAGATGGGACAATGCTTTTGCATACTTTAATGCACTAAAATTAAAAAATTGTTGAAAAGTGGAATACATTCTGTTGTTTGCCATTCGAGCAGAAGGTTTAGTTGCTGCCCAGTTCACCATGAGGTTTACTGGAAGAAAAAAAAACTGACCAAAACAGTGACATTTCACACGTCAACGCCTCTCTTATTTTTTTCATAAGAAGGGAATCATGCTGAAGTGCCCCACTCCCCTGTAATGCTCTTAGTTTACTGTAAACCTTTGATCGGCCTGGGTCTAATCCAAACTAACAATAAAGGGCGATTCTTCTATTCTAAACTTTCACCCAGAGTTTCATTCAAGGCTGCCTCCTCACCTTTATTCCAGGAGTATATTGTGACAGTGATCAATTATGCTCATTCAAACCTGCTGTCAAACAGGTTAGTGCTTATTTGTCCTACACATACGGCAGAAACCTGACACGGGCGCACATTGCAGGACTCTGGCATGAAAGAGGAAATCCCTGCTGTCGACATAACCCTGCCTGCATGTCTTTTTATAGTAACCGGCTTCTGCTGGGACTCACTCACATATTTAAAAGCCATTTTCAATTCATAACCTCCAGTTTTGCTTCCCTGTGGAAGGTGAGCAATGTCACCACAGGCTCATCTCTCTCTCACTGTGGTCAAGTCACTTCTGGGAGGGCTTGCTCATCATCTATTGTGTTTTCATGAGCTGTGCGTCCTCCTTCTGTCACCACGGCTAAGTCAAGGCTTCCAAAAAAAGAAAAGGCGGGGGAGTCCTCAGCAGAACACGCGGCGTACGCCCAGACAACCTGCTGGGGTGATCACCGTGGCCTACACTTTGACATTTCATGGAGTGACAGCCTGTTTGTTGTAGAGCTGCCAGGCACGCACATTTCCTGCCTGGCATTTGTGCCGCTCCCCCGAGCTGTCTAATTATTTATCCATGGTATGATCACTTACCTCATTACTTTATTTCACAAACACAGAGAAGGAGACAGCCAGGGAGAGAAGGAGGAAATAAAGGAAGAGGAATTGAAAAACGCCACCCATCTTTACTCTTCAGAGGGAAATTGCATTTTCTGTTCCTGATGTGGTTTCATCGGTTTACCCAGAGAGCCTGTATTTGCACAGTGTATGAATATTCATAAAGCCACTGTCGTGATCTGCCTTGTGCTGCAAATTAGATCACAAGCAGCCATGATGACTAATCGAAAAGCATTGTCCTGAAAGGCCAAATTTGCACCAGGCAACACAACAGTAATCCTACTACGAGCAACATACTGCCAGCAGAAGTTACAGCACTCTAATTTTGCTTTTCAAGCCTTTAATGCACACAGGCCTAAATATTGGACATCAAGGTAACTGTATAAAAGTATAAAGCATAAAGTACACTCTCTTTCTTTTACATATCAGGACATTAAAAAAGATCATCTGGAAAAATGTGGATGTTCATTTTAGGTTTAAGGTTTTACTGTTTCCTCTTTTATTTAAGGTATATAATAATAATTTTATACATTCTTATAACATTGAGCCTGTATTTCTCTTGCTTGGGCTATTGGTATTATAATAACACAGTATATTCTTCTTCTGTGACAAACACACACAAACACCAACCAACACTATGGCATGCAGTTTGACTTCCAGTGCCTACATGCCTGTCCTCTATTTACTGGCTTTACATTGTTTTATTGTCACCAGATAATTGTAATTGTCTTTCCATCGTTGTAGCTCAGTGTACAGAGTGTACAGTACAAAGTGTACAGTGCTTTACACTCCAACTGTTTGACTGAACCCATCCTTAAGGTACTCTCAGAGCACTTAATGTAGATGTACTTGATTGGATTTCACATTGCTCAGATTTGATAACCTCTGGTTGGTAAATGCCTGGATAAGGCTGTCTGACTATAAACTCTCATTTAACCCAGTTAAAACAGCATCTTCGAGTGTTGAGGTTGCTGCAGAATTTACAGCCTGATATCATTTACATGTTATCATATCCGTTACAGGTGATGTTTTACTGCGCTGCTCTGTTACTTCATCTCTTTAACAATAACGCTTTTGTGTCAGTTGGTTTATCAACATCTGAAGCTGTCTGTCCCATTAACATCACGAACTTGTTCTTATGCTAGCAGAACAGTTCTCCTAAGGTAACCTCAATGCAAAAAGCATGTAAAGTGCGAAGAAATGATTGGATGCTGAGCATGAAGTACAAGTTACATTCAGTATTTTGACCTACGGCAGGCAGAGAGGTACAACAAAAATGAACTTTAACATGAGGTTTCCTGCAATAGTGATAGAAAGAGGTTTTCTCTGTATGTAAAATACCAGCACTTTGTCTAAGTGAAATGCAGCCATTATTCATTTTCCTAGCAGCAAGTAACCATTTGCTGTTATTACGGAGGGGTAATGCATCCTTAGCAGAGAATGAAGTCACCTTCCTCTGTGATGTTTTAGTCCCAGTTTTCTCTCCTTTTAGCTTTGGTGGACATTCTAAGTACCTCCCCACTGTTATGAACTAAGAGAGTCACCTCCTGCACTGTATATTCAGAACCCATAGAGGTCAGTTGGAGGTGAGCTATCAGATTTTCATCCAAAGAAGTAGACGTGTCCTTTGGCTAATAAGTTTCAATCTGGCTTTTCTAAGGTGTCCTTTGGTGGTTAGGCTGCACACACACTGTCCTTTCAAACTCATCATTTTTCTCTGTGCAAGGTTACTTGATGGTTATCAAGTAGAGGACAACGGGGTAAGGTGATCCACCACCAGTCTCTAGATAATCATACATGTTATTTGAACCTAATTTAATAGTTGTAGTATTTTGTAGTGCCTAAAAGTACTTTTTAATACCTAAAATTAATCAAGTTGTTTGTATTGCCTAAACAAATCCAAGCAGTTTTGGGTATCTAAAGCTAATCAATTACTTTTTAAAGTAAAGTGAAAATCAAGTAAAGACAGAAACAACTGGGAAAAAGCAGCCAGTATGTTGCAGGACAGCTGGTGCATAAAGCCAATGGTATCAAAGGAAACCGTGAGGGCAGAGGTGGGATACAAGAAAAATAGATACATCAAATCGAGGACTGAGATCCCACTCGAGTGCATCTTTGAACATCATGAATGGCGACTTCAAAAGAAGAAAGCCTCAGTGTGACCGTGTAGGTTCTCAGTCATCCAGGTCATGGTAATCTAAGGAGCTTGCAAAGAAAAGCAGTGGAGACTGTCAGAAAACGACTACAGCAAAACAGCTGCTTAGAAAACAGAACCAGCTTTACTCCCGATCCCATTTGCCCACTGTTGGACCTCTGCCTTAACACCATATATTTTAAGGGTCTTATACAGACAAAAACATGTATGTGCCACGGGCCTCCCGGTGTTGCCTATTGTAGCCAACCTTTACATGGAGGAAGTGGAAAGTAAGGCTCTTGAATCTTTCAGCACCCAGCTACTGTCACAGATACATGAATGACACCTGGGTCAAAATCCAAACCCAAGAAGTAGAAACCTTGACCAGGGAGGATACAAAAGGTAATAGTTTGACATTTCTGGACTGTGCTGTGTGCAATGAGGAGAATGGAAACCTCAACACTGAAGTTTATCAGGAGCCCACACACACAGCCCAGTACCTACTGTTTGACCGGGCAGAAAGTGTTCCCGAAAGAGAAAGAAAAGGAACACGCGAATGTAAAGAAAGCTCTTAGTTATCCTAACTGGGCTTTCATCACTGTACAGAAGATCAGACACCAACCAGGGAGAATCAGAATGTGTTAACAGACCTCTCTGCATTGAATCATATCTGTTATTAACCTCTGTCTCTCTTCCACAGCATGTCTTTATCCTGTTGGATAAAGACATGCTGTCGCAGCAGATTGCCGCCCCTCCCTGAGCCTGGTTCTGCCGGAGGTTTCTTCCTGTTAAAAGGGAGTTTTTCCTTCCCACTGTCGCCAAAGTGCTTGCTCATAGGGGGTCATATGATTGTTGGGTTTTTCTCTGTACCTATGAAGCGCTTTTGTTGTGATTTGGCGCTATATAAATAAAATTGAATTCAAACAAAACAACACTGTCATCCTTTATGTAGCAGGTTTATCAGAGAAACTCAGGTGATTCTTCACCAAGCACAACATCCCAGTGTACTGCGGAGCCAACAACAGCTGTACATCTGCACCCAAAGGTCAAAGGTCACTCTTTCAAGGATGCCAATGCTCACATTTTGGACCAAGAAGACAAATGTTTGAAAGAGGAACGAAAGAAGCCATCTATGTGCATTGTGAACGACCATCTTTGAACAGAGGGCGGGGCTTACAACATAAACGGTCTGCCATCTATAATCCCGTTTTAAGATCCCTTCCCAGAGGCCTTAACGCCCACTCACGACTTGCCTCAGTTGAGCTTTATAGGTCACAGGGTGAGGCAAAATCTCACAATGGTTTCACACGAAACCTCTGCTGCTAATGACCAACACCCTTTTTCACACCTTGGCTCACGATCAATAATAGGTCAACAATCCTCAAACGGGACAACTCCCACTTGTGTTTAAATACCTAGGATTGTATTTGATCAATTTGATCCTAGAACTTAAAAAGCTTCTCAGATGACAGGTGAAACGTCCTCCAGAAACTTAAACGAGTTCAGTCGCTTTTCTTTCCAAGCTCCTTAAATCCTCAGTGCCTTGTGAAAAGGTTTTCACACATCTCACTAGAAATTCATGATTTTTGCTTCATTACAGACTAGGCATGCTCATGATTTTGGAATAATTTTCTTTAAGTTAAAAATAAATATATGAAAACATATCTTCTTTATTTTTTTAAACCGCAGACACCACATAAAAGAGGGACATAGCTGCCGTTTCACTGTTGGTTTTTACACGTCGGCACGCAGCAAACCTTTATCAGTGGCTGCGTTTGGAAGAGAAGACTTGAGTAATGCTGACATCATGCCCTCATCACTACAGTTCCCAATTTTGCAGTTTGGTGCGCTGACACAGAATGATAAACATTTTCACAATCAACTTTGAGGTTCAAAGTATGTCCCTCGATAAGCAGGCAGATGAGTAAAGTTTGTGCAGTGGAAAGAAACCTCTGACCTTCATGCTAACGCATCACCACAAATGAAAAAACAACAAGCATGGGTCGGCGTAATAGGGTATGACTTTATTTTCACAAGATAAATATACAAAACAAAAGTGCTGCAGAGTATGAGGAACCAGAGTATAAATAAACCCTCCTGTTAAAATGGAGAAGAAACTGAAAACATTATACCGAGGGTGACGCTGCTCTGTTATAGGTGGAGGTCTGGCTTCTTCCAGTTCGCCCGCGTGATGTCTACACTCAAAGAAGGAAACACCAAAACAAGCCAAAGCCCGCAACAAGTCAACGCTGAGCTACGAGCGTTCAAAACAAAAAACGGGAAGCAGTCTCCTGATATCTTGTTAACACATTCTGACGCTGTTGTACATTTTATTTTAAAACGGCTCCTAATCTAAACCCTCCTCCAGTTCATTTCCTGCGTAACCAAAAAGCAAATGTGTGGTTTGCAAGGCAAATTAGGAGTTCATCACATCCCTGCACATCTGATGTGACTACTATCCTGAAACCATTCAGGGTGGAACGGAGACAGATGGGGGACGATCGTGTTATTTTGAAACACAGAAGCGTACGAAAATATCTCAATGCCACTAAAAATCAAAAGCTCAGCCTTAAAAACCACAAAAGAGATCTGGCTACAGAGACGCAGATAATAAATGTAAACCTGAGGCCCTGCTGTTCACAGACAGCGTAGAAGTTGGCTGGAACAGGACAAAAGAATCTCAGGCTCTGCTGGCAGGAAGAGCAACGGAAAATTCCTCTCTCGCCTTCTAAACAACAGACTGTCCATCAGGCACTGGCGGGGAAGCACCTATGCAAGCATCTGCATTCCAAATAAGGCGTTCAAAGCAAAAAAAGTCTGAATACAGGCATGAGAAACAATCCAAAATAAATCCTGAATAAAAATAAAATAGGAAAATATCACCCTGAAACAAAGATTGTCCTTTGTTATTTGCAGTGTTACACAAATGAAGATTGGAAAATCTGACAAAGGAAGGAGTTCAGTGGGGTAGTGTTTCCAAAGTCTATTGTCAACTGATATTTCCTTTCCTATCACTTCCAAAGAATTTAAACCCTTTCTGACCCCCACCCAACCCCCATATAATCAATACAACTACTCTTTAAAACTCATCATTTTGTAAAAGGTGTTTTTGTTTTTTTTATAAATCTTCAACCTGAAAGCCCGTGATTCGACAAAGGGGATGAAAAGGGGAAGGAAGAAGGGTGAAGGTAAAATGAGATTCCAGCGGGGAATAACAGAGGAAGATGGATCGAAAAGGGAAGGTGAGCCAGAGAGAGACGCCCGTGCCTTCTCAGGTGCTGCTTCTTCTGCTGTGTGTTTGTGTGTACTTATTTATAGAGCAGACGGGGGAAGGTTGGTAAATCAATAGGCTCATTAAGTCCTCCCAGTAGGAACAGTTCAATAGAAACACACACAGCTCTCGTTGTCGCCATCTTTGAAGTTGTCTGTTTCCACGCAGCCCCGTCGCCTCTCCTGCAGCAGCTTTTAGTTCCGTAGAGCCGCCAACCTGGAAGAAAAATATGAGGAAAGTTAAAGGTCTTTGTAACATATAGAAGCCTTAAAAACATGTTTCCCTGTCAGTGTTTCAGCGCTCGCACCATTGACAGGGAAAAACCTACAGATATACTATAAGTAATGCTGGAATGCACAATTATTTTCATTGTGCATTGCAGGTCACTCATTATTTCACCGTGACACCTTTAAATATCATTTCTGCTTGGCAAACGTTTCCCAGCATACTTTTTTTATCATATCCAGTCAGAAAGTTCTGAGACTTCTGCTGTGAACAAACAGAGAGTGAAACAATTCGCTGCGTCCAACAGGTGCCTGCAGTAACTCGTGTAACCACCGCCAGGTGTGCTTTTATGATTTGCACAGTACAGCATGGAGGAAGGTTCTGGGTGTGAACTGACCCGTCAGTTGAGGCCTCTCTGTGTGGAGATGATGATGTTCAGGTCACAGGATCCTGAATATTAAAGTGAATGGCTGTGCGTGCAATGTGATGGGCTGGTGGGCAATGCAGAACTGGATAAGTGGTTAAAATAATGGTTGCATACAAAAATAAATATTGACCAGGAATAAAACATGAGAAGTTACACACTTGTAAAGAAATGATAAAGATTGTGTTTTTATTATTACAGTTTCATCTTCTCATTGTTATGTTCGTGTGCCGTTCCTTGTTTATGAAGTGGTGTGACAAAGTTTGTCCAAAAGAGCAAAGTGAAGTCATTTGATTCCAGCACTAGCAGGAAATTAATCTAACATCAGAAAACATTTTCTTTAAAATTGACCTTAAATTTCTTAGAACATCAAACCTAACGTTGTGTTAAAGCTGATAAAATGAGCGTTAGCACTTGTAAAAGACTTAATTTTTTTTTTCAGAAACAATTACTTGGATGATACCACAATCAAACATTAAATCAACTCTCACTAACAAGATGCACAAACAGTGTTTCATCCTGGCTACACGTTTTCCTGCCAGAAACCTGTCGCTCACAGGACGACAACAACACCTTTATATGTTTATAACACCTACTTAATGCCTGGCTGGTGTGTGAAACTATTCCTGTTGTGTCCTAATCATGCTGTCTCGGAATAACCTGATGTCAGGTACAAGGACTGCCACAACAGCACGCAGAGAAATCATTTAAACTCAAGTCAACAAATTATTTTATGCAGCGTTTACTGGGCTGGGAGATACAGTTAACTCCTATACAAAAAGAAAAAGATGCAATCTAAAAGGTTGAAGCGATGTTGAATTGCTTGCTCTGTTCAACTACTGGTCACTTTTGGTTCATTTAATAGAAAAATCTGCTTGTTTTTTTACTTTTCAGCCCACATTATCGCCCATCTGCAGACCTACAGTAATGACTAAGTAACTAACTAGTACTAAAAACAAGGAGACAACAATTTGCTACACTTGGAAGCTTTAAAGCAGAATTCCATTTTCTTTCAAAAGCTGATTTGATTATTCTGATGAGTCATATCTGAACTGAACATACTGTGCCTTTCTTGTTCTCTCATGACTTTGCAACCGCAACAGCAGTGTTCAGTGTGGGGGCAGGGACTTGAGGAGTAATCTGATTTCCTGATCTCGTGCTCTGTTGTAAACACAGAAGCGCGGGATTGTGTGTAACTTGTTAAGTTTTTGCCAGAGTATGAAAACCAGGTGAGGAGGGGGAGGATTCAGTGAGTAAGGGAAACGTGGAGGACACTTTGAAGTTTCTTCTTATCAGAAGTTATAACACAGCTGCAGGGGCTGAAATAAGACACATGTAATGTCTTTTTTAAATTTACGCCAGACTCAAACAGGTGTTGCACAGCTCCATACCCAGCTCCTGCACAAATATGGTTCTAATTTGTTGTATAATGCTACGATTTGTTCCAGACGCATCAGGTGTGTGGGTTAATGGGAGGATGCATGGGTTAGGAGAAACTGGCAGGCCAGCTACCTGTCTGCAGATGACTGACACCATTTTGTCACAGAATATAAAAAGAGCTAAAATGGTGCTATCACAGTGCAGAGGAAATACTGCAAAAAGATATTTGCACCGTGTGTGTTGTTTACATTTAATAAGCAGTCATTGCTGTGGTGTTTTTTGGTATTTAAACAGATAATTGTTTGAGGTTTGTACATAGAGCCATAGCTGCTGGGGACATGTTTAACTTATAGAATCTGGTTCCTACCGTCGAGACAGCTGGTCCTCCTTATCCTGGCTCCGTGAGCTCTCTGCGCCCACTGAGGTAGCCCCGGCAGGCAGCTGGTTGAGCTGGTCCATCACCTCCAGGCCGTTCTGTTCTGCTATTTGGTGGATCAGGTCATCCACCTGCTCCTGAGGCGTGGTCAGCGTCATTGCTGAGCTCATGGAATCCTCCATGACCTGGTGCACAAAAAAAAGAGGTGAGGAGAGAACAAAGGGAATGTGAGGTCAGAGAGTGCAAAGCTGGATTTGACTTATTACATCCTCTAGCGCTACTGTGGAATTTTAAAAAGCATGAAAAAGTGCTCTACAAACAAAGAGTGAAGGCACTCACTGAGGTGTGGACATCGAGGTTCTGGACTTGGCTTTCAAACTTATCCATGACTGCAGAGACCTTCTGGAGATCCATGGAGTTCAGAGCTTTGTCCAGCGCCTTGGTGACCTGACCCATGCTTTTGGTCACCTGTTGGAAAGTAAAGAAAAGGCATTTGTAACATACGTCTCATACACACTTTGTGATATGAAAATAGTTGATTTAGAATCTTTCATTTCAACATAGAAAAATATGTCTTTGATTCAAACTGTTGAGCTGACTGAACACTAACTTACGCCTTTCATGGTAACAGCGGTCTGGACTTTAGAGGCCACGGCATCGACTCGAGACGCCATGCGCAGCCAGTTAAGGCCTTCGTTCTTTTTCCTGATGGCATTCTCTGCGTAAACTCTGGCACATTCCACATTTTTCTGTTGCAAAGCCTGTTGATGAGACAAAGATGCTGTTAACACTTTTCAGCTTCAGAATAATCCTTTGTTTATGTGCACAGACAGGGTGGATACATCCTAGGACTGATACACAGAACATCACTACGTAAATTTTACTGTAGACACTCCACATACAAGCGACAAATGAACTAGAACAATTACAGGAATTACAGCCATAAATGTAACTAAACAATTGTTTACTAAAAATATACTTAGCTTTGCAAGTTTGGCTCAGTGTTAGCACAGCATAGACACTGCAGGTTCAATAATATCAAAGACATAATCAGCAATAACCTTGCATCTTTACTGTGTATTCCTGTGTTCTTCCTCATACACCATAACTAACAACTCAATAAATTAGCATTTGTTTTTCTTTGGAATGTGCTCAATTCACACCAATGTCTGTTAAAAGTCCAAATGTTTATGATGTTACTGTGATCCTGGTTGTATAATTATGAAATGTATAATAAACAGCAACCAGCAATCATCTCTGTTGTGATTAGAGTGACCCAACCTTACACGTGATCCACCTCATTTAAAACACAAATAATTTACAGCAGAAGTTGGCAATAATCATATTTCTTTCAGCAGTGGTAACAGGAAAAAGCAGCAGCATCAAAGAGCAAACTTCCATCTTTCCTCATTTCAAATGCATGTCAGCTTTTCAACAAAGCAAAGCAGGAGGGAAACCTGTCATGACTGAACAGGGAAATATTTCTGACGTGTCAGATAATAAAAGCTCTGTCATGTCAGAACCCCGTTGCTCGAGAATGCGTTTGAATAGCACTTCTGTATTCTCTACAGCAAACATACATTCTAATTGGGACAGACCTGCCCAATACCTAAAACTAGCTGAGCTAGTGTTGTACTGCCACCTGCTGGTTCATGTGTGCCACTCCACGTGTCAGCAGACTGGTAAAATGATCAGCATAACTACACCACGATCACTGAATTGTAAGATTGTGTTTCTGTTTTTTCCAGTTTCAGTTTAATTTCACTGAGTTTTCTTGACTGAGTCGGAGGTTTCTTTTTGTTTGATTGTTATTAGATTAGGGGTGTTGTTAGGGAGTAAAAAGTACTCATTAGGTCAGGTAGTTAGTAGTAGTTAGTAAGTGTTGAATGTTATTTTATTCAGTTCAATATCATTTGTATTTATATTTATTAACTGCATGTATTTACATTGATTAATAATCAGAAGAACCTACAATATGTTTACTTTTTATTTTTTTCCCTTGAGTCTTGTCTTTAGGTCTATAGTTAAACTCACTTCACATTTTCAGTTATTGCTTAGTTTAAGTTTAATAATAATGGCCTCAAAACTGAGTCACAAAATAAAATTACTAATAAATATTTCAAAAAGGTAAAAAAAAAAAAAAAAAAAAAAAAAAAAAAAAGCTTTTTATACTTTCATACTTTTCATTGGACCCTGTCATCACTGTCTGCCAGCTGTTTTACCACCTGAGCAAAAGGCTACGAACTACAGTTCCTTTTGCTGGGTCACCCATCAATCAAAGCAGTTTCACTTAAATTGAACCACTGGAAATGGCAGCAAATAACTAGGTCTCTGTCTTCAGTAATTAGTGAGGATTTCACTTGTGCAGAAATTGATATTAAATTCATTGATTTTGAGTAAGTTCTCACAAACATTGTGGTAAAAATCTAGGAGAGTAACGAGTTTAGAAACACACAAATCAATTCATCTGACACTAAAAGTGACTGATCACATAGTTCTTAACTCACACATTTGATGCAAACACTAACTAAAGCGCTGATTCTTTACCAGAAGATTTTTATTTATTGCATGAAAAGTCGCTGGATATTTGCTGCATGAATAGGCCGCTGTACACAGGTTGCTAAAAAGAGCTTGGTGAGTATTTTCTGGATCATTTGCATTTTTGTTAAGTGCTAATGATGTCCAGTTAAAATAAATTAAAAAAAAAAAATCTCCTCCATGGAGTAGTCTTTCTACTCACTGACTCATCATCTTCCATTTACTACAACACACAGCCACACCCAAAGCTTATTAGCAGACGCTACTGCACAACTGCACAGATCACAAAGCACAAAGCATTACGTCACAAGCATTACCTCATATCATGTCAAAAAAAGAAAGCAGAAAAATGCAGATAGGCTCCCTTAATGTTGATGATAACAGACTGGACGTTTTACATTGCTCACATCTGCTAAACATAAAGCTGATGACGAAGAGATGGTGTTTCTGATTATTGTACTTCAAATCTAACATTAAAACAGGCTCCTGTTTGTTTTGTCTGTGCTATCCAAATTTCCACTTACACTGACATTGTTGTCTGCTGGAAGTCACTTGCTATTGAAAGGGAGAGTTCTTCATCACCACCCTTACCAAGTGGTGCTCACAGGCAATAATCTGACTGCTGGGGTTCTCCCTCTAATACTGTACAGGGTTTACTTTACAATACAATAAAGCACCTTATGATGACTTAGAACTAGTAAACGGATGCCAATAAAAGTAAAGAGCAGACATACAGACATTTCATTTTGTCTGTATTAGAATGATGACATGTGTGGAGCAAGAAAGATGTATACAGTGTACTGTGGGACCGTTTGGCCCTTACGTCACCCCAGCTAATTGGCCTGCTTACCTTCTTGACCTTTGCCTGCTCTTTTTCAGAATCCTTCTCTGCCTTCTTGGCCAGCCTCTCCAGCTGCTTGGAAGTGAACTGTGATCCACAGAGAAAAAATGTGAATACATTAATAAATATCCCACTTTAAGTTATCTGTTGTCTGATATAGGTTTAAGATTTTCACTGGAACATACCTTTAACTGAAAGAGTGTTTCTGTGAAGAGATGGTGAGAGACAGAGTCAGACATTTGGAGTGTATATAACATAAACTGTCACATAGACTATATGGACAAACGTGCTGGGCACCTTACTACACATTACATCTACAGGAGCTGCTTGCCATTGAACCCCATACCATGCAGTTCCCAAAACAGTTTATGTGCTAATGTTAATGCCAGAGGGACACTGGAGATAGTTATTTAGTTAGCAGAGCGTTGACGACTTTTACATCAATGGGCCACAGCCCTCTGCAAACCCATTATTTATGTGGTCTGCCACTGAGTGGTTGTGATTCCTAAACTTCAATTTTACAAAAATACCACTTCAAGCAGATTGTGGAATATCTAAGAGAGAAGAAATTTCACAAACTGGCATTGTGTTAAAGTACGCACTCAAATTCAGTGAGCTATTTAGAACGATCACGTTGGGCAGTTTCTGTCTCTGGCTTAGCACCACAATAGGTATTGTGCTTATCATATATTATATAAATGATCATAAGTTCACATTAAACAAGATCAAAGTTTTTAAATAAGTGTAAGTATATGTCCAGCTACACACTATGAACCAAAAGCTCAGGCTTCATATTGCTTTAATTAAACACTCAAATTCAGGCAGGGTTTTTTTTCCGACCTTTGGATCTGTATGATGTCATCGAGAACAGCCTGCAGTTTTATTTAACCGATGTCACATAATAAATCATAGTAAGTATAGTAAGTATCAAGTATAACAAGTCTACTTTAACAACAATGATAATGTAGAAAACAGCGGACGGTTGTAGATACCGGAAATACATTTATATATTTATTTTAAGTTCATTTTTTCCCAAATCAAGCCAACTGAACCAAATGTCTGAGTTATATTTATATCTGTAAGAACAGGTACATGCATAAATATAAGTTAAAGAAACACATCTTGAGCGTTTAAGCAGGCAAGAGGAAGCTCTTTTGTTTTTGTTTTTTTAAACTTTTATAGCGATGACTTGTATCTAACAGGACCGGGGGAGAACGATGAAATGTGTCTCCGTCTGTCAAAGTTGCTCCAATCAAATTCTGGCTGCTGTATCACATTCCTACTGTAGAAGTCACTGCTAAGAAAAGACTCTGGCACAGCCCAATAAAACCAAAGGCCCATTTAATAATGAGTTCGTAAACTCAGTGGACGTCAAATGTGATAAACGGAAAAACCCCAACAAAAAACAGGTCAGACAGCTAACCCGGCTAACCACACACCCAAGCTAAAGCGCTAATTTTAGCTATCTAAAGTAGTCTGGCGCTTTGGCTAAAATAAAGAACCAAAGGCTACTCAGACAGACAATTCAGAAGTTAACACACGACATACCATCCATGTCCAAGTGAAGATGATACCAGGAGACGACTAAGAAGTTATTTGTAGCGCCTCTACAAGGTAGTCCTGAGTTGTTTTGGTAACACCGTGGATCTTCCTGGTTCAACAGTAGTCACGTGATTCGAATTCTTCTTCTTCTTCTCCTTCCTCGCCCATTCGTCGAAGGTGGCATCTTGCCTCAAGTAAAATGCTGCCACCTATTATCATAACTAGATACAGCAAACTGCATAGCATAGAGCAAAGGTTTTTAGCCACACTTCGTTTCTCTACATTTCTTTTCTGCTTTTTCACTCATTTTCACTTCAGTTCTTGTACCTGAAGATCTTCATATTATATATTTTATATAATATATATAAAAAATATATTAACACTGACCTGTGAGTCATTCAGTCATAAAAAGGCACCTGACTCAAGAGATGAATCATTGTTGTCACATATCAGATAACTTAGCAAAGAACCAATTTCAAAGAACGAAATCTATCTACAATCTATCTATCTACATATTTCAAAAATATATGGTTATATGTTTTATTAAATGTATTCTCTCCAATAAACAACAACAAAACAAATAGTTTAAGGTAGTGGATACAAAGCTAAAAGAAATTTAAAATACAGTTGAAATGGGTAATAGTAAGCCATCTACAGTGGAAATCAGTTTTCCTAACAAGTTATGGATAGGTGAAATAGCTATCTAGAAGTCGATAAAAAAATAAATAAAAAAATAGCAGACAAATGGTGGCTAAACTCAAAGTCAAAGATGAACATTTGAAATTAAAAGATAAAAATAACTGAGAAAACTAATGATAATTATGTATTGTATCACCCCTAATTTTCTTTATATTTTTCTACAGTGATATTCAATGGTGATCACCTGTTTCTGCAGCACAGGGATGTGTTTTCTTTTGAAAGAGGTCTCCAACTTGGCACATAAGGACTCAGTTGACTACAGTTTCAAATTGCAGATAATCAAGACACGAAGAACTGCAGAGTCAAAGCCTGAAGCTGTTTTGCACGTCTGTCAAGCTCACAGGCACATCTCTGTTTGATTTCAATAGCGGGAAAAGGTGGAGAAGGAGCCCTGTGTTAGTGAGTGGATGGAGAAGCTTCCAGCCAGAGGAGAGCTGCTGGTGAAGAAGAAAGAATTTATGAAGAAGAAAATTGACCACCTAGAGTTTTTTGCCAAGAAAAACAGCACAATAAACAGAAGAGGTGAGCTATTATACAGAAAAAAATATTTATTTAAAGAAAGAAAGAAAAGAAACGGGTAGGCAAGCAATAAAACACCAGTCTTAGCTAGCTAAAAGCTAATTAGCTAGTTATTAAACTAACTATCGTTAGCCACACAACCATGAAACAAGAACTAAAACTGGTTATACATTTATTTTGACTTGTTAAAAGTAACGTAAAAGAAGATGAACGTAGTAAAAAAAAAAGTACTGGAAAGGTTCAAATGAATTACATGTTTGTGCAGATACCTCAACACATATACTTGAGTCACACTCTCTACTCTCTCTACTCTTTTCAGTCCCTGTCAGTACTATTGCTGTCTTGCTGCAACATTTTGGCTCAACTGAAGGCTTTTCAGGGAGTTTTTAGGACATCCCGAATTACAGTAGTCCAGCCTAGAATTAATAAATGCATGACCTAGTTTTTCATCATCAGGATGCAGGATGTTAGAGATATTGTGCAAATATTAGAAAGCAGTCCTACATATGTGTTGCATTGAAAGACATATCCTGGTCAAAAATGACTCCAAGATTACTCAAAGTGTTAGTGGAGGCCAAGGTAATGCCATCCAGAGTTAGTGTCTGTGCTATTGGCCTATAATTAGTTAAGACTGCTGGGTTTGGCTTTTAAAGTAATGGTTTAACCACTGCCAGCTTGAAGGTCTGTAGTACATAGCTGATTATTAGAGCTAGGTTCATCATATTTAAGATTGAAGCATTAATTAATGGTAGGACTTCTTTGAGCAAAATGTTTATGAACCATAGATCCATCTATTAACTTAACCTCACAGTTTTACAGTCTCTATTTTGGGGGTTTTCTGTTTAAAAAAATACTGAAAAAGCAAAGTTAAATCTATTCCTGCTCATGTGCTGTTTTTGTTTCACCGTGCTCTCCTACCAGCGGCTCTGCAGGCGCTAAGAAGAAAGAAGTTCTACGAGAAACACATCAATTACATTGACTGCGGTTTAAAAGCCATGAGAGCCATTTACGAACACATGTGAGGAGAAACACTACAGGAACGTGTGAAATAACGCCATGTATGAATGAGAAAGAAGTCTGTCATGGCCTTTGAATGCTGAGTACTAAGATAATTTAAAAAACCAAAGAAACTGTCTGCTGGCTGTTGCAGAGAAATCATTAACAAGGTGAGTGACCTGATGAAGGATATTGCAGAGGAGGAGGATGAGACTGGAGGCATGCTAGAGAGCCTCTGCACACCTGTGGGCTTTGAAGGGGAATTTAATGAGGTAAGAATGATCTTAATTTTTTGAAGACTTCTGCGATTGCACTGATTCTGTGTACCAGAGTTGTTGTGTGCCTGTTGCTGTGTCTCTGTATATGTTTTTTCTCAGGATGAGCTGCTGGCAGAGCTGGAGAAACTGGAAAAGAATGTGGACGAAAACCTCTTTGAGGCGGATGAAGCAGAGGACGGGAACCCTTGTCCCAAAGTGCTGACCACTACTTTGCCTTCCCATCGTGGTAAGACTTGTCGGGAGAGCTTTGACTTTATTCTTGCAGTTGGCTGTGGTGTCTGTGAATTCATGGAGGTTGTGCAGGGATTTCTTTTCTTCCCCAAAGCCAAGATGAACAAAAATAACACAAACCTGTCAAGAAAGGTGTTTTACCTCAAACTGTGGATGTTTCAGGCGAATAGATGAATGTGTTGACCACTACTGTCTTCAGGGTTTTGCAGAGAAATCATCACCAAGGTCAGTGACCCGATCAAGGACATTATTGAGGAACAGGACGTGACCAAAGACTTGCTAGACAGCCTCTACACAGCTGTGAGATTTGAAGTGGAATTTAATGAGGTAAGGATGATTTTAATGTTTTTTGGAGCTTTTGTTTTTGCAGTGATTCTTGGTTTGTCTGATATCTAGAGTCTGCTTACATTATTGGCATTTGCCTGATGTGGCTCAGTGTGATTTGCTAAATCATTATTATTTTTAAGTCAGGTTTTCCGCTTCTGTGACACTTCTTGACACTTGCTGAGCTGCTGTGTGTCTATTGCTGTCTCTCTCTCTCTGTCTGTCTCAGGATGAGCTGATGGAAGAGCTGGAGAAGCTCCAAAAGAATCTGGATGAAAGCTTCAATGATTCGGATGGAGAAGAAGCTGTGGTCCTTTGTCCCGAAGTGTTGACCACTGGATCACATTCCCATCCCGGTAAGAATTCCCAGGAGAGCTTTTTCATGATTCCTGCAGTTTGCTGTGGTGTCTACAAATTCACGCAGGTTGCTCAGGGTTTTGTTTTGTTTTGTTTTTTCTTCCTCAAAGTCAACACGGACGAAGAAAACATTGAAGATGATTTAGAGTATCTTCGACATTGGGCGACTGCACCTCGTGAACGCACCATCAGTTACAACATTTAGAAGAGGCGAGGGAAGCACAGAAAGGAATAAATGGGCAGCAGTTTATTGTATTTGTTCATGAGTGTTTGTTTTTTTAATTTAATTTTCATGGACATTTGACTTTCTACCTACTCCAGAGATGCCGGTGAACATGTTGATGTTTATACACAGGACACTACAGAGACTTCAGAATTCATATTGTAAAATTAAGTATTATGAACACATCCTTATAGTACCATCATTAGTACAACACTACTGGCTTGATAACTAATTGATGTTATGACTTTGATGTTATCTGAACTCACTGAAACTAAGCTACTTTTGCTTTCTTTAAAAACAAAGCAAAACTCACCAATGACTCCCAGCACATAAGTGTTGCATGTGTTTGCTGTCTTTGAGTCTCACCCTGTTACCTCTGTTACCTGTTGTGTTCTCTTCTTCGAAGACTGTTTCAAAAATAAAACACTTCACTAATGGGGAGGGTTTTTTTTTTCCACAGGCCCTTAAAAAGATCTTAAGACAATGGAAAATTAAGCTCAAGGAGGCTAGCAGTCCAAATTAAATTTGCCTATGGTTTAAGACTTAAAAACATTATAGCCAATAGCATTAATTTTTACCCCTCAGGCATAATAGGCTGATGGTGTATTGTCATCACCCAAGTTTGCGAATGCAATAACTCAAGAACAAAACGATGTAGGAGTTTCAAAGTCATTTACTAAAAACCTTGGACAAGGTCGAATCCCGGCGACCTTGACCTCAAGGTCAGAGGTCAAGCTTTCTGAATGCGATAAATCGAGAACAAGGCAAAGTTGGATTTTGGAATCGATACCATAGGTGTATCTATTAGGATGCCTGCCAGTATTTTCAAAATCTTACTGCCTTGATTTGTTTATATCCTTTTATCGCATCAATGTATTGATCGGAAGATTCACTCAAAACATGGAGGTAGCCTCCAAGACAAAATTAAGCCAATACAGAAATGCCTAAAAACCTCTATCTGCAGGCCACCAGATGGCGATAGTTGCAGTCTGCAAAAAGTCTTCCCAGTATATAGAAATCTACGAAAAAACAGGTTTCAGTCTTGACCTCTGTAAACATTTTCCTGCTGAATTTATGATGTCATACAGTCATTTTGGCTGTTGTGGATAAAAACTTAAGACCGCTTTGTTAGTCTTGGTCTTAAGATGTTTCCAAATATAGGCTTATCTGTGGTTTGAAAACACAGTGATTGGTTAATAAGTTGCCTGTCAGACTCACCCTTCTTCGTTTCATGTGGGTTTTTTGTAACAAACATGGCAACAGCAGAAATGCCCAACTTGAGGCTTTAAAAAAAGGGCTTTAGAAACCAATCATGTCCTTCTATCATACGGTCTACGCTAATAGCATAATTGGGCTGTCTTCTCCTGGTCCATTAGCGGCTTCACAGTAATATTTAATACAGTCGATTCTAGCACAACACAACCAATGTCGATGTCCACATTATTTTCCTGCTTGGTTCAGAAAGGGAAAGTGGGGTGCTGGGTTAAGAAGGTGACCCATGTATCCAAAGGCCACAGCAAAGGTCTGGGTTTGAGTCTGTCCTTGGAAGAGCCCATTTCCCACCTGCTCTCCTTCTTGTGTACTCTACTGTATACAATAAATAAATAAAGATAATAGAGCCGTGATAGTGCGCAATAGACCTTGATCAAAAGTAGTATAGCAGCACTATAGTTAAACATATAATAATAATAATAAAGAATTTCAAGATAAAAGGTTGTCGTGCAAAGCTGGTGTTGCCATAAACTAGCAGAAAAAAATGGATCAAAGCGGCTTCTTCCATTTTCTTGTTGAGTATTTTTTTTATCAAAGTGCTAGTACTGGCTTGTTCATAACAGCCTAAATTAAACGCACATTGTTTATTATAATTAAATAAGAGTTTATAAAGCCTTAATCCTGTGCTCCCTTTAAATCCAGCCCTCCTTACTGCTGCTCTGAGCTGGTGCACAGGATTAGTGTCACTCAACCAGACAGAGGGAATGACGGAGAAGAAAAGAAGCTGATTAGCCAAGCCACGCGGGTGTAGACTCTACGTAAATGCGCTTTGGTGCTTTATGTGCTTTTGTGTGGACTCACTAAATTGTAAGCGTCATGTCGGTGGATGTAGACGAACAGTGCCTCAGCTGACTGAAGACTGATGGGGTCTGGAGCAAGTCAGAGGCAAGATTCAGGTAAGGGACGTGATCATCTCATCAGCGTTAGGACTGAAAAATTTATGGAGCCATGTTCTCCAAATGTATGATGAATGACAGTAGTATTTAACGTGAAATCACCTGTCTTTGTGTGCAGTGGTCAGAAGTCTATGATAACTGTGACAACAGTTTAGTTATGACAGGTTGACTGAAAGAAACAGTTATAATACTTCCGCTTTGATCTAATCTGTGGTGTTAAAAAACATCCAGTTCAAAAAACTCTTCAAATAAACACAAACAGCAGCAGGTGGCTCAAGTATTTGTACTTAGATTAATCTAACAAGACTGTGTATGTACAGATTGTTAAAGAAGAGTTGAGACAAAAGTGTTCTGTACCACATATTTGTTGATGATCATCAGTAGCTTTAATTGTGGTTCTTGTGTGTTATATTTGTATGATCTTTAGCACCTTGAGGTGACTATTGTTTTGATTTGGAGCGATATTAATACAACTGAATTGAATTGCTGGCATAGACCCAACTCTAAGTACCATAATTACAATCCAATTTAAAAGGTGCTATTAGCGTAAGTTTATATAATGTAACAAACTGACAACATTAAAGCAGTCGCGCCAGAATGTCATGCTAAAAAGAAAGACTCTTTAAAATTCATGGGGGAGCAAGCGAGTCAGATACCACAGGCACAGAGAGGAAGCAGGTCTGATCAGAAACAGTTTATTACTAGGCCAGGGAGCACAAATAAAAACACCCTTAAAATGTATGTAATAAAATGTTTGCTCTCTACTAAAAACAATCCTAAAACCCGTAAAACTACCATTTTCTACATTCACTAAAACCCCCCCTGCTATAATTATGCCACATGTTCATTATGGGTCCATCAGCAGGCCAGGAATTCCTTCTTTAGAGCAGAGTCCAGGCCAGCCTCGTCTTCGGCAGCCAAGGAAGAGCCTCCCATCTTCTTGTCCTTCCACTGGCCCATCACATCCCAGCCCAGCTTAAACCTCTGCCCTGCTGCCAATCACACGCATTGTCTCCTACTGTTGCCGTTCCATGAGGTCAGGACTGGGACGCCGTGTCACACTGGCCATCTAGCATTAACCTTCCAGTCTGGGGCCTCTCTCCTTCAGTGCTCAGCTAGCCTGCTTTTAAAAGGTCTTTACACAGCTGATAGGCCAACTCTGGACACACCCCTGCCTCAGCAGGTGGTCCCTATCAGCTAATTTGTCCCATGTGCAGCCAGTCCACAGTGGATAAAAACCATGTCACATAAAACACTAAAAACCATGCAATAGAAACAGAATAAAACCATGCAAATAAAACGACACTCATAAATAAACACTAAAAATCAGAATAAAAACAATATACAAGACAAATACAAATTTCCACTGTGTGACGTATATATACAAACAAACGCACTGGATATCCTCTAGGCAGCAGGCATACGTCACCTGAGCAGGTCATTACCAGGTCTGACTGGTAGTAGGCCAATGACAGCCAATAATGATGTTTTATCTTTAAAGGTTTCACTTGGATGTCCAATAAAAACAAAATTCGACTGCATAACAAATGTGTAATTACTGCAATTGTCATTTCAAAGAAAACAGACCTAAATCAGCAACTCCTGAAGCTCCTGAAAATATCTGGATATCTTTAAATCCAAAGACAAGGACTAAAAATATGACTTAAATGGGCCTCTTTGGAGACATTGCATCACTTAAACGTAAACTGTTACTGACTGTTTACCAGGCTTTATAGTAATATTCTCTCACTTCACTTGAGCATTTACGAGGGTAGGAGGCTAAGTTAATGGTTTTCTACCTACCAGTTTCAGAGAGCCCCCCCAGTTTAAAACCAAACACTGAGACAGAATCGCCTGACTCCTCGCAGCGAACACCCATCATACTCATCACAGCTCCATCACGGGACGACATCTACGCCACGCCATCCAAAATCACGATAGCCGATGCCATAAAAGAGCAGCGGCCTGGGTCTGCACCCTTCGTAGTGGGGAAGAAACTACCAACCAGACAGTAACTCCAAATGTCTATCACAAGAGGTAAACTGGAAGGAGAGATGACTGATTATTTGCTGAGTGTGATGAAGAATCACCCCGAAACTGAATCATGACACTGGTGTGCGTGTGAGAGCAGCTGTGAAGTGCTGAACAGTATTGAACTTATCATTTTTACCTGCAAATCTTTTACACTAGCACAACTTACTTTTACTTCTTAAATAATGTGCTTATTTGAAGAATTGTGAGGGCAAGAGATGGTTTAGTGCATGTTTGACCTATGTTGAGCCATTTTGTATCTTTTTGTACAAATTTGTTCTCTTTGAAGTCATCTTTATCCTCCCATTGCAGCAATTTTGTAGGTCTTTGGTTATTTTTGATGCTTCACAGTCGTTTTGAGACTCTTTGCAGCTCCTTTGTTGCACTCTGATTTTATGGGCATTTTGTGTGTTTGCAGCTTATTCTCTGGTTGATTGTAGTGGTCACATTCAGTCAGGTGAACATATCCAGTAATTAGGTTAATAATGACAAAAGAGGGTGACTTTAGTCCACTGTCCTTTGTGCGAGTTTTACAGTGTTCTATTACTATTATTATTATCAATCTACAACAGACTGGACTCTAAAGGGAACTGATCTTATGAGCTCCTTATTGCTGATGCACTTCTGGGTTATCTTGTTGTAGAAGTAGAGATATGGGTATTTACAAAACAGTGTGTAATGGAAAAAGACACAATTGGTTTGTTAATTGAAAGTGGAAAAAGTCTTGACCTAGACAAAGGACTAAAGGCCAGGATATCTTGGAATCTGCTACTCATGCCAAGCTTGAGAAGATTGGATTACTACCAACACACGCAACTGGCCAGGGACTGGAAACTCCCAACAGTTCAAAGTTTACTGGATATAATAGGCTTATTTTTAACCTGTGGAGGAAATTATCTTCCTCTGCAGGGTGTCTGGGCTTGGTCTATCTGATAGGGTTAGAGTTACGGATTGGTGTGTGGTGTGATTGTGTTTCCACAACGTAAAAAATATGATATCATTACAATATGATTGGCCACCTGCAGTATTGAACATGGGCCAACATTAGTTTTATTGATCCAGGAACAATACCAACATGACGATATTAGATTGTGTATCCATGGGTCCCCCATCCTCATCTTGTGACACTGTTGTTGTGAAGGAGAGTTAATCTGTTTATTCTGTAATAATTTATAATCCCATCCCAAAATATTTATTTATCAATTGTTTTTACCTGTATGTATAAAACATTTCTGGGCATCCACCACAAAAAATAATATAGTTTAAATGTACTGCAGCCAGAAAAAGTTGTTTACTAAGACCTCTGTATGTTGTCCAGTCATAAAGTGTAGTCTACCTCCAAAGGCCTATTTTCGGCATTGTTCACTGTCCTGAAATACAGCATTCAGTCAGTTTTTCTATATAAATATATTTCAATGTAGATATTTTTTTAATATAGAATATAGTTTTAAAACTATATATTATAATAAAAGGGCAATCATCAGATATTATTGCCGCTTTATCAAAGTAACATTTAGCAAAAATGTTGAGTTTACAGTAATAGAAATGTGATAAATAGCATATTTAATTCACTAATATTTTGTACGTTTCTTGCTGGCTGTATGTGGCCTGTTTTTCTTTAAATGTCAATTATTTCATTTTCCCCCTTGTTTTACAGTTTTCCAAAAATGATTTTTTCCGGAATTGACAGGTATCGGTCCAGGTATGGGACGCAGAAGCCGTTCACAAACTCCGGGAAAGCTGTTGGTTGTCCTCCCCTTACCAAAACAAACCTCAATGGCGGCTGAATGAGGTGCTGCTGTTTGTAGATGTGCTCTCTTCGGGACTTATTTTAGTCCAAAAACTGCATTTAAATAAAACAATGGACGCGGCTGGAGAGGACGAACCGGACCCCATAAAGCTGAAGTCTCTTAAGGAGAATAAAACTTTCACAGTGCCTCAAAATTACAGGGTAAGAGAACGAGCTCCTTCCGTGTGGGTCCGTTCATGACCGTGGTTGTTTAATTATACTCTGCCATCAGCCACGATATTTTACATACAGAATACCAACTGACACAACTTTACAAGTCTAACTCTTCTGTTAAAAAAACCCGGCATGCATTTAAAATAATAAAGTTCGCTGTAGAGCTTTCTTTCAGTCAGTATTTACGATACTTTAGCCCTGAAACTGAATAATGCTAACTAAACGCTAGCTGCATGCAGCATGCTCCCCATCTAGACTTTATCGGTAAATAAACCGCTTATGTGTGCATAGACGTAATTGATTAATTAGCGAGGCGCCTTTAAAGGTGAAGTCTGCGCACATTGTTGCCTTGTTTGTCTCCAGCAGCAGCCAATCTCATTACTTGGTTCAAATGGCACATAAGCCTCCAAGTTCAAGCACCCAAATCCACCTCCTCCAGTGATTCCCCCGGCATCCAGGATTGATCGAGTCTGATTGAAAAAGTGATGACAAGACATCCAAGAATGGCCGTCTAATGCCTGTTGGCTTTTAGTTAATTTGTGGGGTTTTTGTTTTGTTTAACGTCCTGTCCCATATAGATAATGGTAAAGTGCCCTGAAAGTCAATTCTTCTTGTTGACTCAGTGTGGTTTGATAGTCAGTGGGAGCTCCTTTGACTTGTCTCTTGTTAATTATTTTAGTTGAGCATCATTAAATCTAAAGGATTTTCACACTTCATGAATGGTTGCAGAAATATCCTTGGGCAAAATACTGAACCTCAATTGCTCCTGATGCATTCATCAGAGTGTGAATGTGTGAATGAATGGTTAGGTGAATGGTTGAATGAGGCTTGTAGCAAGAAAGCACAAAGACAGAGTAGAGAAGTGCCAATCCATTTATCCGTTATAAACCGTAAAAACTGCTTCTTTTGACAAGACTGAAGGCTGTGACGTGTTCACTGAGTCCCAGTTTCTTTATCTTGTTTTTCTCTCTTCAGTTTGGGAGCTGCAGAAGTGTCAGAGAGTTTGAGAAACTCAACCGAATAGGAGAAGGAACATATGGCATTGTGTGTAAGTTGGACAGCAGAGGAAATACTGAGGACTAACACTTCCGTTTGTCCATGTGACATGCTCTGTAAATAATCAATTCCCTTTTCTCACTGCAGATCGTGCCCGTGACACCAAGTCAGATGAGATTGTTGCCCTGAAAAAGGTGCGAATGGATGCAGAGAAAGATGGTGAGACCATTGCATGCTTTATTTTTTTTTTATGGGTATCTCTGATCGAGAGCTTTATTCATACAACTAGATGTAATTTTAAAAAATCAAATTTTTGCACCACCATCAACTGAAAAAATCGGTGACATCTGTTCCTCATCTGTCAGGGGTCCCCATCAGCAGCCTCAGAGAGATCACACTGCTGCTGAGGCTGAGACATCCCAACATAGTGGAGCTGAAAGAGGTGGTTGTCGGCACTCAGCTAGAAAGGTACTGCACGGACACACCCACAATAAATGCTTTAGTATATAGATTGATCTGATACTAGTCTTATTGTTGCTTCTGTTGATCTTGCAATGTGTGGCCTTTGGGGCCAGTTGCATCAGCTGCTCTTTACTCATATTTTTAACTATGCCTGGGCCCTGTGGTGCCAAACCAGTTCAGCATAGCCAGCAATTTAAAAAAAAAAAAAAAATCATGTTTCACTTACTTTGACTTTTTAAATTAGGCTAAGCAGATGAATTCAATGTTTCTCATTTTCACAGTCACATGAGATCAAATCAAATCAAATCAAAATTTATTTATATAGCACATTTTTAAGACCGAAGTACACCAAAGTGCTTTCCAGTAAAATCACAATACAGATAAAATCACAATAAAATATAAATTACAAATATATAAAATATAAGATGATTACATAATCTAAATACAGAGCCAGATGTAAATTACCCTAATTCGCCTTAAATGCCAGATCAAACAAATACGTTTTTAAACGTGATTTAAAAGACTGAATGGAATCTGACGCGCGAATATGAAGAGGGAGAGTATTCCATAGCCTGGGTGCAGCAACGGCAAAGGCACGGTCTCCTCTGGTCTTCAGCCGAGACCTAGGTTGCACTAAGAGCAGTTGGTCCGATGATCTTAGTGCTCTCTGAGGGCTGTACAGACAGAGGAGATCAGCTAAATAGTCAGGTGCCATATTGTTTAAAATTTTATAAGTAAACAATAAAATTTTTAAATCAATTCGATATTAGGATGAAAGGGAGTAGTGTCGTGGCATGTAACAAATAACAAACATGGACATGACTGCTGGCAGCAGAATGAACTATCTTACAAACAAAGAGAAACTATAACACCAGAAAGAGATGGAAATACCCAGGACCCACTCAGGAAGGGCTGTGATAAACATTATTTATACTGTGTCCAAGCTGGGTCAACTTTACTGTTATTCCTGAGCCCAAGTGGTATGACAGAAAAATCATTATATTAATGTGTGAATCTGGCTTCCAGGGGAAATTGCTTTGAGTGACCATTAGGACTTAGTTACACAGGATTCATTAACTGTGTCACTTTATAGATTCTGTGTCAATGAGTTAAAACCAGTAAGAAGCTTTACTTACAAATTTAATATAATTTTATCAAGCACAAGACTTAGTTGCCTGTTTTAGGATTTTCTTTCTGTGTTAAGGCTTATAAAAATAACAAAATAGCTTTAAAAAAGTCTAAAAGAATAAAAATGAGTAATACGTTTTCTTGTGAACGGTCTGTTTTTCTTATTGTTGCTCTTCAAGGAAAGACAAAAACATTAGACAGTCTCTAAACACTTTGGACACCTTTATTATTTGTGCAAAAAAGTCTAGCTGTCTAAGATGGTGACGAAAAGAGATTGGTCGGTAGGCTCTGGTTTTGTATATGAAGATCTTGCAGAATAAGTTACCATGGCAATGTAAGAAGGAAACCACCTTAGTATAAATGAACACCCAGGGTTAAATCTGATGTTAACTTGCTGATTACCAAATCCTGCTTCGTACTTCAGAGCGGTGGTATAGAAATCTGCTGGACTGTGGTCACACACACAAACCAGCAGTCTAAAGAAACCTTTCTCCTCGTCACGTTGTGCGTCCAGCACATTTCATTCTAAAAGTCTGCTTGTTTTTGAAGGGTCTACAACATTGGTTCAGTTTGAGTTTATGTCCACTTTGTATCAGGTCCCTGAAAAAAGAAGACTCATGTCTGAAAGATGCCACTGATTTAACTAAAACTTAGACTTAAGCTCAGGTGGTTAAACTGGTGTGTAGCCGGTATAATATAGATAAGGAATTATCCTCATTGTTTGTTTCCCCAGTTTTTGTGACCTTAGTCGCCTGAATCGACTGTGGTTGTGATTTGGCGCTGTATACATAAAATTGGATTTAATTTAATTGTTTTACTGTCTAACATAAACTTTCTTAATCTTTTTGGATCTTTTCAGCCTATTTCTGGTGATGAGTTACTGTGAACAAGATCTGGCCAGTCTGCTGGAAAACATGCAGACGCCATTCTCAGAGGCGCAGGTAAATCAAACTCATACATTCCTGCAAGTTCATTTCTACCTAAAGTGATTGCTATTCTTTTCTTGTGTCTGCATGTGAGTGTAAAAATGGATGTTTTGCTTTTTACATGGCCTCCATATTCATGTACAGTAGAAGTTGATGCAACCAGTTATTCCATTATTATTTTTTTTCTGTTTTGTTGTGTTCCAGGTTAAGTGCATCGTTCTCCAGTTGCTTAGAGGTTTGGAGTATCTCCACCACAACTTCATTATTCACAGGTTGGTCTCACACCATTACGAGGACCAGCTGAAGTTTTAATTTGTTATTATCATAATTGTTTAAAATTTGACATTTTAATTAAATAATCTTAAGTGTAAAGTAGTGGACCTTACACGTAAGATTACTCTAATGCAGAACTGCCAGTGACTGCAGTTCCCCTTCTGTCCACTGGGCTGTGTTTGTGCTGTTGGTGCCTTTTAGAGTATTTTAACACAATTATCTGACAAATAATCTGGTTTGCTACGAGGTTCAGATCATCCAACAAGTTTTTGGGTTTTGTAAATGAAATCAGAGAATTTAACATTTTTGTTGTACCTTGTTGTTGAGCCTTCCTTTACCAGAGTTAGAGTGTTGGGATCATAGTCTGAGGTGAAAGGCAAGAAGCTATTTACTGACTCTCTCCATTCAGCTTGACTAAGCCTGAACAAATCTTCCAAGAGAAAAGACATGCTCCTGCTGCAGGACGAGTTAGAGCAGAGCTGTGCTGCATAATGATCTTCCTCTAATCTTGTTATTAGAGACCTGAAGGTGTCTAATCTGCTGATGACAGACAAAGGCTGCGTAAAGATTGGTGAGTCACCTCTGTTATCATATCTCTTCTGCAGCTTTTACTGTAATCACCTTATACTCCTACTGACATGCCTCCCAAACCCTGCCACTGCTGAACTTTGACCTGTCACACAGTGACAGTGATGGCTGAAGTGTTTTTTTTATCTATCAGTGTTGTTGCCACCATGATTTAAAAAAGAAACACACACACACTTTTTTCATTGTCAGTTTTAAGGAAAACTGTAATAACAGGTGTTTTTTTTAAAATCGTGTAGACAAGTATAAGATGGCCTGCTGGGTTAAAATCAGGCACCATAATGGGGAAGAAAGACAATTTTAATGATGTCTTGTTGTTGGTGCCATGCTGGTCTGGGTATTTTTCAGAAACTGGTGATCTACTGGGAATTTCCCACACAACCATCTGTGGAGTTTACAGAGAATGAAGAAGAGAACTAGAATTAAGGAATTAATTCCAGTTCCATCACACAGCTAGATTTATGTCAGCTCTGAAGGGAAATAGGGGGTCCAACCCACTAATAACAAGGTGTTCTTTAAAAAGTGGCCTCTAAGTGTATTTGCCGACTCAAATGTCAGATTATTTTTTTTATCTGAATTTTACTAAATTTTACTAGACAACAAAGTTTTAACTGTTGATTAATGAACTGATGGTAGAAAACATTTTTCTAATATAGACATTATCTAAACATTGTATTATTGCAGGTTTCTTTACCATATAATAATAGGTCCCTTGAGGGAACTTCTGATGTGATTTGGTACTCTAAATACATACTAAATAAATAAACAAACCTGAAATGGCTTACGGACTCCAAAAAGAGATTCTAGCAAAACGTCAGGCGACTCTGGATGTTGTACGGCGGTCTTGGTTGACACGCCTCTATAATGTTATGTGGAGATCAGGGGCATTACCTCTAGATTAGCAAATCGGGGTGGTGGTTCCCATCTTCAAGAAGAGAGAACGGAGTGTGTGCTCCAACTATAGGGGGGTCATCATCCCCCTATAGTTCCTCAGCATCCCCAGGAAAGTCTATACCAGGGTGCTGGGATGGAGAGTCCATCCGTTAGTCGAGCCTCAGATACAGGAGCAATGAGGTTTCCGTCCCAGTCGTGGAACACTGGACCAGCTCTTTATCCTCTCAAGGATACTTGATGGGTCATGGGAGTTTGCCCAGCCAGCCTACATCTGTTTTATGGACTTGGAGAAGGCATTCGACTGTGTCCCTCGGAGTGTCCAGTGGGAGGTGCTTCAGAAATATGGGGTGTCTGGCCCATTGCTACAACACATTCGATCCTTATACAACCGTTGCCATAGCTTGGCTCGCACAGCCTAGCATAAGCCAGACTTGTTCCCGAAGGGTGTTGGACTCTCAGACACAACATTAAAACTGCCTCCCTAACATTGTGCACTTTTCTGCTGTTTAATCCCACTGTAATCAGGAGAAGTGATATTTAGACATTCTACCTTTGATTACCCATTAAAAATAAATTGAAATCAGATAAAATCAGATTACTTGATGTTGAACTGATCAGTACTCGTTATTTTCTGCACACAGCTGATTTCGGTCTGGCCCGGATGTACGGCATTCCTCAGCAACCCATGACACCACGAGTAGTTACGCTGTGGTGAGTGTTTACCCAGTTAGTCTAACTCATTTGAGGTATTCTGTGTGGGTGTTGTGCCCTGCATATAACCCTTGTGTTGCTGTGCTGGTGCAGCCTCAGTGGAAACTCCCTTGTAATCCCCTCACAATAATCCTCCCTTATTAGCTCCATTACCTCGGGCCGCTATCCTAATATGCTCTCCTTCGTGCAGGTATAGAGCACCAGAGCTCCTCCTAGGGACGAAGACTCAGACTACGGCTCTGGACATGTGGTGAGGAAATACATGTGAAATCTATACGCTTAGGATCAGTATACTGCACAAGGAAGCATCTAATAACCAGCTTTTAACCACTCTACCTACACTGCGTTCTTATCATAATCTCTTTAGGAAACTTTAATTATAGGATAGTAATTACAGCTGTACTATCAAAGCACTCTCTTTATGGAGGCTGTGCTTATTTTTGTTGAAGCTTTGTTTACCCTCATACTAAAAAACGTGGCCTGCCAGTAGATGAAACAAAATTAAACAAAATAAGATATGTATAATTGTCCTAAGTTAATAAATTCTGTGCCAAAGGGAAAAGGCCTCATATCCCTTGAGGATCCGTCAGGAAATTAAAGCCAGACGTGGTGTTTCCTTTACAGGGCAGTGGGCTGTATCCTGGCTGAGCTGCTTGCCCACAAACCTCTGCTGCCTGGAACCTCTGAGATCCAGCAGGTCGACCTGATCGTTCAGCTGCTGGGAACACCCAATGAAAACATCTGGCCGGTAAGACTCAGCTTTCACACTGTCTGATGTTAAACTATTGAATTGGATGCATTTAGCTTTTATTGCTAAAGCAGTCTTAAACTGATATATTTCTACTTTTTTGTATGCCATCAACAAGTTCAGCAACATTAAACCCATTAAGGGAAAACAAGGTAAAAGCAGCCGATGATTGGCACAACTCAAAGGCCTTACTGTCTCAGTGTCTGATTCTTGGTAAAATCACTCAGGTCTTTCCTTCTTCTGCCTCCAACTACAAGAACCGACTTTCCATCTGATACTCTAATATCTAGACATATGACATTGATACAAATCCTCAGTTATTCGTTTAGTCTAAAATAGGTTGCAGTCTGCACAAAGCTGAGAAATGAGATCTGTTGTGTGTGTTACAGGGTTTCTCTCAGCTTCCCCTCATCGGTCAGTACAGCCTGAGGAAGCAGCCATACAACAACCTGAAGAACAAATTCACCTGGCTGTCTGATGCTGGACACAGACTGCTTAACCTGCTCTTCATGTACAACCCCCAGCGCAGGTACATTTAGCTCTACTGGTTTCTGGCTGGAATCTAGACTACAGCTCTGATAAAGCTAAGCTTTTTTTGTGGGAAAAATGAAGGAGTCGCATGAATTTGCATACGAGGCATCACTAACTTCTTGTATTTTTCCTGATTCTCAGAGCTACTGCTAAAGATTGCTTGGAGAGTTCGTACTTCAAAGAGAAACCTCTACGTGAGTATAAAGATTGCGGATATGCACAAGCTGACGTCTGTCTGTCCTCCGACCTGCCGTGAGTCATTCTGTGTGCCTCTGTGCTTCTCTTTCCAGCCTGCGAACCAGAGCTGATGCCAACATTCCCTCACCATCGCAACAAGCGAGCGGCTCCTCCAGCAGAGAGCCACTCGAAGAGGAGCAAAGTGTGAAGAAACACTGAACTTACAGCCATACCTCTGGTGGGAAAATGGCCACAGTCATGAAGAGCTTTTACTGTGGAGCTTTGAGCTAGTCCAAACCAGAATCAGCTTCAGCACAGCTGTAGTGAAACAAAGTCAGACAAACTTACTGCTGGACTGTTAAAAAAAGGGAACACAGAGTCTACAGCAAGCAGTCAAGAAAAGGCTGGAAGTACAACCTGCTGTGTGGATCCAACGGTGTGGTCTGAGAGCACAGCACATTCA
>NW_024582473.1:1413059-1457440 GCF_018398535.1 Haplochromis burtoni
ATGTTTAATTTGAATCTAATAAAGTTTAATAAATGTCTGGAACAGGAACAGTGTATAAAAATATAAAAATAAGACAGAATAGCCATTTAATCCATTCTGATCTCATGAATATGTGAACACTATCTAAAAATGACAAAATAATCCATACAGCATTAGCCACTATTTTATATATGCTCACAGACAGCAATGGTCCTGTGATGGACAAAAGCTGCCTTGTTATAATAATGTCCTTTTGCTCACTGACATCAATAATAGCCCTCACTCTATCAAACCAAGGAGATAAAAGCTGGATGTTGTGACTGTGTAACACTTTGTCTTCTCAGATAGTGGTGACCTTTTCTTGTAATTATGAGATTAAGCATGAGGCCTCGCTTTCCTATTTTTGCCAGCAGTGAATGTAGTGCTATAGTGTACACCCTGACACATTACACATCAGTCTGTGGATGTGCTGTTATAATTATCTCTGCAGCTCTGTGACCAGGAGCTTTGGGATCTTTGCTTGAGTGCTGTCTACAGCTTTATAGCCTCCATGTTGTTCTTGTTGATGAATTTAGGATTAATTTAAGAATATCTGCCTTTAAAGTCTTTGATGCACAATAAAGAAGATCTCAGATTTGATCCTCACAGCTGGCAGACAGTGTGTCCTGTCCAAGTGTCCTTGAGTAAAATATTGAATGCTTGATTTTGCTTGATAGACATTAAGGAGCTCTGTGTTAGCATGCAGCACGGGCTAGCAGCAATGTAGCAGCTGTACCGCTTGTCTTAGTATGTGCAATAAGCAAAGTTTACCCCATGTAGGCTGCTTTGTGCTATTACATACTTGGTGCCATTTTACATTATACATCAATCACTTAAGCTGTGGAATAAATTATAAAGCTAGTCAAATAGCTTTTCTACTTATATGAATTATAGTTGGACTATACTGACAAGGAAGATATGGTTAGCTAGCTAGCTGTAATTTAGCTGTGATACAGGACTCTGGTGATGGTTGGTTGGTAATAGTGGCTGATGAAGTAAAAAAAAAAAGAAAATGGACTGCTAAGTTACCTGATCAGCCCTGAGTCACACCAAGGAAAACAGTGGGCTGGAGACCACCGCACAACCGTACACAGTGAACTTGCAACTATTTCAAAAGTTGCTTCAAAGATGGCGACCAAGATGGTAACCAGTCGCAGTCAACCGCGTCTTCAAAGCGACTTCATACGTCAAGATGGCAATAAAACATCAATAATAAACTGCAGCAAACTGGTGAAAATGGTGAATCATCTACATAAACAGATTGCATAAGTTGCCTCCCACAAGGCAATCCAGAGCTTCCTGGTCTTCTGAAAACATTCTGCACTATTTTTAATCTAGTGTGACTGAGCCATTAAGACAGTGTTTTGCTTCATGAAATCTGTCAGTGCATATGATGTTTGTTGTATGGAGCTGATTAGGACTGGACTTCATTTCCAAGCTACTTTTAGCTAATGAGGTGGTTGCTCTAGGTCAGGGGTGTCAAACTCCAGGCCTCGAGAGCCGGTGTCTTGCAGGTTTTATATGTCACCCTGGGTCAACACACCTGAATCACATGATTAGTTCATTACCAGGCTTCTGGAGAACTTCAACACATATTAAGGAAGTAATTTGGCCATTTAAATCAGCTGTGTTGTGTCAAGGACACATCTAAAACCTGCAGGACACCGGCTCTCGAGGCCTGGAGTTCGACACCTGTGCTCTAGGTCTTTCCAGTCTTGTGATTATAGCTTGACATTTGCTGTATAGATATGAGATTGATGTAAATGTAAAAGGAAGGAGTTTTTATCAGAATCTTGAAGATTTTCCTTAGAAGGAACAGCTCAAATGACTGCAGTAAATGAACAGTGGCCTCAAAGTTGACTCTGTGTAAATTTAAATAAAATCAGAAAACTGACTGCTCCACTTCTGGTATTTTTTTGTTTCATCATGCTGCAAATTCTTTGAAATGTGTGACAGGATGGGGCTGCGGGCAGATCCGTTAAGAACCTGTTTGCAACTCCTTCCAGCAGTCTAACCCATGTCACAAAGCTCAGATCACTTCAAACTGGTTCAATCAACATGAGTTCACTCAAATGCCCTCCAAAGTCACAAGATCTCAATTCAATACAGCAAACAGGAGATTTGCATCATGAACGCAGTGTGATGCCATCAGTTCAATATGGGCCTAAATCTCTGAAGAAAGCAAAAGGTGATCCAACCCAGTACACGGAGAGTGTACCTAATAAAGTGTCTGGTGAGTGTATATTGTTGAACATTTTGTTTGCGTAATCTTTTAATTGTAGTGAACTCCTCTCAGGCTTCACTTTGACAGATTGTTTCTAAATATTTGAGATCTCGGGTTTTGTGGAAACTCTTATTGGTGTGCACTTAACTGTGTGATGGTGGTGGAAGTGTTAAATTCCAAATACGTGAAATGCACAAGCATAATAAAACATGTCAAAGCAGCAGTAGTGTCTTTTTTTCCATTTGAAATTTCAGTTTTTATTTATTCAGGTTAAATTAGTAGTAATGATAACATGGCCAGCGTCAGGTTAAATCCCCGTACAGGGACGTTAATAACTGAGCTCCCCTGAACAACAGGTACCTCCACAAACACGCAGCGATTCTACTGTAGCTTCCAGAAGTCCATCAGTGAGTCCACCAGGCACGCCTGCAATCCTGCCATAACAGCAGGAGGTCAGAGTCTGTGCAGGACAGCTTTCCTTAAACTCCCTGCTGAAATTAGGACAACAGCAATGAAACGTTCAGCAGCATCGCCCCTGGAGGAGAACTCTGTACATTTGCCTCCAATAAAGGGGGGTGGGGGGGGTCAGGCCTCTCACTGGTGCTCCATCATGAATCACAGAAAATTAATACATAAAGAATAAACATACTGTAGCTGGATTAGTTACACATCACACATGACCAGTAATTTATATAAATAATGTACCATAACACTGATTGACCATGAATGCAGAGCAACACAAAGATGTGCTTGACTGATTCTTAATCCACTAACGTGTGAATATTAGTGGATTAATTGCAGTCGGCATTAATTATCTTGTGCTGTTAAACCAAGTGAGGGAGGTTAGTTTCCTTAAAGTGCCACAGACACGATGTCTTCAATTTTCATGTTTAATGAGACTGTTTATTGTCCACTGCACTTTGTGGCATATTTCTCTCACTCATGTATCCGCTCAGTTTGAATATTTTCAATGAAGAGTGGAAAACACCCAGAACACGAACTCAAACATCAAAAACAGAACATCCATAAAAGAAGGACTTCGCAGTTTAAATAAGACTAGGTGTATTCTAGGAAATTTAGTGAAAAGACCAAAAGGATGCTTTCTTCCACACGTAACGGCCTCCTAAACATGAAGCGAAAGTGTGACTGTTTGCCCCACGGTAGCTGTTTTAGTTTGAAAACTCCAGAACGAGCCTCACTGACCACAGCCGAAAAAAAGGAAGCCAATGGCAAAGATCCAAAAACTGCATTACTAATGGCCACTTGAGCCACGCTCTAAATGCACCGCCAGTATGGCCAGTTACAGAGAACAAGCTTTGGTTTCTATAGCAGGTGAAATTTTTTTTTATTCACCTGATTGGATTTTAACTTATGGGTGCTGCAGCTGTGTCTTCAAAAACACCACAAACTTTTAGCAGCTAATACTCGGGCTTCAATATGTGAAGACTAAAGCCAATGAATGACATCACCGTGGCCATGTCCATCATTTATGTACAGCCAATGCGCCAGAAAAGCTACCAATCCCACCAACGGCTGCTTCAAAACAGGAAGTGTTGATGCATCATCTATCAGTTTATTCGCTTCGAAAAGAAAAAAAAAAGAAAAAAAAATAGAGCCATTCATCAGCAGTTGGGCTTTCTTAAAAATCTATTTTTTTAAAGTATTCATTGCTTTTTTGTTCATGTTGATTAAATTCTGTGTTAACAAATGGCTTTTCAATGACAATCATCCATCTCCCAGAGTGTACATCCTTTTCAAAATAAAAGACATTCAAGTTACAGAAAACAGAGAAAAGCAGGAAATACTGATTTTTTTCCCCATCTCATTTAAATTATCACTCTTAGTATTTTCAGATTGAGGAACTGCTGCACTTGGCTCCCAGTCAAGCACATCTCTGGTAATGTAAATGCTTCACTCAGACTTTTGCGAGCACGGAGCTACAGGCCTCAACCAGACACGCTCACTTGGTTTAACTGCATTAAATATCAAAATAACATTTAGACAGAAACATTAAACAGAAACAAGTTTAATAAAAACACTTAAATGCTTTCACACTTCCGCATGCCTGGAAGAACAACTAACGTCTTCTCTTCACTGTCCTTCATGGCGATACCAAAGGGAGTTGCATGACGGCAGCAGAATGTATGGCCCTTCGGTCGGAGACGAGACAGGCTCACAGTGGGACAAACTTTATGCGTTTCCTCACATTAAATGCGGCGCAGATGAACAGTTCTTGTAGTGAATATGCTGTAACGGAGCACAGTCTGTAAAGGGTGGGGAAAAACGCGGAGGCGACAGGGGAGGAAGTCTACAGTCCAGCTACCAAATCACACTGAGATTTTCTACTTCTGCATTTGGTCAATGTCCTCCAGGGATTCAAACATCCGGGCCTGGACGAGACACGAAGATGCAGACTGGCGCCATGTTATAAATCCAGGAGAGGCAGTGAACCAAGTGCTCAGCTGAAGATGAAAGCCTACAGGATGGTGCAGAGGAGAGGGGTGGAGTGTTGGTACTGGGAGCAGTCTGACCCTTCTGCTGGACTTGGAGATGGAGCGGGAGACGTGGGGCTCTGTCTCTCAGCCCTCCATCCCAAAGTCCTCTGTGAACTTCTTGACTTTGAGAAGGTCTTCGGTGTTAACTGTGGGGCGGGTGGTGGACAGAGAGCGCAGCATGTCCGACTGCAAAGTAGGGACACGGACACACACGGACACACACACACAGTTCATTATTGTTATTTCATTACTGTTATACTGCATATTTAAATACTGTATATCACTGTGAGGTCCTTTCAATCCAACAGAAGCTTTCTTTATGCAGAAAAACTGTCCAACATATCCTTTATCCCTTGTCTGCACACAGCCTAATCATCTCAGCCTCACCTCTCCAACTTTGTCTCCAAACTGCTCAATGAGCCGTCCTTATGATATTACTGGTTAATAGTAATATTACTCATTAATAATCCCAATGAAAATCTTAGTATCTTAATCTCCACCGCCTCCACCTTAGCCTCATCTTGAAACCAAACATCACAGGAGGTCTTATCTTATAAACCTTCCTTCAGCAGTTTTACATATATAATGAATCTGGCTGATAATCTATGTCATTGTTGTTCATTGGTGGTGGAAAGGAAGATGGTAATATGTCAGTTTAAAAGAAAATCAAAGCTGCTGTTAGTGAAACAACAGATTTTCCTTCACGTTCCTGCATCTTACCATGCAGACTATGGGCTCCAGTAGCTTATCACTAGGCACGTCCATCCAGGTCATCTCTATAGCCCCAGGATCGCCAGGGGAACATGGCGTCAAGAGGTCATCCACCATCACCTGGTTGTTGCTTCGGGATGGACCGCGGACCTGCAGGAGTAAGGGGGAAAAAAGCTCCTGTGCAGCACCGATTAATCGCACCAAACACTGCAGCCTCCACGTGAAGGCTTCATCGAACCCCGCTGAGTCTATGGGCGATCTTTGAGACATTAGTAACTCAATCTCAACTACATACTAAACACAATAACTTAATTAAATTCATGTTAAACTGGTTAGTTTGCAGTATTCTGATAACATTTACAGTAACGGAGTCTGTTAGACTGCTGCAGGCCTGAGTCATGATGCTCTTTAATAGTAATATACTGTCTAGTAGCTGAAAAGCAGCTCTAATTCCTCAACATCTGCTTACATACCATGGACAGATTTGACTAAAACCTGAGAGTCAGCAGAAGCACAGGGCAGCTGATCACAGGTACTGGAGCTCACAGGCTTGGTTTTTTGGGGTGATTTCTTTTACAAACAAGCTTAAAACAGCTAATTTTTAACAGAGGATGAACTGAACTTTAATCAAGACTTATAAGACCTTATAAGTCCAGGTAACAGGGCCCCTTTCAATAGTTCATTTATATCACAAAGATCCAAGATTGAAGATTTCACAGGTTTCTTTCTCTTACCTTTTTGAAATGTGTGGCAGATTGGACCTTCCTAACGGGCTGCATGAGAGCATCCCGGACGATGATGCTGATGTCGGCACCGGAGTAGCCTTCTGTTTTGCGGGCGAGCTGCCGCAGGTCGGCCTCGCTCAGGCTGTGCGGCGTGTTGCCCAGATGGAGGCGAAACATTTGAGCCCGAGCCGGCTCCTCTGGCAGAGGGATGTAGATACGCTTCTCAAATCTGACGCACAACAAAAATAACAAGCCCGTCTTACGGATCCTCCTCAACACACGTACACTTAAACAGCACACAAGAAAAGGTATAACAAAGCAAAGCGTAGCTCTAAAATCAACTCGTTACTATTAAAGTTTAGAGGAAGTGAAGCAGAGTCGGATACTGGGTTCACTGGCTGTAGATTGACCGCTTTTCCTTATTTCTGCCATAAATCCCACTCCACTGGTCGATGCTTAAATTAAACACGACCAAAGTTTTAAATAATCAGTCTATGTAGCTCAGACTTCAGGATTATATATAGAATTAGTTTTAGACATTTTTTATATGCTTGGCTCGATATGATATCATCAAGAATGGATATCCCTAATAAGGTCTCAGGCACGCAAATAGCAGCCAGTCAGATGAATAATAACCAAAGTTGGCTTAAAATGTGGGTAGCCTTATAGACACAGGAGCTAAAATGTTTTATTTCAGGCAGATGATAATTCGATGGGCTGTTCCAAGGCGAGTATATCGAGCTCTGAATCCTACAAAGCTCGTTTAGTGGAGTTCAAGAGCCGCGTCTCTGATTTCTTTAATAATTCTATAATACACTTTGTATTACATATGCTTCTAACTGGGTATACATTTAAGATTATGCTTCCACAAGACACCGAGTGGATTACAAGTTTAAGATGTTATTAATCAGCTGTGGATTTCAGTGCCACTTCTTACAGGAGCTGTCTTCTTTTTGCATTCCCAGCACTATTCACCAAAAACGCAAGCCTGTACAGATCTGACAGAAAAGCTGATAGCTGCTGGGAACTCTTTAACTCTATTTCCCAAGAGGAGGCAGATTTTTATACTGCCTGCCCTGCTCAGTGAGGTGAGAGCTGTCGATCAGAGCGATCTTTCACTCTGTTCAGTAACAATTACAGAAGGAACTACTTCCTGTTTGAAGCCACATCCTTCTCGTTTCAAGTGAAACTTTTCTTTTTTCCACATTTTAATTTAACATTGAATTCAGCTTTTGTGCTTAAATGGAGGCAAAATGTAGCTGCTGATGAACGTGTTGTTGGGTACTGCTGGTTTCTCCAAGTGGCCATCTAAATAAGCTGAACTATCCCCCAGCAGCTTGTGTTTGTAATGTGCCCATGGTAACATAACAACATGATGAGCCTCAGCCAACGTCTTCTAACAGATCTCACACACAGTGCACTGTTTCCAAAGCACAGACTTTTTTTCATAATTGTTCATCTAGCCGAGGTAATGCGCACTTATTTTGAAAATTCAGTCGCTGTCAACGAGCAAGCTCTGGCCCTTCCTGTTTTCCCTGTGGGCAGGTCTCCTGAAATCTTTTCTTCATTTAACACTTTATATAAACACCTCATGGAGGTTGGTCTCTACTCTTTGCTGGATGATCTGTAGGGGCTTTTCTTTACTATAGAAAAGATCCTGTCATCACCCATGTCTGTGGTTTTCCAGGTCTTCCCATGTGCTTCCATGTGTGTTTTCCTCAGTATGTACAAAATAGTTAGCCACTCACGATCTTAATAATATCCATACCAAATTATTTTTCTGTATTAACAGCCACAGCACACTTGAAATCACTTCCTGACCAAAGTGTTAAAGTACAGATGCAACACTTCAGTGGTCAATGCAATATGATGGGTTAACCCCTCAACTTAGAATTGAATGTTTGCACTTGAAGCTTAAAGCATTTAGCAGTAACCCAAGTATGTTTTGATACAAAGGTAAAAAGACAATGATGCCACTGTCCAAAAATATCTGGAGCCAACATTAAATTCTAAACGTCATAGAGAACAACTCACAAGAAGTTTGGACAATGTTTTACATGGTCAGCATTCAAAATGAGAGCTGGAGCTCAGGTGTGTGTCCACACAAATGCTTTGTTAACAGCCGAGTAGTTTAAAGGAGGAGAAAAAACGACATCAGACTGTGACACCATGGTCAGCAGTCAAAAAGCAGTATGAATCTTAACATTAACATGCGTTTAGACAAACAGATTAGAAAATCACTTTCTGAAATATTCCCCAAATGCAGGAGGATTTAATAAGAATTTAGATTTCAGATTCATCCTAAAACAACAACACTTCAAGCCCTGTGGTTTCTCCATTTGGGTTCAAACTAACAGCATCAGAATCTACCCGTGTTCAAAGGTTTGTGTTTTCTTAACACACCAGAATTAGAAGTAACATGACCAGTGTTGGGACTAACGCGTTATTAAGTAACGCGTTACAGTAACTACGTTATTACTGTGGTAACGAGCACGGTAACTAGTTATTATGCCAAAATCAGGAACGCGTTAATCGTTACTGGGATTTAGATAGGCTCGTTATTTGTTACTTCGTGTGGTGGCTATCACGGAGCTTCCACAGATTCAGTAACATTAGCAAGTGGTGGAGGCCAGCAGGTGGATGAGGGAAAGGGAGGCAGGAGGAGGAGAGACCCGAAGCGGCCGCTGGTCCGAGAGTGTCAGGTGAACTGAACTTCAGGTAAGAAGTTATGACCTGCAGTCTATCTGGGTCAGATATAAACCAAGTTTAGGTGGAGTTTATTTTCGTTACGCTGACTTTTTTGTTACCCAACACTGAACATGACAGAATTACCATTGTGATGAATAATAACAGTGCAGTAAAAGTACATTTTTTGGAATAAAAAGCCCCACAGAATATAAACAAAACAAACACACACACACACAAACATCTGAGATGACCTCTGACCTTCTGCGGATGGCGGCGTCCAGCACCCAGGGGATGTTGGTGGCTCCGAGCACCAGAATGCCATCATTGTTGTTTCCGACACCTACAAAAGCAGAGTGTCAATCTACACAAGCACTTCTTTTGAAACTCTGGAAAACTCTCTTAACCGACTGTAGCAGGAATAACGGTCAGTGTAATTTATTTATACAATATAAACAATGATGAGCTACTGATGCCACACAATAAAATTGTTTATATTCTGTGGAATGAATACCGTACTAACAAGAAAAGTTATGAAAACAGAACATGCCTGACATCACCACAGATCGTTCAACCTAAAGACAAATAAGCGACAAATAACTAAGTCTTCAACTGAGAAATGTGTTGAAAACAATCAGAAAACTGTTTAAAAGGACATCCAGAAAATCACCAAACATTTGTGTTTTTTAGAAGTTCCTCTTGTGGTGCAGAGCAAGCACAGTGAAGTTCTGTGGTTTCGTATGGTTCTATGAACTCTGAAAAGGCTGCTGTGGTCTTAAGGTCCCTTATTTCAATCCATCATGGTGATGTGATCCAGGTTCCACAAAGTGTTAACAAGACTTGCACATTCAGTCTGACACAGATGTGAGGCTGAGAAAAGCCCCTCTTTGCTCACATCATCAATCTGACTTGAAACACTGCAGGCGCCATGTTTTTCCAAATGGCTGTGCCTCAAGTTTCAACAATATTATTTAATACTGCATATTCTTCACACTTCATATATCCGATAGCACTCGTGTGACTCACCCTGCATCTGGACCAGAAACTCTGTCTTGATGCGGCGGGCAGCCTCGCTTTCATTCTCGTTCCTCGAGCCGCACAGAGAGTCCACCTCGTCGATGAAGATGATTGAAGGTTTGTGCTGGCGAGCTAGATCAAACAGGTTTTTCACCAGCCTGAGAGAGACGGGCAGAGACGGAGTAAATATGTCTGAGGGATAGCCATATTAGACCATTAGTTTTTTATTACTAAGAAATCGATTTAGTCTTTGAAGTAACAAATGTTGTAATTATTGCTCATCACCTTTATGCAATTTAAGATGAGACCTTTAAAGATTAAAATTCCAAAATACTCAGTTATCAAAGTTGTTTTTTTTCCAGTATTTCTACTTGCTAAATCACATATCAATCTGTTTATTAAAAATATTCTTACAAAACTGTTTCAGCTTTATAAGTTCAGGTTTCTACTCTGGTACAGTTGTATATTTATGGAGCTGTTTAATTGATATTCTGCTAGGATAACAAAACAGCTGTCCCCAAGGCTGTGAGGAACTTTAGAAGCATTTCTGATATTTCCTTTTTACCTCGCTTAAACAAGTGTACAATACTAAAAATTAGAAACACTCCTGACTCAGAGAGATGCTGAAAAACTAGTTCATCCATTTTCCCTCTCCAATATTGTACGGCCTTTACATGACAATTTCTAGCACGTTGAGATGAGAGTTGTTGTGAATTGTAAATTACACTGAATTGAAATGACGCATTGAAAACATACTTCTCACTCTCTCCCAGCCACTTCGACATGAGGTCTGAGGAGGAGACAGAGAAGAAGGTGGAGTTGTTGGCCTCGGTGGCCACCGCCTTGGCCAGGTATGACTTTCCTGTTCCCGGAGGACCGAAGAGCAGGATGCCTCTCCATGGGGTCCGTTTGCCTGAGAAACAAAAGACACAGAAGAAAAGTTTGTCTTTAAAGTAGTGTTGATATCAGTATATGACTGCTTACTGGGTTTAAACAGAATGAAGAGACTTGAGACCTACAGTACCTGTGAAAAGGTGAGGAAATTTGATGGGCAGGATGACTGCTTCCTTCAAAGCTTCCTTAGCTCCTTCCAGCCCAGCAACATCATTCCACCTCACATTGGGTTTCTCCATTACAATAGCACCTACACACACAAAAAACAGTAATGATGACACACCTACTGGGATGCAATTAATAGACACGGCTGTTTGATTATGACAAAACCAAAGAAAATTGTAAGAAATAATATCATAAATAAATATTTAGCTCCACATGATGGGGTTAAATCCCCCCCAAGGCCACTCACCCATAAGCTGCTCCTGCAGTTTTTTCTTCTCAGGGTTTTCACCCTCACTGTCACTGTCACTCCTAGAACACGGAACATAAAAATCCAATAAAGCCTAAAATGTTGTTGTTTTTTTTTACATTTAAACATACAAAAAAAAAAAAGGACATCATACTTGTCATTGCTCTGTGCTTCTTTGACAGGCTTCTTGCCCTGTTTGTCTTTATTCTTCAGATAGTCCTTCAGTTTCTCTGCTCTGTCCAGGTACTGCATACATTTTGCTCGTATACTCTCCTTCGCCTTGTCGCTGTGGGCCTCATCTGGAGTAAGAGAAGATGTTGCCATCAGCAAGGTGTATGCAAAACACAAAGAGCTCAGCTACCTGTCAAGATAAGATACTTACATTTTATGGCATGTAGGAAATATTCCACAGCATGCTGGTACAGGCGCAGAGCCTCCTCATAATTTTTCGCCTTGTCCTCCTCTGTGGCTTTAGTGACAAGATCAATGGCTTTCTGTAGCAGATGCAGAGATATAATGTTAAACCATGGAGTCAAAAACAGGCAATAAACACATGTCATAAACACAGTTTTGTTTTCACTGTGTATATTATACCTGGGCCATCTGCTTAATAGCTTTAAATGCACCTGCTATCATTGATATGCACACAATACACAGCTGTACCTTTCTGTTAGTTCAAGCTCAACAGCCTTTGGTTCCCGAGGGAATGCTTCACTACCATTACTAACTTTAAAATAGTTCTTTCATCTCAGTCCTGACAAAACCAAGGCTCTTGTGTCCGGCCCTGACTGATTCGCCGAGGAAGTCAGCCAGTCAGCCTGCTCGCTGATAATATCAAATCATCTGCCAAGAACCTTAGCATCATTCGTTATTACTTAGTATATTTAAATCTCACATTTCAAAGCTCGCCCAGCTTTCTTTCATTAAAGAAACATTGCAAACATGAAACCATTTTTTTTTCCCACCCAATCATCCAGAACTTTTAGTACACACTGTAACTGTCTCCCACTTATTTTTGCATCCCTTCACTGGCTTCCAGTGAAATTCAAAATTGTATTAATAGCATAAAGTCCTACATGGCTTAGCTCTCGCATAAACATGGAGAGCTACTGAGAATTTACAACATCTTTAAGTATCTCAGATCATCTAATCACGCTCTTAACTGTTAAAAACAGAGGTGCCCAGGTTTTCAGGTTACACCTAAACTCTGGAACAGCATTTCTCAGTAATTCAGGTCAGCTGAACCTGTGGTTTGTTTTATAGGATTACTGAGAACTTTATATAAGTTACTTTAAAAAAAGAAACGAAAAGCAAAGAAAAGAAAAACAATCTTTCTCCTATTATTTTTGGCTATAGGTTTACATCTGATGTATGTATAAAAGTTGCGTATATATATTTCGATAAATGCAAGACCATGTGCTGGAACATATTCACTTGTGTTTAATGTCTGGTTTTATTTAAACTGTGAAACACTTTGTAACTCTATTTATTTAAAAGTGATAAACAAAAGTTGTTATTATTATTAAAACAAAGAACAAGCTATTCCTTAAGACAAATATTCACTGTGCTGCTTATAAAGCCAGTCGTCAGACTAAAATAGTCCCCCCAAAACAGCAACGCTTTGTTTTCTGTCCTTTTAACTGAGCGAGCAGGGCCATACAGGCCGGCTAACGGTGACAGCAGATACCGTTAGAAACACCCTACAGGCGAGGCACAGCCAGTAGTACCCGCAACAAAGCCTATCGTTTCTATAATATGTAATCTAGACGACATATTTATTGTAACACCAAACCAAGGCAATCTTACTATCGGCTGTTTTGTTAGCAATTTAGCTTGCAGTACATCCAGCCACCTTAGGGTTTAAGAGCTAACCGTTATTTTGTATGAAGGTAGCCGACAGGCTGGAAACTGTGTTTTGAATTAGAATCTTTCTTTAATCGTTCAGTGGAAAAAAATAAATTATCTACCAAATGGCTCGAAGAGTCTTCGTAGCTTCCAGAAAATTCTTCCGCACGCAACCCAGTGTATTCAGAGTTGTAAAAAACCCCGCTTTTTGCTCCAATTATACACAAATCAAAGGCTAGCTCTGTGACCAAACTGAAGCGGGCTAACGTTAGCCAGCTAACAACAGCCTACCTGTAATGTTGACGTTGTCATTTCATCTCACTTTAATGTGACACGCGCAGATTTCTGTCCTCTGTTCCTCCGCAAAGGTGGACACCTGAAGAAGTGATGTCTTTACCAGCCCTGTTCTGTACGAGGACTGCACGCTCCTGTCATGACAAAACAAAACAGTGGCTAATGCGGCGGCTAGCAAAGATGACAGCTCGACCCAACAAGACGTCAACCAACAGGGGCAGTGTTGCCAACTCCTCAGTAAGGAAAATCGCTATTGGTTGTCCTAGAAGTCGCTAAATGACGTCATCGCCTAATTTGCATAATTGGTCATGCTAATCTAATCGTAACCTATGTTGTTGGAGAGAGAAATAACATCGTGGAAGAGACATAAAGTGAGTAAAAAACGTCCTAAATGCATTTAGAGTTTATTTAGAACTACAAATTAAATTTCTTTTAGCAATTATTGTTTTTTTTTAATGTCACAATTCCAACCCTGCTCCTTTACCCGGTTTTGGACCGGCAAAAGTGACCCAAATTAGGCACTCTGGTGGAGTTATTTTGGCTACGTTCACATTGCAGGTCTTAATGCTCAATTCCGATTTTTTTGATCAAATCCGATTTTTTTGTCTGCTTGTTCCCACTATAAATAAAATGCGACAGCAAACGCGCTCTAGTGTGAACGCTCAAAGCGGCCCGCATGCGCAAAAGAAGACGTCACACACAACGAACTCCGTTTATACCCAGAGCAAACAATATTGTTTGACTGATGACCGTTAATATAAAGACTTCCGACTTTACGTTTCCCAATTTTTACATAATAATGTAAATAACCTAATAATTATCCTTATTGCTGTTTTAGAGGAGCGGTGCTTTAAAGGATAGTTGCAGATTTCTGTCAGAATCTGCAGATTATACAGAACAAATAAAATGTTCACGTTTCTCCAACGTTGTCTTCCCAACAGTTTCACTGACATCTGGCCAGGAAGCGTTCGCGATGTCTTCTCCGGCGCTGATAATTGGCGTCTGTCTTGTGTCAGTGACGTAAAAGACGGATTTAATGCGACATGACCGTTCACACAGCAGTCGCTTTCTGAAACATCGGATATGTATCGGATTCAGTACCACATACGAAAGTGACCCAGATCGGATGTGAAAATATCGGATTTGTGGCGTTCACACTGTCATACCATGATCGGATATGGGTCGCATAGGGTAAAAAAAAATCGGATTTGATGCGCTTTCGCCTGCAGTGTGAACGTAGCCTTTGTGTGTGTGTGTTTATAAGTAGTTTTAAACCTTGTGATCCACAAAACAGCATAAGAGTAAAAGAAGAACTGGCTGCGTTACAGCACCCGCTGCTTGTTGATAGTAAAAGTGATACGCGCTTTCACGTCGTTTTTTAGCAACTTTTTTTTTTTTTTTTAAGTCGCTGAGGGGTCTGAAAACTCGCTAAATATAGCGACAAAGTCGCTAAGTTGGCAACACTGAACAGGGGAGCTCATACGTGACAGCTTCCGGCGAAGACTTCCAAAGGGCCGTGGCGTAAAAAAAAAAAAAAAAATCAGCAAACATGTAGTCACCACATGAATTATTAATAATACACCAAGGTTATTATATTCTCAGAATTACATTTATATATAAATGTAATATTTTTCCGAGACTATAGAGACCATTTAACTTGGAAAACAACTTCCGATTTTGTAGCTAAACTAATAAACTTGACAAACTTCAGGGACCTTAGCAAATGTTCAATGGCCTGCAACTACTGCCACCTAGCGGCCACAGCCACAAGCCTTTCTTTAAAGGCAGGAGTAGTTGGAGAAACACTGCGCTCATGTGAAATCAAGTATTTGGGAACGTTGTAGAGTACCCAACTGAACCATGCGAGAAAAAAAAATTATGGGATAGTTAAATTATGTTTGTGTGTGTTTTAATCTGTACATATATTGTGACTGTATTATATAAACCCAGAACACAGCAATATAAAATTGGATTTTGAGTGTAATGTTCACTCACACTCTGATGGATGCATCAGGGGCAACTCGGGCTTCAGTGTCTTACCCAAAGATGCTTTTCAGCAAGCAGCCTGGAGGAGTCGGGAATCGATGCACCGGCCTTCAGTTGATCTTCCACCTGCTCCACAGTCATCCCTGACAGACGCACCAAATTATGACCCCCACCAAAAATCTTCCTGACGCTTTTCCTCCACAAACACGTTGAAAGATCTATGGGTACTTCTTTGAGCAGCAATTTTGAAAAATTATAAATAACACATAAATAATAAATAAATGATAAAAGAAAAAAAGTATTGAAAAAAGTACTAAAAGTAATCAGTAACTGTCCAAAAGTCCAGCCAGTCAATGTAATTGTGCCATTCAGACTAACCTGCCACTAATATCTGGATGTCTAGTCAAAGTTCACTAGAATGGAAACAAAAAAAATGTTTATAGCGTGTTTAGTATTAAAAAGGTTCAGTTATCATAAACACAAAGATGCTCTGGTTCATCTGACTGAGCTGTGGGCCACAAGTCACACAGAAAACCACTGAAAAACAACACCTTGGTTTCTGTAACTTACAACAGTTTTATTGGTAGGTATGTACATTTGAGATTACTACATTGTTATCATACATTGTATACCATCTCTTGGAAGGAAATCTAAAATACTTTGCATATGACAGGTTGTCGCAGCAGCATTTATCCTCGCGACTTTTCAGTTTCATGATTGTGTTGGACGCAAGCTGCCACAGATAATACCTTTGGTTCCACAAACCCCTTCTTTGAAGCGTTGCATAGACAGAACAGCCACGATTTGAGAACAAAGAGAGGAAGGAGATAAAAGGTGTACATTCACAGGTTTAAAAGGGGTTTGACAGGTTAGTGCATCGAGCTCAGAGAGGAACAGGACGGCCTCGTAGCTTCTTAAACTTCACATAATCAGATCAGGTTAGAGCAGTTAGTGACAAGAAAGCGTGGTGTAAAAGCGTATCCCTTTCACTACTGCTTCAAATGTTGCAGAAACTGACTTCATGCCAGGCTGAGCATAGCTCAAACTGTGACGTTTTAAGGGAAGCAAAGCTAACTTCTGCTGTAATACAGCTAACATTAACTGTAGCTTGAAAAGGCTTAAATCGCTAAACAGGAAGTGAGTGTACTGTGATGAATTTTCACATTCATTAAAAGAAAAAAAAAAAAGAAAAAAAAAAAAAGCATCACAAGGACACGATGTCCCAAATGGGACAGAGGTCATTCAGGCGGGTGACTGTGCTCCGTATCAGAGAACCGGGGTTATCTTGTTTTCCTATGTTGCAGTCAGTGCGCACAATGCCACATTGTGTTCTTTTGGACCTCAGACAGAGGCTCTACTGAAGGGTAACTTTAGCTACATGAATAAGCTGACAGTGATTAAAATGTGTTTATTACAGTCACGTTGAACTCATTAACCAGCCAACGCAGGCAAAATGAACTGAAGGGGGAAGAATGGTCAACTTGCATATATTGGAAAAAAAATAAAAGTGTGGTTCAGTCAGTTAAATATCACGTGCATCACATTGTGTCTGTCAGCACACTGACTACATGAACACCAACACTGCTGCGAGTGACCAATACGACTTACAAGCGCTCATCATTTCTCAACATTTAACACAATTTTAGCACATCGGAGGGATGAACAAGAATGAATGGCTGGCATTCTTTTTCCCTGTGCTAACTTTGCATTATAATCAGTATTGTTGATGTTAAAGGGAACACCTGCTGCTCTTTTCCAACTCGATATTTTTATTCTGGGACTCCACAAGAGTAGCTCTGCTTGATTTACAGTTTAAAAAAAGATAATTTATCTACTAGACCCTCAGATGAGCCTTGATCTGCTTTAAATGGGTAATTTTAGCCACAGGCCCTTAAAAGACACCACCACCCTTTCAGTAAAGGCTAACTTTATTCTGATTGGTTGATTTCTGAAAGGTTGCTGGGGGGGGGGGGAGCTTAAGTTTGAGAATCATAACTCTCAATCAAATCTAATCTGGAAAAAAAAAAAAAGAGTGGGGAGGACAAACATCTGCAGCAGGTTATAGCAGAAGGTTTCTGTTAGGTGAATATCAAACTAGAGCTTTTTACATGTGTACATATACTCTTTTCTTAACCTTGCATCCTGTTTTTTTTTTTTTTGTTCCTTGAACTCAACCCATGAGTGAGTGAAAATGAAATTTAAATGTGGTCACCACATGTGCACCTGGCTGCTTAACACGAAGTCTGTCAGTCTGATAAACTGAAAATATCGAAATGACGTTTGTCGGCTTTGTTGGTCTTTGGCAGCAGAGTCACAATATTTGTTAAATGAAGAAACTGTTTTTACAGAATGAGTCATTAAGCTGGCTGATTATTTCAAGCAAACAAGGAAGCTGAGGAAGGATTGACACTTTCTATTCTTGGACCCATCATTTCCTCTGTGCTCATTAACTTGACCAAACAGAGTGCAGTACTTTTAGTTTAAAGGCCGGTCCATGAAAATATTGTCGGGCATAAACCGGTCCGTGGCGCAAAAAAGGTTGGGGACCGCTGTGCTAGAGGACAAATAAAGAGCTGGAAGCGAGCGTAACAGGTCCACCTAATATGAGAGACTTTTTTTTAACTTCTGTTAAGGTTTAATACTTTTCACTTTGGGTGCTTAAAATGAGAAAAATTCACTGTAGAACTTGTTGGGTAAACTCGGCCATTCATGGTACTCCAGAGGAACACTGATCTTTGAACATTCAATCACCCAGAAATAAGATAATACAACTTTCCTGAATCTGTTTTTTGTTTTTGTTTTAGGAGGTGAGGCAGTTTTAACATTCACTGTCAGTTCACTGTCAGCTCACTGTCATGTGACGCTCCTGTTAAAAGGTATTTGACCACACAAATGCTGATGTGGGCATGGCAACCAGAGAGGTGTAATCACAAGCGAAGCAGAATGAGATGAGACGATGTGGTAGTGTAGGTGTCTGAGTCGCGGGTGGGGGAGGTAACGCACGGTCATGTCATATATAATCGTCTAATACAGAGTCCAACATCAGGAAGTCATGCTTTCAGGAGATACACACTAAAAAATCGTAACATTGTTTACACTATAAGAGTAATACTATTGCTTGTGCATGTCTGAAGCGTAAAATTCTCTTATTGTGTGAATTTAAAAAAAAGGGAACACTATAAAGAGTGTCTCTGACTACAAGTAACAAGGCACAGTTGGTGATCCTGATTACAACAGTAGTTTGGGATAATGTGCTAAAACTATGAGGCACACTATCAAGCCAACGGCAGCGTGCAGCGAGGAAAGACACACTCGTCCGCAGAAATCTTTCACGCGCACAACCTCCGCTCGGGTAACTGCATCGCGACTCTAAAGCAGCGTCTCCCTCTCACAAAGACAAACACGCACGCTTTAAAAAGAGCCCAAAATACACCGGAAGGCTGTCGTGGAATGATAGGCAGAGTAAAAACTGCGAGCGTTTACCAATCTGCGCTCGGTCAGTTAAAAAAGCCTTCCTTTAGTTCGATGCACTTCACTAACACGTTTCTTAGAGCGCACAGGTACTGCAATCTCATAAGCACATCGGCTGCATCAACATCTCATCGGATATTTATAATGAAATATATTTAAAAAGAAAAAGCCCCACAATCACGTGGAATGTTATGAGATTGTTAACTGCTATATATATGTACACACTTTTTGTTTTCTGTGAAAACAGTCTCCCTTCACCTCGTGACTTAAAACAAAGTGCCCCTTCCTTGTACCTCGCCTCGCAACGCAGCTGACCACAAGGGGCCGAGGAGAAGCTGGAAGAGAAGGCACATTTTTGAGACAATCAGACAAAGCACCTCCTTGGGTTAAGGTTCCCCCTGCAGCACCACGCCAGGCCTGACTTCAGCTGTGAGCGGACAAGTTGGAAAAACGAACAAGATATTAAAAAGAAATGAAAACGAGAAAGAAAAAAGAATCCTCTCATCCACGCTGTCAGCATTTGGCGGGCTTCACGTCAGAAGACCCATGCGAGTGAGTTTGGCTGACAGGAAGGAGTGCAGGACGAACACCACTGGCTTTGGACCCGAGTGGAGATCAAACACCTGTAGGGTGGAGGGAGGGAGGAAGTTAGAGAAAGGAAAGGAGGATGAAGGAGAAGAAAAGAAAAATTCAAGATATCCAAGATATTCCATTATTCAAATGCAGATTATTGTTTTATTTGTTCCTCAACACTTTTATGGAAAATGGAAAATATTCCAGCTTTAATGAAATGGGCTGAATAGAAACAGTTTTCCAGTTTAAAAAAAACCCAAACATTTTAGTATTTTACTGTCACTGACCAGAAATATCTTTATTCCTGTTCTACAGATCCCTGACAGGTTGCATTTTACCTTAATTTTATTTCATATTATTTAATTTTACTGATCTTTATTTGCACTTTGACTTGCCTTCTGTGGATGGAAATGTAATTTCTTAATCTAAGGAATATAGTCCACAATAAATAAATAAATAAATAAAATCATAATCACAATATGTTACAACCAGTGACAGTATCTCAAAAAGTCTGACATCATAATACAATTGAAAAACAGAATTAACGGCACACTATCCACTACTGCATACTGTGTGGCACAGCTGGAACAGCTATGTGGTGGAGGTTCTTTAGGCATACCAGCTCTCTCAGGCTAGTTGGTAGACGGAAAACTAAAATATGCAAGTGAGCTTCCGGTCAGTTTGACTGCTGTAACGTAAATTACTGTTTGTAATGCACGGGTAAGTGAGCTTTCACATCTTTATGATAAATGAACTGTAATTATTCATGTACCATTAGCTTCAGTTCGCCTTCTTGTTGACATTCTTTTCTCTTTTTTCCCCATAATGAAAAACTCAACATGATTTCGGCTGGTTTAGCGTTTCAACACGCAGACGGTAAAAAAAAACATTGATGGAGATTCTGTGTTGAAAAAATGAAGCCAGTCCTAAACCTGCATTCTACCTGAAAGCCACCAGATGGCGATAGCAGGGGCTGCAAACACACTTTCAACCCTACTGAAGTCTACGGAAAACAGCAATTTTGCTGAGGACTTTATGGACTCAGTCACGTGCTTTGGGTCATTTTTTTAAACTATTAAATTCAGTTATTTAAATATTGGTCAAACGTTGGCTAACCACTTGTGATAGACAAGTCATTGGTTGGACCGGCCCGCCTTGTCACCACTGTTCCCTCTAAGCTGAGCGCGTGAGCAATCGTGCACTGCTGACACAGTCTTACTTTAATTCCAATTCAGGCTGGACTTTTTTTTTGTGCGCAGCGCAGATTTTCTGTGTGGGGAGACTGTGTCAGCACTCAGCGCGCTCAGCTTAGAGGAAACAGTGCCTGTCACAATCAAAACAGCAGAAATGTTGTGGATTTAAAACAGACTTCAGAAACTAACCGGAGACGACATGGCAGCTACGACCATCTCTTATATACACACATGGTATATTTGGTACATAAATATTTCAGCATGACGCAAAAGTTTTAATAAAACTGAGATTTAGGAATATTTTTGACATTCTTAGGTTTAAAAAGATTTTCCACTCACAATACATTCATAAACTGACAAGTTGCTTTACTACAATTTACCATTTCTCCCTCTGGACCTCCGAAGTCAAGGTACAGGTTGCGTATTCCATCGTCGGCAGACACTTTAAGCTTCTCGTAGGGGTATCTGTACAGCACAGCCCCCCCGCTCGGGTCGGCTGGCTCCCTCGTCACAGTGAAGCCTTTTTCATAGTGTAGAGTCAGCCTAACTTCCTGTCTGTTCAATGTGCAACCTAGCGGAGAGGGCGACAGGGGAAAGAGCTCAAGAAAAACTAGTGCACAGGTGAGTCACAGGGAGAAATGTAACAGTGCCGATGTGCAGAGGCTGGTTCTGGAAAACGTTGGGCTGAAACTAAAATGTTTTTCACTCTATTATTACTTTACCAGTTTCTCAATTATGTGAAGTTTTCTAAAACTAAACAGTTCTATGTTCAAATGAAATTTTTTCATTAAACTTTTCAAAACACAACAAATCAAAAAGTTTAATGCAGTAAAATATTTAAGGAAAACACAAAGAGTGATAAACAACTGAAACTGATTTTTTTACACATAAATGAACATCAAGCTTTTGTATCAAACAGAGTATGAATTCAGATTTATTATTGTAACAAATCCACTCTTACAATAACAGTGCTGATTAACAGTTGCAGTCCAAAGACAAGTTTGTGTTTTATATAAAAATCCAGGCAGCCTGCCGCAACGTGACCGTGAGGTCATCTGATCTGAAAGCATTTCCATGCGCATTACTGTAACCCAAATGTTTCTGCACAACTGTGTGTTTGTGTAGCAGCGGGACAGGGAAGGAGAATAGGAAAAAAAAAAGGCTGAGGCTTTCCAGTGCTGTTCCGGCAGCCAACTATTGTTCTGCACAGAGTGGAAACATTCCCCTTTGCTGCCTCCCATTTCTGCCTTTCCTACACAGAGCTGCTCTTTCTGAGCGATGGCACACTGTTGTGAGTCAGCTGCTGTCAGAAGCTTCCTGTCACAGTCCAAAGTACACAGGCCTATAGACAGGAAATATTTTATCTCTTTATTCTACTGCTCTTCTTCAAGTGGCATAGACGGTTTAGTTCACTGACTAATATTTCTTGATTTCCACTTAACATTTACTTGGAAGGAGGTAAAGGTGAACCCACATCCTCTGGTTCAAGGTCTGCTTACAACACGCCTCTGCTAACATGTGTGTACCAACACAGAGCACACACATCGAAACACGTACACATGCCACAGTGACGTAATCCACTGTGTTTGTACAGAATAATAAAGTGCCTCCTGTGGGCACAAAACCATCAACCTATTGTAAACTTGGAATAAGATACACTGTCAGATTTACACACAGATCGGACACTTGGGTCACCTGGGTCTTTTCACGTGTGTTGTGAATAAATGTTCTTTTTTTGGTACTGGTTTTATTTTGTTGTATTTATCCGCGAGACGGTCCGTGAAAATATTGTCGGACATAAACCGCTCCGTAGCACAAAAAATGTTAGCGACTGCTGGTCTGGACCACACTACTAAGTTTTGCTCTTTCAAATGAGCCACATTGCTCAAAGGGGCACAATTGTTGTTTCTCATTTTGTTTTTGTACTCAGGAAAAATGCTGCTGTGTTCAGGCACCAAATACTAAAGAATAAGTCAAAATAGCAAAGAGAAATTAAAAATGCATGCCATGAAAGAGTTCGGGTTTTAGGAGGTTAAGAATGCAGAGGTTTTGGTCCATATGACATGACTGTGTCACGACAGCATGACATGTGGAGGTCACGATCCAGTTGATCAGTAGTTTCTCTCCCTCTTCTCCAGTCTGATGCTCAGTTTGAGCTTCAGCAGGTCTTGGCCATATCCACATGTCAAACAGCTGTGATGTACACTTGTACCTAACAAAGTGGCCTATGATTTTTTTTATAACCATTTAGGCTGACCGTGCGGTAAATGAATCAGAAAGCCAAACTAATTTTATATTATCAATAGAGTATTTTCAAGAGACTATTGTGATTGTATTATATCGCCTGTTACAGCAGTGCGTCACCTGTTATTCATCAGCCATTGCTGCTAGCAGAGTTAGCATTTAAAGCTGCAGATACTGCTAGCACACCTGACCTCAGATACCCCTGTCAGTACTTTATCGTGTGGTAGTCTCTTTCTGCTACATGCTAAGATGGTGGCTGCAGGTTCACACTTATCTTAATGCCAGTTATGACGACACATTTAGGTTTCCAGGAAGCACTTAATTCAGCTGCACCTGAAACTGTGAGCTAATTATTTAAAATAGCAAGTGGATGTTAAGAAAAACAAAACAGGCAATCATTCAGAGCCTAAAACTGTTATGCTCACAGTTGGTGTGGGCCACAGCTTGTGAGTTTTGCTTGATGTGTTTTCAGCTTTGCTCATGATCTCCAAACTAAAGACTATAAATGACACCCACTCACCAATGGAGACTTCTTTGATGATCTCAGCGGCGGTGTGCGTCCCCTGCACGAGGGCTCGCGTCCATGATGACAGATCCCAGTGGGTCTCCACTCGGAAGATGTGGGACTCGATGCCCCGGCCCGTTCCAGTCCGAGTGGCAAACACCAGGTCTGAACCCTGGGCGGGAGAACTGCGGGCGCTGCCTGAGTGAACCAGTCTGGGGAGACATGACGATACAGGCAAAGAGAACGTTATTGAAGGAAGAAAGACAGAGGAGGGTTCATTTTACTTCCCCATAACCCAAACTACATATTTAACGATTCTCCAACTCATCCCTGTGCTATATACTTCTTCTTCTGGTCAACATGTGGAAACCACAATATCTGTAATGTTGCAAGAGCATGCAAAAATCTTCAGCTTGTCTCCCAACATGTCAGGCCTGTGTTTGTCCGTTTAACCCAACTAAATGCAGCATTAACGTCATTACGTTGCAGTTCTTGATTATAAAGAAAAAAGGCACAATGTATTCTGCTGTAATCGCAATCAAAGATAATTCTGCTTTCTTCCAACCGGCCGTTCTTCCAGTTAACATATCTATGATGTTTTTGTGGGTCACTGCCCCCTCCCATCGGTAGAGATTTGGAAAAGATTAGTTGCTGCTGTTGAGAGGAGTTCCTTTGATGCCGGCAACTAGAAATTTCCAGGTACTTACCACAAAAATTACAGCTCGTCAGCAGTTCCAGGAAAGTTTCTTTTGACACTCAGCTGATCTGCTGTTGAATATTTACTCACGCCCAGGCTCAAAGGCCAACAGTTCTCATTTTTAGCAAAAGCAGAAACATCTGCACAATGAAAGTGAAAATGAAACCCACTTTGCGAATACAAATGTAATAACAAACAGAATGTAAGGACCTTTAACCTCCTAAGACCCGAAGTCTTTCACGGCATGCACTTTCAATTTCTCTTTGCTATTTGGGCTGATTAGGACCTGATGAAGGTAAAAACCTGATTTTACCTGATTTTTGTTTTTAACCTGATTTTTGTTTCTAAAAAAAATAAAAAATCCACACATGAGGACATTCGTTTTAAATTTCGATAAAACAGTGGCAGTATAATATCCTCGTAAGTGGACATCAGGCCGTTGTAGAGCAAAATTTGGTGCTTTGGTCTAGACAACCCAAAATGTGATGTCCACATATGTGGACGCCAGGTCCTCGGAGGTTAAATATCATAAATGTTTCTGTTCAGCAGCCAGACTCTTTTCAAAAACAATTTTTTTTTAACCAATTTTACCAAAATCGTATGATAGCAAAAGTTTATTTATTATATATAATACATTACAGAGCATATATATACTTATTACTGTCAATGGCATAAAGCTCTTTTTAAGGATTTAAGACTTTTAAAAACCTGAAACATCTGATGAAATATGACAAAGAAAAAAATGTCACAAAACTAAAAATCTGAAAGCAGAGCTGTCAGTAAAGATGTGAATAAAGACTGCTGGTGTGTTTACCTGGTGGCGAGCAGCGGGTGTGTGAGCACAGGCATGGACCAGGACTCTCGGCTCCACGGCACCGATTCAAATAGCAGGATGTCCTTCTCAGTCAGCGCCATGACCACTGGTCTAAACTGCTGGCGTCCACCTTCTAGCTGGACCTGAAGAAGAACGTTGAGTACTGCTTAAGAAACCTGGCCTTGATCACACAGTTTAGCGAACTATAGGCCTATTTCCAAGCTGCCTTTAGTCTCCAAGGTTTTAGAGAAAATTGTTTTTAGTCAACTGAAAGATTTTCTAGATGAAAATGGCATCTTTGAGGTTTTTCAATCAGGTTTTAAAACCCTTCACAGCACAGAATCTGCATTATTAAGGGTTTTGAATGACATCCTTCTGGCATGTGATTCTGGTAACCATGTTGTTCTTGTCTTGCTTGACCTAACTGCTGCCTTTGACACCGTAGACCACAATATTCTAATTTCTCGATTACATGATGTAGTGGGTATTGGTGGCACTGCACTTAATTGGTTTAGGTCTTATTTGTCAAATAGAACTTTCTCTGTCAGCCTTCTCGGTTACGAACCATCTTCTGCTCCTCTGTCATGCGGCGTCCCACAGGGCTCAATTTTAGGGCCACTGCTCTTTTCACTGTATCCATTGTCTCTGGGTTCTATCCTTAGAAGGCATCGGATTTCATTTCATTGTTATGCCGATGACTGCCAAATTTATTTGCCACTAAAGCACAGGGATGGCATCTCCATAAAACCTCTCTCGACATGCCTAGATGACATTAAAGCTTGGTTGGCTCTAAACTTTTTAAATTTTAATGAAAAGAAAACAGAGCTGTTGGTGTTTGGACCCAGTGGTACCTCTGAGTCGTCCTCTGTAGATTTGGGACCCCTGGAAGTCTATTTTAAACCTGTTGTTACTGACCTTGGTTTTAAGTTGGACAGTGATTTTAAATTGGACAACCAAATCAGAGCAGTGGTGAAGTCCAGTTTTTATCATTTAAGGCGACTGGCAAGAGTAAAATCTTTTCTTTCGAGGCAGCACCTTGAAACAGTGATCCATGCTTTTATTTCTTCCCGCCTGGACTACTGTAACTCAATTTATGTGGGGGTCAGTCAGTCGTTGCTCTCACGTCTGCAGCTGGTTCAAAATGCTGCTGCACAACAGGAACTCGAAAAAGAGAGCATATAACCCCCTTGCTAGCCTCTCTGCACTGGCTGCCTGTGTCTTTTAGAGTTAATTTTAAAATTCTTATATGTTTGTTTTTAAATGCCTTCACAGTCTTGCCCCGCCTTACCTCTCTGAGCTTCTTCATCCCCACATACCCTGTCGGTCTCTCAGGTCAGCTGACCAGCTGCTCCTGGAGGTACCGAGATCCAGGAGGAAGCTCAGAGGGGACAGGGCCTTCTCTATTGTGGCTCCAAAATTATGGAATAATTTGCCCATGCATGTTAGAGAGGCCCCTTCACTGTCCACTTTTAAATCACGTCTTAAAACCCACTTTTATTCCTTGGCTTTTAACCTCAGTGAGACTTAGTTTCTCTTTTAATTGAAGTAGTTATTTAATTAATGATTTCACTCTTCTTTTATTTGTGTTTTATTTATATCTCATGTAATTTTATTTTACAGTTCCAATGTACAGCACTTTGTGTCAGCTGTGGTTGTTTTAAAGTGCTTTATAAATAAAGTTGATGATGATGATGATGAGTAGAGATGGTAGAGCCGACATTTTTTGTTTTTCACTTCCACTGACTTTTCTCCAATCCTGCTGTTTACACAGGTATGGGTGAACAGATTATAAAATAAAGCAGGCTTTGGTTATTAAATTTTAATCATGTTAATTATGAAGGGAGAAAAGGCTTCATGATGCTTCTGTAGATAAAAATCTGGCCAATTAGATCAATTACACCAGTCAGGGTTCAAATCAGGAACCTCTTGCTGCGAGGCAACAGTGCTACAGCCGTTACATCACCGTGCTGCCGTAGAGTATAACAGGGGGTGTAGTCTGACAGGATATGGATGCTGTGATGCAGTTTGCTAATGTAATGATGTAGTTTTTACAGAGTACAGGTGTAGCAGAGGAGTTAATCAGGTCATCGTGACAACCTGACCTGATTTTTCTTCTAGCCGTGTGGTAAAAATAGGGCAATGTGTTCATCCGAGTCATTACTGCGAGACTGGAGTTTTTTCAGTGAAAAGCAGCAACACTAAAACACAGAGTGTGTCTGCGGTGCAGAGGTGGGCTCTGCAGGATATAACGTAACAAGGGAAACTTCTATCTCTGCTTCCTGTTCCAGCCAGGTCAAAATATACAGAACTACACACTTCAAAGTGAAGTCACTGTTCCTGTGTGCGATAAAAGTATAGCCTGCTTTCAGAGGCCACGTGGAGAGGTTAGGACTGAGGCTAATTAAAGAAAACACGCTCTTCCTGTGGCTGCTTCACATACAGAAGTGCCAGCCTCCACGTCCGAGCGTCAGGTTTGTTTAGTGACATACGAGCAACAAAGAAAACCACAGATGCAATTTCCTCTTGAGGGCAGCTTGTGCTTCAACTCTATTCATCAGTACTAATAATACACTGGATTTCCACTTTCTACCATGTAGACATATACAAAAATATTTCAGTTAGATTGGCTTCCTGTTAATTCCAGAATTTAAATTACATTTTTGATCCTTGCATAAAAAGTCCTGAACGCTCTTAAAGACTTCACAGCATAATGTTACCCCTGTGGAGCACTTTGCTTTCAGGATGCAGGCTTATTTGGAATTTCTAGAGTTTCTAAACGTAGAGTAGGAGGCAGAGCCTTCAGCTATTAGGTACCTCTTCTGAGGGCCCAGCTCTCAATTTGGATTTAGGAGACAGGCACCCTCTCTGGATGATTTCTTTTTGGATAAATCTTCTAGTTTGGACTGGTTCTTGTCACTCTGAACGACCCCTTTAGCTATGCTAGCATAGTTTCCCACTGCAGGGGGACTTCCCATCATGCAATGAGCACCTCTTCTTCCTTACATGCCTCTATTGTCTACCCTCTCATGCAGTCTGTGTTTTGCGCATTCATTGTATGTTCTTCTGTTTTTTTTATAAGTGCATTTACTTACAATACAAAGTGCGTAGAGGTGGATCTGTGTTTACACTGGGTCTCCTTAAGCTTTGATGCAATTTTGCTGCTGGATACAAAAATATCCCAGGAAAACTAAGGCTCGGGTGACAGTGTATTTTTTTTTTTCCCCAACACAGTGACCTTTGGTAGCTTTTCGCAGGTACCTAAAAGGTGGGTGGTGAAACAGTTGGGGTAACTATGGAAATTCTGCCCTGTTAAAGAGCCATGCTGCTGCTGCACATCGGGCAAAAAGAGAGGGTGATAGAAAGTGAAAGTAAAGCCTCAGTAGAGACAGAGCAAGAGAGGGTTCAAAACAAACAGTTCATCCATTAAGCAACAAAACCTGGCAACAAAAACTTTTTCTCCGCTTGTCTTCCAGCTCAAAGTCATCTGGTCATGTGTGTCGTTGTTTTGGGGCTTTTTGGTCTTTTTTTAATGTAGTAACTCATGTACAGTACAGCACGCAGGTAAAAATACCTGTTCAGCCAGCCAGCCGATGTGTTTGAGATGGGGGTGTGTGGAGGCTGAGGTCGAGGCCCCCAGGTAGGCGCTGATGTGAGCCAAGGTCTGTGGCAGCAGGGCGGCAATGTTGGTGTGGATGGCAGTGAACCAGGTGTTGGCGGTGGGGCCGTCTTTACATCGCAGCACCACCGTGTGCTGGCCGTCTGGGGAATGGAGCTCTAACAGTCTGGATGAGAGAAAAGGGAATCATCAACTAGATCAGACTTCAATAATTATTATAACGATTAAAGGTCACTTTCTTTAAAATTACCTAACAATGAGCCGTAAAAGAATAGTGCAGTTTGGAAATGGAGGAAGTGATGGTAGCCACTAAAACCAAGTACCTTCTAGTGGGTTATTCATGATGAAGTTAAATCTAATTTCCTCAGTAAATAATCATTTAACTGCTGCATGCTGCAGTTTAGAGCTTTTAACTGCAGCTGGCATTCCTTAGTTTTGTGTTTCAAGCTGATGATTCAGAAATCCAGCTCACTCCTTGCTATAAAATTCCACCCACTCAGCAGTTATATTCACAAACACGCTTCGATCGATTCCCGCAGACTCGATTTGCAAAAGGGCGACTCACTGTTTATCTGAGCAACAATTAGGATTTGCATCATCTTTATGGAAACTAACTGTTAAAACTCAGATTATAATTCTTCCCCCTGTATGTTTGCCTGCTAAGACCTTTGTGGCAGGAATAGTTCAAACTTAAAAAACAGCGTTGAACAGAATCATAATGTGGCTGAAGGTGACAGATCAGCAGGAATCCCAGAGAATGAGTGCATCTCAATGACATCCCCCATTGGTTGGGCACTTTCTTATAGCCTGCCCACCGTTGCTGCACAGCTGCACATGTGCAAGCTGCTTTGCAATGCACCTCCGCCTCAGTTCCTCCTTTTCATACCTAATCAAGGGGATGTCTGTTTTTGCTTTGTTCTCACTGTTCTGTTTGTGCTGCCACCAAATATAAATGACAGATGAAGATAACAGTCCTCTTTGGAAGATATCGCTTGTGAATTTGACTTTTTTTTAATGCTTTATTAACTTATTTTGGTGACTCCGTTTAGTGAAAGGTGATACTACATTAACCTCTAAAATCCTTTTGTAATCAATCAGCTATCATTGCTGTATCTTTGCTAATACCCTTTAGTATTTGCTAACAGGTGCATATACCTCAGTGCCTCTCTTGTGTGCCATTTCCTCAGACCTGTCTGTCCTTCTGAAATATCAAACTAATCAAATGGACGCAGCACTCGTTGTGTTACGCTGTGGAGCTGCAGGGGTAGAGCTTTATAGAACTGCCACGATAACAACAGTGTGAGTGACTCATTGTGGTTTTACTTTGGCAGTTTTCAGATCTCACTCTGACCTGGTGACGCGGCCAAGAAGGCTCATTGTGTTTCAAATTTCTCCCAAGTGTCTGTTATCCAAACAGCCAGACGTTTTTCATTCGCACTGCAGATTTGCAGCTGTAACTGGCTGAATCTGGGCATGTTTTTCAAGGTGCAATTTTTAAACTATAACCCACCGGCTTAAAGGGAATAGGCCTTTTCTGCAGGTGCTGCTTTACTTGGACATTTTCCACCATTCTCCTATTTATTGCGCGATAAACACAAGAAACATTTGTACTTTAGTGCATTCTTTCTTGGACAATTAGGTGAGTCCATTACTTGATTTGTCACTTTTTATTTCGCTAATTTTATGGAATTAAACTCTCGTAATAATTATTATTGTAATTGCTGAACAGCACCGGGGAAGAGTCTCTCCTCAGTTTTTGTTGCATTGCACTAGAGAGACACGGGAGATTCTCATCAGCATGAATAGTGAATGCAGCGACACAGAGAACTGGCACTATACGGTGGATGCTAAGTCATGCAGAACAAACAGCCAGTGTGCAAGTCTCGTTCCCATGTCCGAGAACTTTCTGAACTAACGAGCTATCCCAGAGCCCGCGCTGAAGTAGCTGCACACTGCAGGACGCCTACCCATATATAATGACAACCTCAACAAACTGTTGATGTCAAACAGTTGGGCAGCCATAATTGGCCCATCAAAGACTAAATTCTGGACTTTTAACTCATTAATTTTACAGCTTTTCTTACTGATAAGACCTCCCCCATTGCCAACCATACTTTATGTGAATTAAATAAAACGGTTTATAATTACAGGACAGCTATCAGAACTAATTCTGTAAATTTTACACATGTATTTCTTACAATTCAGTAGATACAGTAAAGAGTGTCAGGGGTGGGGCACTGCATGCACGCATATATTGGCGGCTTCTAGTTTTTAAACTTGCCCAACCTGACTCAACAATGGCCTTATTACATGGAACAGCCCTGTGTTAGGATTAGCTCAGCCAAAACTGCAGCAAATCCATAGTTAGAACTTTTCTTCACTTTTCACTTTCCTTCTATTTGCAAACAGAGTAGAAAGCATTCAGAGACACACGGAGCAGGTGGATGGAGGCCGCTGTGCTGAGAGCTGAGCTCCTTCTATAACCATCTAAAGGAAATGCCCTCTGTTTGACATTAACCAGGCCCAGGAGCACAACAAAGAAAAACAGAACTTGTTGGCCAGTGTTGGGAGCATTCTGCATATACACAGGTCTCCTTATTTGAAACTTTGGCCATGTTTGGTGAAAGCATTCGCCGCCGTTGATATATATCTGAACAGTGGTGAATCCTTTCGCTAAATATATGACAAAAACTAAGGAAAAGCATTGCAGGCCCACTTGAATATTCACAAAGACACAGGAGTGTGTCTGTCGTGCTTTTTATCTCTTTATAAAACAAACATTCCAATCTAATGAACAGAGGTTAGACACTGAAAACGATTACACACCCAACCACACCCAACCTCCCACATACACAGGTATTTCCCTCACACACACACACCTGTTCTCCAGGTCTGGCATGGTGAGGTTTCTGCAGATGAAGCACATCTTCAGACTGATGACCTTTCTGTCTTTGGATGAGGAGGAGCTGCTGCTGTGTTTGGGCGACCCTGAGTCATCGCTGCCGCTGTAGCTGGGTGACTGTGGGCGGACGCCGTCCCACGGCAGGTCAGCCACCAGGGATGGCTTCTTGAACAGTGGAGAAACCTCACGGATGTACTTCACTGTGGAGTAACAATAGAAGAAGCACATCAACCAATGAGGTTGTTTTTATTTTGCGTAGTTGTTATATTTTTTTTTACCCTTTTATTACATTATTTCAGCATATTTATATTTTTATGTTATCTAAGGTAGATTTAATTATGCTTTAAGTTTTATTTACTTATATATATTTTATTTATTTCATCTTGATCTTAGTGCAAACTGTGGCACCATTAATCAAGAGAAAATCAAATATATGAGATGGACATTTACCCCTTCTTTTTCATCATCGAATAAACCAATCATGTTGCTGTTTTTGAGAAGCTGAATGTAAAATAAGCTAAAATAAGACAGATGCTTGGTTGCGATATTTGGAGTGGCCATCTTTAACCCAAACCATAAGGAATCTCTGGGATGTTTTCTGAAAGAAGTCAGCTTTTAACCTGCTTCTGAAAACACGCGTGGAGAGCACTTCTTTCAGCCTCAGGTTTGGTCCTGTATTTATCCAACCTGATATCCAACCTGATGTTTTGAACATAATAACATCATATTTTGGCCGAGAACCCAGAGGCCGTCTTTATTCTTTAAAGTGGTCTCCTGCGTGAAATTATCTTAGAAAAACAGGACCTGACTCGGCCGTACGGCTTCGAGGTCAGCTGTTTGTAATAAAAATCACTTTTGCACCGATGTGATGGATTCACTTTCCAAATTTGGACTTTTGCCGCCTTCTAACCCCCACCTTGCCTTCACTTATTCTTCTTCATCCGTTTTATCCTCCTGTGCGAATGAACACTACATTTGCTCCGTGTTCAGTCCTGTGCATGCTCTCGTAGTCCATTTGTGTGCAAAATAAGTGAGTATGGGAGCTAAAAGAGAGAGTCTGGGTATGTGTGTATGTTGGACAATGAGTCGGTCTGCTCTGCATGAAACCTGAGACGAGGCTCTCGGGAGGTGAGGTCATTCTTGAATGTAGACCAGGATATTAGGATTGTGAAGGTATGCATGCGCAAGAGAGACCTACAATGGTTCAAGAGAATGTGAATCCAATGGCTCAAAATTATGAACTGAGGTATGAATAAATATTCATGACAGCTTTAATACTTGAACAGTACACACTGACAGTGAGAAGCTGGTAAACCTATTTAGCAATCATCTAAGAAAGGCATCCAAAGATTTAAGCTTTATAAATGAGTCAGATAAACTGTTGATGGGCTTAAAGATATGGGTAGTTAAAAATTAAAATTTAAAAGAAACTGAAAGAGAAAACGAGCAGCAAAAACTGCATGACAGATATTTAAATAAGCTGGCTAAAAAATGGATGTGGCAGCTGAAATACAAATAAAAGCATTTAAATGTTGAAGAATAAACACAAAAGACCTTAAATAATAAGTTATACAGTTTGACTGCAGATTAAAAAGCAATACATGACTGAAATTTATGGCTGCATTATGAAAAAGTTAAAAGTAATGAATAAGTACTTAAAATATTCAAGAAAAAGCTAAAGCTGTGTATAAATAATCATTAAAGTTGTCGTTTGAGTTGTTCTCGACGTCATGGTTAAAATGTCCAGCTTCTCTCACTGCTATTGCAAACTAAATAAATACATAAATAAATAAAATGACAACACAGATATGATCTTACAGTGTCAGTGAAACTGCATGTTTCAGAGTGGTGGGGTACCGGAAGCTTGAAGGTGGAAAACCACTAGAGTGCCTGTGTGTGACCCTGAATCACTCAGTGAGATACAGATTGACTGATATGTAGGTGCAAAGCATGCTGCACGGTGACTGTGTACATTACACGTATGAGTCAGAGGGAAGGGTGGAGTGGGGAGTAATGCTAAGGCAAGAGCAAAGACCAACCATCCTAACCACACCACCCACACCAACACGGTCTGGGGCCATTTCTGCAAACCTAAGTGGTTTGGACTAAGTAGGAGAGTGTGAAAGCATTCCTGAATGCCAGTGTTTATGTGTGAGAGTTCTAGAGAAATGCATGTCTCTGCTGCAAAGCCCCACTCTCACACTAATAATCAGATTTGGTGCAGAGATGTTCAGCCAAGATATTTTCCGTCAGCAGACCCTGGTCTCTTTGTGGTTCTGCATGTTTACATCTCTGCATGCGAACATCTCACTGTGGATCACCGGGCTGTGATTGTCTGTGTGAACGTCTCTGTTTCCTAACAGCAGCTTTCTTTCTTGAACTGTAGACAGCGACAGAAAGCATACAAGCTGTGGAAATTGGCTTTTTTTTTGGGTGCTGCTACCGCAGTCATTTGGTAGCCTCTTCTCAACCACATCAAACAGAGCCACTACAGAAGGTTTGATCATCTAACCCCGATGTCTCCTGGAATCGTCCCAGGTGAAGCGTTTCAGGCATATCCAATAGAGAAAAGGCTCCAGGACATACCAGAGAGATCATGTCTCAGCCCAGAAGAGCTGGAGGTGCTGGATCTCTGTTTAGACTGCAGCCACCATGAATCAGGCTCAGATAATCAACAGAGAATGAACCGGTGGAAACTACCTAATCAACAAACAGCAAATATTCACGTCCAGCTCCATCGATCTCTGTGACGGGAGGAGGAAAATCTTATAAGCCAAAGTCCCATCTCATCAATTAAATGGTGCTGCTTCTTCCTGCCAATGGAACTTGCACACTACCTCTTATTAATGATTTCACTCCAGACCAAAGCAGCAGGATGAACGCAGATTCAGCCAAACGTGTCCAAACACACTGGACGACATCTGATCAGAACACGCAGCAAAGTCACCAAAGAGCTTTTCATCCTGAACGGGCAGAATATCTTCAACTGTCCGAGTCAGTCATGTCAACTCAGCCTACCTGAACTGCAGGCTACACGTTGACCAGACGAGACCAGAACAAGTCGAGACCAGAGCATCTCAAGTGTCCTTCAGATCAGTTCATTTCATTTATCAATATTTGTTTAAGGTACTGTGGACCAGTAGAGACCATTTTCCCTGTCAGTAATAAAAAAATCTTGCTCTTGGCTCTTTAAACAAACAAAGAAAATGGGGGACATGAAAGCAAATGTTTCCTTTGCAATATCAGAGTGTTTCACAATGTCAGCTCTGTGTTAAAGGGTTCATCTTTATCTTCTTTATGCATAAGAACCGGCAAGGTTCACGTAATAGATCTGTACACATTTTTCCTTTTCTTGAACTTCTAAATATTGATCTTTTCAGTGGATTTAAGGTGTCTGACGGCCAGCTTCTGCAAATCAGATACATTTTCCCTTATTAATAATTTTTTTGAGTTTTTATTTGTTTTCATGAACAACAAACAATAACAATTACTGACATCCTTGGTAAAAATCAGTGTATCATACAGTCAGTATAAAATGTGGCTTGTAGTCTAAAGCCCTTTGAGTGTCCGGTAAGATTAGAAAAAGACTAAATAAATGCTAATGCATAACATTAGGATAGCTGAATCCCAGTGCATTGTTCTGTCTTAAGCACAGCTTAAAAACAAAACGACAACAACAAAAAAACCCATCAGAATCATTTTAGATCCACAGTGTGTAATCTGCTTGAGGTCTCCATTTTAAAAATCTGACCAGATTCTCATTGGTGTGTCTGCCCTCCTGTCCTCCTAGCCTGTCCCTGCAGCTTGATAAAACTTCCACGAAATATAGACCTTTAATTTAAGCCACGCAGTGCATAGAGCAGCTGTGCCCAGTGGATTCCTGGGGTAACGACTGAAGAACTTAGTGACATATGCCATATAAATATTACATCTGTATATGTATGTGGCATTCCCATTCAGCAACGAATGATGTTGCTGATGGTGCGTAAGCAGAGGCCTGGCGGACCGCTGGGTTTGTAATAGCTGGCACACACCCTGAAACCCGAACTCTCTACCCACAGGAACCTCACACAAAGATGGCAACGGCTACGGCCAAAATGTTTAGAAGACGTAAATTACACCGAAGTTGAAAAGAGACTAAAATTTCTCAAATGACCAAAAATCCAAAACTAAATCAGGGGCCAAAATTCATTCTTGAAGATAGTCCACTCTGACAGACTTCTTGTGTTGGGCATGGATCATTGGCCATAACAGGACAGGGTAGGATGGGATAGGATAACCAATGTTTTCAGGAATTTAACAATTTTTTATATTGGAATAAACTTGAGAGTATCTGATACACTCTCAGACAGAAAAAAGGATCACAATTATAGCAATGCAACTGAGATAGAACTATTATAATTCTCTTATGAACTAACAGATACAATAACAAGGTTGAAAAGTCCAGCCATACTTATGTTTCAGCTGCAACAAACCACTATATAGATAATAATAATAATTTGTCTTAATTAATCTGTACTTTTGTTTAATCCAAAAAAAAAAAGAGACATTAAGCCCCACATATTTTTCCAGAACCCAATCCAACATCCTTAAAATGCTGGTTTTGACCAACCATCTCTCCCAAAGCCAAAGATATTCAGTTAAGCAGCAAATTCCCAAAATAGTTGTGGTTTAATTCTGTTTTGACTAATGGTTGCAGCTCTAATCTCCATGCACTTTTGAAATTAAAAAGAAAAACATGCAAATATTAAGGGACGAATAGATGACGGTGGAATAGACCTGAAATGCTGATCTCCATCTCCATTGTGTGTAATTAAGTTGTTGTCCGGCTGCAGTGAAGCTTGTGAATGCTCTGTTGTGTAATACGTTGGCACTGTGGGCCACTGTACATCTGCTTCTATTCAGTTTTCCTTGTGTGTGTGTGTTTGTGTGTGTTTTTGGCCGAAATGAAAGGCCTTGCAGTGGCTGCACTCTTTGATGTAGCCATCATCGCTGGTTGTTGTCTCTCTTTAAAGCTGAGATGCCACAAACAAGCTTTACCTCTTGTGACGTTTCCAGCTGCTGCGATGTCACCACATTGTTACTCTTGGCTGTAGCCTACTGGCAGATACATATTTCTCTGAACTACTAATTATGCAATCCACTATACAGCTGAACATGAGGCATGACAGCAGATTCAGAGATCTTTTGAGAGCTTTCTGCAGCACACTGTGTATGTGGAAGCTTGTGCATTACAAGTCCTGATGATGTTGTGTTGTAAATTATGGTGCTTTTAACAGGTCACTGCAATATGCACGCGTGAACCACCTCTGCAAGTCCAGTTACAAAATATTAAGATGGTGACTGCAAAAACACTCAGCTCGAAGCTTCTGTGACTTCACTAACCGATGGGTGATGTCAGCCTGGCTACCTCCACCCCTTATATAGAGTCCACGGCCAAGACCAATTAAAGACCAGCAACTCCTAACTCAACGTTCCAAGTCAAGACCACCTAGTACAAACTCTTGGCGGATACAGGTGGGTTTTCCAAGTATCTGTTATAGATTGGTTAAAAAGATTTTCCCCTCCTTCCGTTTTTCTGCCAGAAATAATCACATTTCCTCTTCACAGTCTGCAACTTTGTGATAAAACACTGTCTTCCTTTTCTATCGTGGCAGGCAGATTCAGTGCTGTCTGCCTCTGCTTCGGTGCTGTTGGATGAACTCATTAGTTCTGTAGACCTGTCGCTCAGCTCCACTTCTGCTTTTAATTAGGCCTATGCACAGAGGACTCTCGCCTCTGTTCATGTATCGGTGCGTCTGTATGTTTCTACACTAACGTGTGTGAAGGAAATTCCCCGGAGATGCCGACCAAAACATCCCCGTGAGTCTGGCTCATCTGCCTCTCTTCATACCTCACTGCCTGCAAGGAAAGAGGATGCACGGGAAAAAATAACATGTAGAAGAGAAAGAGTCTGACTCGACACATATTTGGTTGTGGCAATAGTTGTGGTACAAAGCTACCAGAGAACTACTCTTCTTTACCACACACACACAGAAGTAATCATCTCATGGTATGGCTGAAATAATAGCTTACAGAGCAGCAAGTCACTGAGTCAGACCCCAGCCTCTGGATTTTCCCCCCAAACTGCCCAGAATTTCCCCTGTGTTTTGGCCAGCAAACCTCTCCACACTCGCTTTTGTCTCACTCACTCTTACTCTCTAAACTCCGCTGCTAAGTTGCCTTTCTGTCTGTCCTTTTTTCCCTCAGTCTTTCTCAATCTTATTCTCCTTTCCACACATCTTTCACAGTCCCACCTCTAGTTTTTCACCCTCTCTCTCAATTTCTTCCCTCGAGTGTTTCTGCCAGAAACATAATGAGAACAATGTGTCAGAAAGCAGATCCAACAAAGAGTGTGCGCACACGCGTGTTTCTGTGTACGATGTTCTCGTGCAGTCACGTCTCCAGAACACACAGCTGCAGTTACACTAACATGTATGAATAATTCTATTTTTTAACTAGTTGCTGACGGTTATGTACAAAGGGTTAAAAGAACAAGTCAATACCAACAAGATCGTAGCTAAATCTACGGTCAAGTCCAGAGTCAAAAAACAAGTCAAGAGCAAGTATTCTTTCAAAACATCAAAAACTCAACAGTATGAAGTCAAGTTGTATATTAAGAGTACAATCCAAGTTTAAAATCAAGCTAAGAACCAGTAAGCTCCAAGTCAACTCCCACTACAAAAGCGCCAAAACTTCAGCTAATACGAAAGAGTGCCACGTCAAGTAACAGTTAAAACCAACAGTTCAAAGAGCCATTCAAACCTACGATCAAACCAAAAGTTAAATAAAGTGAAGTCAAGACCAACAGCTCACAAGTTTAGTCCTTGGGGAACTATAAAGCCCAAATCACATCGCGAATTTAGTCCAAAAACTCCAAGTCAGGCTCAAAATACCCAAAGTCAGGACCAACAAATCGTCCCAAGTAAAATATAAAAAAAAAAAAAAACAGAGTCATGATGAGCGAGTTCCAAAATGTAATATCAACAAAGTCCCAAAAGTGCTGATGTCCTACTCACATTCTTGCCAATGAAAGAGTCAAACTCATAATAAATGTTATAGTAGAAAAATATTTTATATCATAAATCATTTGTTGCACTGACCGGAGACATCTTTCAATTTCATTGTACTTGTGACAATGACAATAAAGAATATTCATTCATTCATTCATATTCATTGAATTAGTGTTTATTTTATACATTTGAGTCTTTGATTTCAATTTGCCATTTCCACAGTGATGATAGGTACTGCTTTAACATTTAAGGTTGCCTTTAGCTATTGGAGGCAATGCTGTCAGTACACAGCAATCATTTATGCTAATGCTGGATTTACAGCATTTTTCTTTTAAAGCAGTGTTATCCATCACGTGATTCGCAGGATATTTAACACACTGGATTATCCAAAAATACATTCCATTAAGGCATTTTATCTATAAATGGTTTTCCAATTTATTTGGCATACCCAAAGGTCAGTGCATTCAGTGTATGGCATGAAAGTGTATTTTTATCTGTGTCAACTTTCTACCAAGGATAAAGCAGATTATGGACAAAAATAATCACATTCACCATTGTTTGCGACTACTAAAGATTACAAATGTCTACCTGTCATTGCTGCAGCGGGGCACAGACTGATGCTGGTTTAGCTGTAGTAGGTTCTTACAGAGGACAAGCAGGATGCTTTCTGGTGTAGTGGAGCATTAGGCTATGCAAGTCAGTCACACATGAGAAAAAAAAAGTCCAACCTTTCTAAAAATTGAACGCCTGTCAAAGCAGATGTAATTGCATGAAAACCACAATGGCAGAGCAATGAGACCAGACACACCAGAGCTTATGGTTAGAAGCTCAGCATTCAGTATTCAGACCAAATGCTGCTCTCTTATGTCCTAATGCCACAGTCACGCTGCAGCATGACCAAAGTTACTGTGACCGTGTGTCACTTGGGATCCTATTGCTGCTCAAATGGCTGCTCTGAAGACGGAGACATGTCTGTGATCACTCGCAACCACATTATCTTCTAAGGGGCTTTGCAATAAAGAGATGTTAAGACTTAGTCAGTCTGCTACCAGTTCACAATTGAATGGGACCAAGTTGGGACTTACATGTATGTATATCAAAAAACACAAATCAGTAGTTGCAATCAAAAGTGGTTACCAAGAGGTTCAGGTTGTTGAACAGCCAAGAGAATAGACTTTAAAGCAAATTATTACAAAACAAATACACAAAACAACAACAAAGAAACAAAGACTGAACAACTACAAACTCTGATCAATTGCAAAAAGAAACAAATTGCTACAAAGTGACTCTAAACAACTATAAAGAGATTCAAAGAGCTGCAAATAAACTCAGAACACCTGCAAAGACTCAAAATAATGCAATCCAAATGCACCCAAAACACTTGGTGAGACTCAAAAGGATGCTAAACAGAACATCTAGAAACAGGCACACAAATTAAACACAAATAAATGCAAAACGACTACAAAGAGATAGAAACCATGTCTGCCCTATGCGTAGCAATTTAGTGTCACTCTGGGGGTCTTGGAAGGGTGAGGGGCCTCAAACATGTCTTACAATGTCGCTCTGTCAGTGCTAATACAAACATGTCTTCCTAATTTCATTTTAAGGTCATTTATAATTCCCTTGGCAGCTGGAAACCAGAGACTTATCCTCAGATTGGTATCAAAGGCAACAGAGTTCAGAGCCGAGAAAGTGGCGGTGGCCTATTTCAGGCAGTGCAGACTCATGCTCCGTGGCAGATCGCACCCCGTGAGGACAGTAAACGCACCGTCGGCTGAAAAGAAAAGAACTGTTCCTCATCAAGTCTGTCCCCGTTTTATCAATGCCCTTTCTGTCTGGTTTTTTTTTTTATTCCATTCAATTACTCACAAAAGGCTCATCTCGTGTCTCCTTCCACCGAGCAGAAGGCTAACCCAATAAGATAGAAAGGGCTGCTGCAGCAAGCTTCAACTAATCATTTGGACATACGGGATGTTGTGTCTTCCAGTCAGCTGCTGAGGGGAGGGGGATTAATCAGCAGCGTGTCATATCTGGATTATATATGTCATGCATTAAAAGGTCAGGCAACTTCAGTGTGCTTATCGAGACCTCCCTACCTGTGGCCTTGGAGGGTGAATTCAACCTCGTGCAGCAAATGGCCTCAACTCGTACTCACATGCAGCCTGTGTTACTACAGTGCAAGAAAAAGCAGGATGCTTAGGATGTAATGTAAATTCTTCCATAAATTCTACTTTACAAAGCTTTAATATTTTCAGTGACAGTGGAGTCCAATTCACTGCGATCCACTTAGACCTCAATAATGCAAGCAAAGTAGAATTTCCAAAAACTCAGAAACGAACAAGTAGTCTAGAGCTTTATTAGGAACACTCGTTCAACAGATCAACAGCACACATATTGCATGGCACCGACTCAATGCATTTAGGCATGCAGACATGGCCAAGACAAACTGAGCATCAGAATGGGGAAGAAGAATTGCTTTAAAAGACGTTGAATGTGGCATGGTTGTTGGTGTCAGACAGGCCGATCTGAAAGTTTTAGAAACTGCTGATCTCCTGAGCTTTCCCACCACAAGCATCTCTGAGGTTTACAGAGAATGGTCAAAAAAAGAGAAAAATATCCAGCGAGTGCCAGTTCTCTGGGTGAAAATATCTTTTTGATGTCAGGCATTGGAGGAGAATGGGAAGATAGTAACTGAGATAACCACATTACAATCAAGGTATGCCGAAGGGCATCTCTGAACCCATATCACATTGAGCCTTGGGCTACAGCAGCATAAGACCATACCAGGCATATCTGCTGTCTATGATGTCACAGATCCAAGAGTAGAAAAAGAGTGTCTGAAAAAACTAGAAAAAGTGGATGTAGCCACTGTGACACCACCCACAGGTTTGTCAAGTCATGTTTTGAAGCCACAAGCTGAATGTTTTCACTGTTGCCAGCTTGGTGTTTTGAAACCAGGTGTGGCAAGTGAGGGATGGATCTGACTGTGAAGATGCCGCTCATGAGTACACCCTGGATAATCCTCAATTCTGACACTTAGAATGCTAAAAAATTACAAAATATTTAGTGTGATCCAAAAAGAGTGTCCGAGTGGTCTGTAAACTTTGTCGGTGGAAAGCGTATACTGAGTTCATGTTAAGGTGTTGTGTGGATGTCCCATCAGCTTCTCCATCATGGATGCTGGGGTTACTAAGTAACCAAACAAGATTTTTCCAAGAAGAACAGCCCAAGAGTCCTGTGATAGTCTGGTTACCTGTCCTATGATGGCTGGGAAAGGCCGCCTAATCTGGCTAAGTGGAAAAATGGATGGATGGCATACTTTGTACAGTTAAATAAATGCCATGGTTGCTATTGCCACTTCAACTATAAGTTCCTGTCATTGAGAATAGTTCTGTTATAATTACTTTGTGTTTTACATCAGATGTCTTATTTTGTCTAAAAAGTAAGTCTAAAACACAAAACCATTAGAGTTCAAAGAAAAGCATCAAATCCATATGTTTGAAGAACCGGAAGCCATTAAATGTGCTGCATTTTTGTTTAAAAATAGCCCAAATGATCATTTAACTACTCATTGATTGACTAATTGATGCAGTTGGACATCCTCCCCTGTAGTGCAGATGATAAAACTTACATAAAGTGTGGTGGAACATGTGGAGCAGCACGAATCATGCAAGCCGGACCCACCAGTTTTGACCTTTGCCCTACATAAAAACATGCGAGCGGAGGTCAGGAATGTGGGGCTCCCGTGCTAATTGTCTGAACATTTTGGAGGTTTGTGTAATGTGTACATGGCAGAAAGAGTCTGGAAACTCGAGCCTCATTCTGGCTCACTGCTGCAGCGGCAGAGCCACAAACAACACAGCTCACTGCCGTCAAACTGGCAAACAGTGACAGGCAGCTGACACATTCCTAGAAAAAGACCTCTCAGTCTGGACTGTAGATGCATCCGGCACATCTTCCTGTGTGCACCCGAGGGTGACTGCAAATGCTTTTTATGTTGATATCAGATCCAAAAGGCTGGTTTCCACCAGAGGTTTCGAAGTGATAATTATTTCTGTGTTACCAGAAAATCCCGATACCACATTCACAAAGACGCCTAAGTCTGTGAAGGTTCTCAGTCATCCAGGTCATCGTAGTCAGTTTGACTACGAAAGATGCCTAAGCTTTTATTTGGCACAGCGGAGAGCTTAAAAACAGGCCTCATTCTGACTTTAGTGGAAATGTGTCACTCATTGATCAGTTCCTACAATCACTGCTCGTCAGTATTCACCCGGCGTTCATTCCAAACCATTAAACACTGCATTTAGCCATTCCCAACTTGAAGTTTCCGTATCCCAAGGGCTCTGTGGCCAGCAATCCATTCTTTTTCCATTTTTTCTAAAGATTCAACAGTTCAACGTCAGTGCACTTTTAGGCTCTGAATGCATCTCAATGAAGCTCTGTGGAGCCACATAATGAGCCAGTAAACAACACATTCTCAGCCCACACCATAACCCCATCTACCGGTACACAAATTATGTTTTTAAGGTTTTACGAAGTCTAACCAGGAGTCACTGAAGACTATTGCAGCTGGCAAATATGATTGCTGTAGACTAATTTCCTGTCAGTTGGTTTGACTGACTCAGCTCTCATTTACCTACAGTGTGCGTTCAGGCTCTTTTATCTGGAGTTTAGTGGGTGTTCAGGCTTGCTGAAAAGTGCGTAGGTTTTAGGAAAGCGTGTCTGCACACCTAACCTTTAGCAGACCTACCTTTTGTGGAACTGTAGGTGTGATAAGCATTCTTATAAATACAAAAACGTTTCAACCACCTGTTTCCCACATCAGACGGCACCAGTTAGTCTTTAAATAAGTGCGGTTTTCAAACTTAATTAAATTCAAAAATAAAAGAAAACTAAAAGTGCTGCTGCGCGTCGAGCAACCTCGAAGCACCTTTAGGCGCTTAGTTTGAAACGTAAATGAAGTTTAATTTCAATGAGCGCTTGGACACAAAATCTGCGTGTTTTGACGTGCTGCAAATTAAAAGCCATTTAGATTCCCAATACTGCAAGTACCATGGACTTCTTTGTTAAAATAACTCTGCTTTAGGTTTTCCTCCACAGGTGTTTATTCCTTGTTAGCTTATCAGCACCAGAGGACACTATTTTAGTGGTGTCCATCTACACCATGATGATTTTTAGATCCTCTTTATAACCAAATTGTGATTTCATGCCATATTTCATGAAAGCACTCAAATACCTATGTTTATGCTTCTATTTCCTGCAGTCTGGTCTTGGGAGCGCATTTTCAAATAGCAGAAATCACACATCATGTGAGTTGTGTGTCACATGACTACCAGAAGAATTTTACATGCAACTCTCGTTTCTCTTGACACCCTGCTGAAGATTCCTTGACCCCTATATTTTTTTTTTTTAAATGGTAAAGACAATGAGCTCGATCATCTTGGTCAATATTAAGATCAGTGTAATGTAAAATTTTGGTGTGCTTGTTGAAATTGTATTTGTTGATCCTCGCTTAACTCCTAAACTAAAGTGCTTCCTCTTGTTGCCAAAACTTGTTAGGAAGTCAGTTTGGGTGTGCTGGATTTGCAGTACAAAACGAAAAGAGACCCCCCCTGTGAAAAGGAAGCCCGCACAGTGATTGTTTTGTTCTGCTTATGTCATTTTTTTAATATCTGGAAGCCATGACTGTAACCGAATAAACATTTCTATTAATTGCACAGCCGTAATATACACCTAGCAGCCTGACACCTTTGAAGTCATTGTTCTAGTAGACCGCCAAATGTAAATGAATGTCATTTACTCTTCTTTTAGCTTTGTTTTGGTCTCCACCTACTACTTGGAGAAACATCTGGCTGTGCAGCTTCTATAGCCTTTGGCTGTCTGCCAGAGGCTGACGAGTGAACGCACCAAATGGGCTGTCAATCTAAAACAAGCATTAAAGATTAAAGACACAAAAGCTGCTCAGAGCTGTAGTGTTAGCTGATAATTCTCTCTAATTCTGACACAGC